>NC_044209.1:14541804-14851804 GCF_900880675.1 Sparus aurata | reverse complement strand
AAGCAGGGGCAACGAGGATGGCGATCACAATGCGGGCTTGTTGACGCACTAAACAGTGTTATTACCCGGTGGAGAGATGGAGCTGAGGCTGAGAGAGAGAGAGAGAGAGCGAGAGAGAGAGAGAGAGAGAGAGAGAGAGAGAGAAAGAGAGAGGCCTACTGAGACTCATCTTTGATGGAGGACAGCTGCTCTCTCTATTTACCAAGCCATTCCATCCCATGCGTGAGGGGACACACACACACATGCAGGCAGCAGCATGTGTGCAGACAGTAGATACACTCACACACTAACAGGCTCCACTCACTGCAAAGAAAATGTCTGAGCGAAAGCAATTGAGAGGGTATGCCAGTGCGTGTGTGTGTGTGTGTGTGTGTGCAGTGCAGTCGAGCCATGTTTCCAACAGGTGCTGTATTTGATTAAAGTGAGCAGAGCCTGGCTGGGTGCTGCTGTTTAACATTTGGTTAAGGGCAGCTGCTGTCACTACAGCTGTGCATAGATGGAGCTACTACACCATGTGGGCTCTGGGGCCACACGAGGGGCTTTTATACAGTGTGTGTGCACACACATGTGTGTGTGTGTGTTATTAGAAATCAAGTAGCCTGAAAACTGATATTTGGGACTGAAACAATTATTACAACTGTTGTTAGGTACCTAACTTGAGTATTTCCATGTTCTGCGACGTTATGCTTCCTCTCCACTTCATTCATTTGATACAATTAGTTACTAGTTACTGTCAGATTTAGATCATTCACTGTTTACAGGCTATTAATTGTGGCGTTACCACTCAGATATTACTGTGGGCGGGACATTGTGTGAGAGCATGCTGCATCAGAACCAATCAAGGACACTTTTAGATTAGTTTCTTTTACAGACAATTTGACAACAAAACACTGATAATGAAGAATAGGAGCCCATGATCCACCTACCCCTCGTTAATTCCTTCTAGTCAAAAGGAATATTTCAGATATCCACTTTGACATCCATCCAGGACAAACTATTTCACTTTCATTCCTGAGTGTGGGGCTTATCCACAGCTGCATATTTTAATATCTAGAACGGCCATTCTGGATGTCTGCAATATAATTCTTGCTTGGAGAAACTCCTATTTTAGTCATCATTTTATCTTTATAAATAAACATAAATGTAAAACCCTTCCAGCTACAGTATGTGTGATGTTATTTTGGAAATCCAAAAATACACTGTGACTAGTCAAAACGTCTTGAAGGATATTCATAATTTATATTTTGTCAAGTTAAGTTATTATAGATATCTGAAATTAGAATAAAGACTTGAAACAATGAATTTGCCCAAATTCACAAATGGGTTATATCTTTAAACTTTGAAAGGGATGTTATTGTGGTTACCTTTAATTACTTTCCTGAGTAGTGAGTTAAGATATAGAACTGTTGATCCTGTGAGGCAGTGATCCTAACTGCAGTGCTATTTCT
The DNA here is from genome assembly GCF_900880675.1 of Sparus aurata. Lineage (NCBI taxonomy): Eukaryota > Metazoa > Chordata > Actinopteri > Spariformes > Sparidae > Sparus > Sparus aurata. The sequence continues at coordinate 14,850,356 of NC_044209.1, read as the reverse complement.
AGCCACTTATTCTCACATTGAGCTTAAAGTACAGTACTGTACTGTAGTGTAAACCATTAGTGCTGCTGATTCCATTAGTCGTGCTGAAGCTGCTCTCTTTCGATGTTTCTTTCTTTCTTTCTGTCACAAAGCAGGGAGAAAATCTTCCTTCTTTCTAGTTTCCATTGAAGTCGTGGCGGGGCTTCAGTGTCACGTCACATCTCTCTCTACATCTTTCTTTCCCTGGCACACCTATTTCCATATATTCTCTCGTCTCCTTCATGTCTTCTCCATCTGTCTCTCCACTCCCCTCTGAGGTCCCGAGCCAGGTAGGGCTGCTTATTATGGAGGTTGCCATGTAAACAGAGCTGAGGTAACTAGCCTGTCATATCCAAAATATACACACACGTACACATGAAAACAAGCAATCAATGCAAGCAATGCACGCACTCGCCAACACACAACAGGCACAGATTTTACCTCTTCCAGATGGCTTATTTAATACAGACTGACTCATGACTGAGTCGTCTGCGTCAAAGCCAACAAAGCTTTTGTTGTTTTAGGATGAACTCAGCAGGAAGCAGGGGTTTCCTCTGTTGCTGATACTGGTAATGTTTGACATAACAATGACCGTCTAAACCTGACACGATGAGGCAATGATGATGAACGATGACGAAACACTGATGATTATTCGCAATATACAACAGGCGTGTCACATTATCAACAGAGTGTGAAGAAACAGCAGTGTTGATGTCATAGACATGTATGTACAGTGTTGCCGAGATGTCAGAACAAAGTGCAACCACACACCTTCTGAATTCAAGTCTGTCTCTTTTAACGGACAAAGATTAGATTAATTGCCTTGTTAACTCGTCATAAAACACTTCATTCAAATTCTAAAGTTGTAAGGTCCATGGCTAACTGAGCCATGAGTAAGTTAGCTAACGGAAGTCAGCTCCAGTTAAGGATGGCAGCCCCCAAAGATTTTGGAGCTACCTTCAAATTCTGGCCATATTTTACGATATATACCTATGAAAGACTTTCTGAATACCTAGTTACCTAGACACCAATGTAAGTGCTTTAGTTCAATAGATTAGTATTGACACAAATGTTGGTTAAGTCTTGTTCCTTCCCAGATATTTCCCCTTTTTTCATCTGTCTTTTTTCTCACCTGCATCCACACATATACTGTTGATTTTATTGTTATTTGAGGTTGCCTTTGATTTAGCTGCAGACCTGAATAAAACAGTCCAGTAGTATCCTTGCATCCAAATGTCCAATGTAGGTTTTGTCACCATTAAAACACTTCTTTGAACTGCAGATTCCAGCAATCGCAGGACGTCTGTCCACTGACACAGGCCTGACCGTGGGGCCGAGGCATGCAGACCTGTTGCTGTCTTTGTGTGTGTTAATTTGCAGATAGACCGCTGACATTTGCAACCTGCTGTTGTCCTGGCATTGCCCAAGCAACTGCCACGCTGGCCTGGCATCCGTTTTTAGAAGTTATCCTCATCTCCTCCCACTCTGCTCCTCTCATTTTTCAGCCCTCACTGTAGAGTGGTGGTGGTCTGGGGTTCTGTAAGCAGTGGGCGGCTGTTTCTGTCTCTCTTCATCTCTGTGCTTTAGTGCAATATAACACCAGCAGCTGCCTATTCAAATACATTACAATACAGCACTGCACAGGAAACCTGAGGCCCCGAGAGATTCATTATCTGGATTAACGTCACTTACAGTTATACACCCCTGTCGAAACTCGTTTTAGAATCAGAATAGTTATGCTTATGATGAATTCATTCTCAGAATAACACTGCATATGTTTACTGCGTTACTTCAACATGTCACAGTTTATTATCAGTGATGACTGGGAAGAATTTACGCTTTTTGAGATGCAATCTCTCCTCCTCAAAGGCGTCTTCAAGATAACCATGATGCAGCAATAAAGTTTACCAGAAAGAAGAGTCAGCGGTGTGGAATTCACGCCCTAATTAGCTAAAGATATCAGCGCTGATATATGGCATCAACATGGCCTTGTATAACCTTTCACAGTCATACAAACATTTGAGCCATCAGATGCCGTCTCCATGGCATATGCTCTGCAAATGGCAGATTGAAACTGTTTTAATAGCAATGCATTGCATACTGACAAAGTCGTACTTGAGTAAGAGTAAAGAATGTTCATTTGGTAAAAGGGAAAGTCACCCTCACAAATGGACTTGTCTTGAAAGTTTATAAAGATTATCGATTCCAATAATCAGCATTTTTCTGAATAATTGGAATCAGTGTTTGTTTGTTGTTGTTTTTTTTTATCTGATTGCTGATTAAACAAATTAATTGAAAATTAATGGCTCTGATGCAGCATGCAATCTGAAAGTAACTGGTAACTTAAGTTTTCGAACACACTTCATTTGCCCATTTGCCTACATAATGAAAAAGTATAAGTAACCTCACAATTGTACACAAGCACAGTACTTGAGTACTGACTTCAGTGATATGATGAAATTCTAAAATAGATCAGGTCCAAAAACATTCGAGTCCTCTCCCAGTGCGACAGTTGTTATAGCAGATTGGATTAGCACTGTCTGGGCCTGCTGGGGCTCGCAAGGATTTGCAGTGGAAGGAAGTGCGCTTTTCTTTGTGTGTGTGTGTGTGTGTGTGTGTGTGTGTGTGTGTGTTTCAGCGAAGGGGTTGGGTGCTGGGCTCAGTGCATGTTTTGTGTGCAAATTTGTGCACGCATCTGCCGCGCACATATTTGTTGCATGTGTGTGTGTGTGTGTGTGTGTGTGTGTGTGTGTGTGTGTGTGTGTGTGTGTGTGTGTGTGTGTGTGTGTGAGAGCATACGGCTCGTTGGGTGTCCGAATATAAGTGTGTGCCAGGGAGCGGAGGAATCTGACGCACATGTGCTGGGCTGGAGAAGCTGTGTGAGCTGAAGGGTGTGTCCGTACGGAGCAGGATTCTCCCCGTGTCTCCATCTTTATCTGTATCCAGATCACATTACTGTATACTAGTGACACTGCTACAAACGTGTGTTTTATTTATAGGAGCAACGCTGACCCCTGCTGGGGAAAGTGACACAATGAACATGTTATGTTCTTATGTAGAGATTTGTGTAAATCTGGATGGGGAAATTGGATAAGGGTTTACCACCGTTCAACTTTTAAAGAAGACATCAAATCTACTGTGCTTTGCTCTGTAAGAAAAATCAAGCCAAAAGTCATGTATCCTTACAAACTGGCATCCCAGGCAGCTACCTGAAAATGTTACACCTGTCCTGACTTCCAGGCACATGTCATGTTTGCATGTTAGCGAATAGTTGATTTATTATCAGAGAATTTTCGCATGCATTTTGTTCATTCCATGGTTCAATAGCAGGGAAATTGCGCTGTAAAATTAATCTCAGATTGCAGGTTTTGGTACAGTAAAGCTTCATATTTGTTTTTAAATCCATGAGTTAGTGTATACTTGTGCACATCTGTGTTTAAGATCTGTAAACACGCCTAAATCAACAGAAAAACGCAAACTACTAATCCAATGTAAGCAACAAATTGGCGGTATTAGCTTGCCAGACCTGCAGGGTTTCAGTCCCAAACACTTCATTATAAATCACACATGGGACAACAACTGCTGAAGATTTTCTTCTGTTGCTTTACAGCCTGACTAATTTATCACAGCTTACAACCAAAATCTTTTTCCATATCTCTCGTCTCTCTTTTTACTTCATGTATCTTTTTATTTTGGCCTCAGGTGTAGCTGTCTCTCAGGGCTGCCCTTATTTTGGAAGCTGTAAATCTTTGCAGGTTGAAAAGAGAGTTATGAGCTTTGTGGGAAGAGAGTTTCTTGACACACACACACACACACACACACACACACGCACACTACTACTACTACTACAACTATTGTTTGTACTTACTGTATGAGCAGCGCTAAATGGTTGATTTAAGTGCAGATGCCAGCAGCAGTGGTTCATCGTGGCCTGCGACCAACGCCCCTGTCCACCCTTCCCCCTCCGCCCCCACCACACACAGAGGCTCATTCACATGCTCATTAAGTCATTAGGTTACTTATTTATTGATGTCTGCCTCCAGAGCGACTGAGCATGTCAGACGATCTACTAACCGCCTGACCTGACCATATTAGTCCATAGTTTGAATCCGTCTCCGCTCTGAATTTATTTATGCATCTTCTGTAACTTTTCCCTCCATCCACTGTAGGATGTGCTTGACTGTCTTTTCCCCACGTGTCTTCTAAGTGATGCTGATGTTAGTCAACAGGGTATAAAACAATCTCAGCGTGTTTCATCAGTTGCCCAAAGTGTGTTAGTCATGTGACCGAGGCCCACAGGAAGTGTGTTTGAATGTAGCATGCGTATGATTTTGACCAGCCCAGTCAAAAAATGAGACCTTTCACAGAGAGGAAGCTGTCTGAGAGGACGGCTGCAGAAGGGGAGGGAGGAATGGAGGGAAGGAGAAATGGGGGGAGGGAAGACAGTGAGCTAGGGAGAGGGAGACAGAGAGAGAGGGAGGGTGGGGGGTTGTCATCGCTGGCTCATTCCAAGCGCTGGAAGTTGAGAAGGAGGAGAAGAGAAAAATAAGTTGCTGCGTTGAGGAAGAGAGGAGAGATAGAGCGAGGGTTCGGATTAGTGAGCTGCTCAACTCGTGTGTGTGGTTTTTTTTTTTTTCTTCCCCTCCTCTCCCTTGCACGGGCTCCTAATTTGGGATTTGTTTAAAAGCAGGACTGCGCCCCAGGAAGACTTTTCCTTGCTGGGGAAAGGGAACCCTGCTCCCTCTCTCTCACATTATACACACACACACTTGCTCCCCAAAATGTCTGATTCCACTGTCAACGCTCACTTGGAAGGAATCATATCAGACTTTGAAGGTTAGTTTTTTTTTTTTTTCTTCCTCTCTTCACTGCCTCTCTTCTTCTTGTCTCTCTCTGGAGCCGAGGCGCTCTTTAACCCTGCCATGAGGACAGTAGAGATAGTTTCCACATGTTTGATTGGAACCGAGCGGATCTGGAAAAAAAAACAAAAAAAAACAGTGAGTGTGAAGGGCTTGTTGACATCTGCGGTGAGCTGCGGTGTTTGGAAAGGGAAATCGTGCTAAAATGTTGCTTTTCACTGCTCTTTAACTTTTCTTTAGATGCATGAGTGGGTTTGTTGCAGCCCTCATCCATGACTCTGAGACGGGTCAAAGAGAGAATCATTCAGGGGACAATTTGCGAGTGATTTAGCCTCTGTCCTGCAAGGTAGAGGCCAGACGAGCGTGTGTGTGTAAGCTGTATGTTGAGCCCTCAGGAGACAGCAACTGACCATACGGCTGTGAGGGGAACACCTGGCACACCTCCCCCCCTCTGTTCCCTCCTCCTTTTTATCTCTCTGCCCCTGGCCTACAGATTCCCCCTGTCATCCCTCTCCTCCCTCCTCCTCCACCTCCTCATCCAACGGCTGTGCTTCCCCTTTTCCTCTCTCAGCGGCTCGTCCATCCTCAGCCCCTCTCCCCTCGGCGTGGATGCGAGGAGGAGGGTCAGTGGGTCTTGGGGTTGACAGGCCGACACCTCTTCCCCCCCCCAAACCCTGTCTATCTATCTGACTATCTGTCTCCTGTCTCTCACAAACACATAGCCATTAGGGCGCATCCACACTTGTCCAGAGCTGCTCCTCTGTCAACACCAGGTCGCTTGTGGTATGTACTGGTGAATCTCTCTGCCTCCCCTGTCCCTGTCTTTAGGATTTTAAACTGCCGGCTTACACAGTGCAACAGAGCAGAAAGATAAGTGGCGTTCAGTAAAGAGAGGCGAAAAAGTGCACTTTAACCATGTGGCTCAGTCATGCTTTCAGACATCCTCAGCATAATGGGTTACTGTTGTGATTGTCAGTGGTGTGTGTTGCCCCTGGATGGGCTGAGTGTGTGGTAATACCTTGGTGTCACCACCATGCACAGTGATGTATGGCCCTGTGTGGCCCAGAGAGCACAGCGTGGCACAGATGCAGCCAACAAGCCAATAAGAATCATATTTGAAAAGTAAATCACTTCTTTCAGTGACAGAATAGCTTTGCCACATGTTCGTCGTTCGTTCTTCTTCTGCTGCTTCTTCTTTCCCTTTTTCAATCTCAAAGCCTCCAGTTTCACTTTAAAATATTTAGTGAACTTAAAGGGTAAGGATTACAGGGAATTCTGCAGTCAAGAGGGTGTTCTGGTGAAAGTGACTTTAAAACGTTTTTCTGTTTTATTTGAATTATTGTTATAAAGAAAAGATGGATACCACCTTCACTCAGATTCATCCTCCGAAACACTGTCTGTACCTTTAGTTTACTTTTTAGTTACTTTTTAACTTTCATGACAGCAGATCTTCAAGTGTGACTAACTTTTGTAAGAAAAAAATCTCCGTAAATCTTATTTTTACAGGTGAAAAGTAGCAAAACATACACTTTTATTAATGCAGTACACTCAGGGCTTATGCTTCTGCAGCCTTACTTGGTCTGGTATGAGAAGGAGCTTATAGTGACTGATGTTAGCAAATCTTTGAGTTGTATAATGGATGTTACTCAGTCATGTCACTGCCTGAATGACTCATCGCCACAGTTTTGGGGAAGAAATGATAATCAGAGGAGAAAGGTCCTCATTGACGGAATTTTAATATGCCTCAACAAACTAAATAAACAGACTCTTCTTTTTCATAACTGATTCTATCTGATTCAATATATTTCCGCATGGTATCTATATTTTGCCCTTTCACACTATAGGGTTTCAGTATACTGTCAAACTTTGATGATCATGGAGTCTTTTGAATGTTGTGAACGGTGTGAGTGCAAATTAGTCTGTGAATGAAAGCAGGAAGAGGCAGTGAGCTGAAAGAGACAGACAGCAGGATTTTTCTTGTCCGTGAGGTTGATGACCTCAGCTGTGACTTCACCCTCACAAACCGACACAGATCATTGACCGGGCCACCCCGGGCTATCCACTCAGCACAATTATCACACATACCCATTCACATAGTGTCATTTTTCACAGCTCCTTCAAAATGGTCCATATCTTGCAAAAGCCCTTTGTGCTTCCTTCTCAAATTAAATATGTGAGACATCAATAAGTGTAATCCCCCATGAACCAGATGTCTGTCTTGTGTTGATTCCTATTTCAATCAATGGTACCAAAAAGCTGATACTAGTCTCTTTGCCTCTCTTTTCCGCTGTGGGTCTGCATGTTAAGGGCATTCACTGGTCCAGTGAGAGGAAATTCCACCGGAGTAGATTTCTGTGGTGGGTGAAAATGTCGGGGTAGGCAGTGGAGGAGTGGATCAGAGCACAGCTGGGCCTCTCTTTACAGATCAGGCCTGGCCTGCATGGTTTCACCAGCCCATCACCGTAGCACAAGTTTTAACAGCCAATGATGAGAAGAAGTAAAAAAATGTATCACCAGGTGAGGGCATTAGGTGTTTAAGGATAAATAAAACAGTAAGTATTGAAGATTATAGATACAACACATTCTTAACCCTGCTGTTAGTTTCATGTAATGTTTGCAACAAGTTCAGTTTAATCATATATAAGACAGTTTTAACAACCTACTCTTAGGTGAAGTGTCTTATTTTGTTGGACAAAACTGCTTCAGTTTGGTGAGAAATTTGACGAGGGATCACCTTTCAAACGCCTTTCCAAATGAAAACTGTTATTATGAGGCAACTGCCACTTAGCTGTGGTCTTGGATTTTTTTCTAGGAAGTCTGTTAGCTTGCTCAGTAGCGCAGTTGTTCCCAAACTGAGGGGACACAGAGCTGCTGTAAGATCAGCACGGATGACCAGAGGGGAAATGTGGCTTGAAAGTAAGCTGAATGGATACGATTTATGTGGGGAAAAACAAACTGACGCTGATTCTATCATGCTGACGTATATTTCAGTAAGATAAAGTTTGGATCCTTTTTCATTGTTTGCTTGACCAATAATGGCTAATAACTGATTGACTGGCTACTGCCAGAAAAAGTTTGCTGTATCCCATAATGCACTGACACTGTGCAATTAAGTTGCGTTGGTTTGTATCATTTGTTCTAATCTATTTAACTATGATTAACTTGCTATTGATCTAAACCATGAAAACTCAGTCTTGTGACAAAACGCCAAGAGGAGTCTCATTAATAGAGCTTGTGTGTTCGAGGCAGGAAGTGTGGTGACGGAGGCTGATGGTAGGATTCTCCATCCTTATCAGCATTATCAGGGTGCTCAGATGCCAGGACAGGTTTCCTGCTAATGACGTCAGCAGCATCGGAGCTACTGGGAAGCACCAGGTTCACTCTGTGGTGGAGCGGACACAGCGGGTCTTTGTTTGGCTTTAAAGCTGTTTTTCCACCCTGCTGGACATGTGGAGCGAAACCTGCACCGATGCCGATCCCAGGCAAGGCCCCAGAGCTACATATCAGCAGACTCCATGCTATAGCTAAAAACAACTAGCCTGTGATGAAAGGTTTTCTTTTGTGCATTGAGTGTTTTTTTTCATCAGAGAATGGAAAGTGTGTCCGACAAACTCCAGGAAAGAGAGTTGGGCTTTAAGGCCATATTTAAAGGCCAAATTCTCTTATTTTAGTGGTACAAAGCACATTTTGACATGCAGAGCCTTTTAAGGCTACTGGGGTGAAATGCAGCACTTTTTTTTTCAGAGCGTTTACGAGCAGGAATGACTTCAGTTGTTGTGAGTCAAGTGTTTAACATGTCAAACTAGCTTTATTTTGAAATTTAAAAGGGAAATCCTGCAATTAACTGCTGCAGCAAACGCATGATGAGCAGCTACTTTGACAGAAGTGCAAAAACAGTACAGCCAAACAACTGCTTTCATATTGAGTAGGGGTCTGCAGCCTGTAATATGCAAAAGTTAAAAAATCCAATACCAAAAAAAACCAAACAGAAAATGCTGAAAATGACCACTGTCTTATTTTGCCACTGAAACGAGCACCATCAGCACTACTTTGGCGAGAAATTCACTGTATGTCCTGACTGCTTCACAATAAAAGCCATTCTGTATTTTGTAAGTTTGAATTAGCATTAACTCGCAGAGCTCTCATAAGGTTGTGGGAGAGCAGACAGTAAACAGTGAAGCTGCTTGTGACAAAATTAAAATGACTTTTTACATGCATCATGCCTCACTTCCTGGGAATCCCCCAACGCCAGCAGAATGGTGGACTCCTCGACATACCTCGAAAAGTTTACAATATATAAACACTTTATAAAGTGCTGACCATTAACAGTATATAAACATGGCTTGATTTTTGTTTTATTTAAAATCATAAGTATTGAGTGTAGTTACAGCTCATACTGAGTAATGGTGCTTGTACTTTTCCTCAAGTGACCCTCAGTTTCCCCTCAACAGCTGAAGACAAAAGACAGTCCTGCATCTTGTTGACCCGTCGTCCAACTCATCTACTGTCATGCTCAGAGAGGCATGGAGAATGTCCATGTGGTGCTCATCCAGTAACGTTACATGCAACACTGGAGAACAGAGTAGCATCATCATATGATTTTCTGGCAGTTTAACCATGTTTCAGTGCGTGTTAGTTGCAAAACACCGTGCCTGGCTGCAGTTCCTTCCTTATTTGGCAGTACTCATCTACTAGGCTAGCAGGTTTACGGTATGTGTGATGGCGTCTAAAATGAATGGGGTTCAATGTTCAGAGCTGATTTCGTTTCAATTCCAGGTGAAATGAGAGATACGGAGAGAGAGAGAGCAGAGTCATGTTGACATTTGGTTTACACTGGTGCTTATTAGTATTATCTTTTTATAGAGCTGTAATCACTTATATCCCCTTTGAGCAGCAGCTTAGAGACATCAAATGGTTTTGTCCTTAGTATCAAACATCCACTTGTACAGCTATTACCTAATGCCAATCAAACACAAACACACAACTGTACAAAGTCAAACATACAGGTACACTGATAGTGACTGAGACACTACAGATGCAAATAAAGGTGCCACCTTCCTTACATAAACACAAATAGAGAGATATTAATGTGTGGCCTTCGATGTTCATTCATGCACACACATACACACACACACACACACACATAGACAGCTCCCAGGATGCCGTTTAGTATGACGTCAACAGAGGCGGAGAGTTTAGCTCCCACTGGGGAGGACCGGGCTGTGTTTGCTTTACTCTCCAGCTGTGTTTAAACACACACACATACAGAGAAAGAGATAGAAACATAACTGACAGGGCCTCTGTCTCCACTCTGTCTGTGACGACCTCACTGTGTTGGGCTCTTCTGTCACCACGGAGCAGGCACACGCCACACAGTTAGCGACATCCAAGGCTAAACAGGTTATTATATCAGTTTCACAGCCAAACACAGCGTTAAGTGGTCTGTGGCACGTTGTATGTGCTTTTGTTGCTTACTTTCACAGCCCAAGCTTGTGTCCTAAAAAGATGGGCATACAGTACGCTACAGTAAATTAGCTGCGCCTTTGGTGGTTAATTTCCGTTCCTGTCCTTATTCGCAAGAAATTCTCATCCGGACTTAGAGATGAGCCTTGACCATCGAAACCAATCAATTTTACATCTAACTGCATTGTGACTAGTGTGTCACCCCTTTGTTTATACTTGACGAAAGACAGAGCACACTGACAACCCTGTCATCCAGGAACATTTCAAGGTCAGTTATTTCAAAAGAAACTGCATTTTTCCATGTGAGCAACTCAAAAAGCTTATTGTCAAAGATTTAAAGATTGGTGATGCATATTACATGCATATACAATCAGAGTTTCAGTCTAGGTCACATTGTTTTTGCCGTTGTCTCTCATTTTCCTGTAATTTGTCAAGTGCCAAAATTGCCCCATAAAGTGAACACACAGGATTTTATGTTGGTTTATGGTTAACTGTATTTCAGAGGGTTTACTGAGGACATGGCAAACCATCACACTAACATTTAAGGACACATTACACCAGGGCCTGACATACCAAGGGGAAAAGTGAAGTAGTATAGATGGTACATATCACATATATTATAAGGCTGTCACAATAACTGAATTTTACACTAGGAGACAATACAAGCATAAAAAAAACGATACTTGAATCCTCTTTTAATACCACAGCAAATGCTTTTTTAAACAGATGGTACTGGAAGTTGGTACTCTTGAAAAAGTTTAAACAGTTTTGGTGATTCAGGGGGATGAAGTATTTCTGCAGACACTGAAAGAATAATTGTGAATGACTTACTCTCTCCAGATACATGAAAGGAGGTTCTAGAAATAGCTGGTTATGAGTGCGGTTGATGACCTGTAATTAAAACTTGTCATTAACTGCTGACTTGTAATTGTCATAATCACATTAAAATTAAAAAACATTAACAGAAAGTGAGTCTAGGAAAGACTTACAATCAGAGTTATACAAGGGGAAAACAGGGAATTGAAAATGTGTCAAGGATGTAAAAACACTGAGTTCTAGGAAGAGGGTCTACCACGCTGGTGCTTGGCCCGTCAGCCGTGAAACATCAGGCGTTTATTTGGGACAGAGGCCGCGTTGCTCCAGGGTCTGTAGCTGCTTCAGTCTCTGGGCCGAGCTGACGTGAGCCAGGTCTCGGCCTCACATATGTTGTGGAGCTTATTGTGGCCTTACTGTGGCACATTAAATTGATATGAAGGAGAAGTGTTGGTCAGAGTGGGAATTATTATTCTATGTTTATGTTTTATGTTTATGTAATTTTTCATGTTTACCCTTTTTTCAAGAAAGGTCCTCTGAAAACCAGCAGCATATTAAACATGACATTAAGGAAGAAAAAAAAAAGACAAGCCACAAAAACAGAAAATACCAAATACCAGACGCACAGGCCTTTTATATTGTTTTTTTATCCGTCCAAATCATCAGAATACATTCTTGATAGGCCCCTACCACAAAACTTGCCCACAGCTTCTTATTGGTCAATCATAAAAGCGATGAGTCACTTGTTTCCAGGTGAACGAACTCCGCTCGGAGGTCACGCGGTCAAGTAGAGAGCCAGCGGGGCGTGGTCAGTTGTAGTCGTCATGTCAACAGGTGTGCGAAGTGTCTCTTTTAGCGTGAGATATTGAGAGAAAGTAGAAAATGTCCGTGTAAAATCAAATGATTAAATAGAGACTTTTTTTTCGTTCAGTTGTAGATGTATGTATGTGTGTGTGTGTGTACCTGACACAAATATCAAACCTACCTGGTGGGAATACAGGAATATTTTCATCGAGTGGATTAGAAGTTATGACCACCATGCTAACGAGCTATGTGAAGCGTGTCCGATCCGGTGAGATTAGCGTGTTCACTTTGCAGTATTTCAAGTGCTCAAAATGATGCTAACTAGATTTCTCACTGACTTGCCTCCATAGTGAAAGTATTGACGCTCACTGTGGTGGGTCTGTGCTGCCATTTTATGCCACACAAGAATTTTTCATAATAACATTTCACTTGGTTTTCGCTTGTGTGTCATTGCTAACATACGGTTTGTGGGGCGAGCCTCTCATCTGCAGGTGCATTGTGTGCTTGCTCCTAAACATCAAAGAACTATCCAACCAATTTTTTTTTTACTTTGTGAAATTAAGCACGTGTTATAATCAACTTCTTTCAATTATAAAATGATTGCACCAACCCTCTGACCTGTAAAGATGCTGGTTTGAGTTGTTGTCATTGATTCATTTTTGTCTGACTAAACTCAATGCCACAACTGAATAAGAGATTTATCACTGTTTCAGGACTTCGGTTATCATGCAGTTCCCCCTCTTGTATTGCATATCAATCATAAAATCCTTTAAAAATGATTATTAATTATTATACAACTGCTGCAATTCTATCTGATGGGAAAAGAGATTCTTCTGTGTTCTGTCTAACCCCAAATGTTTTGTGATTCCCAGCACTGAAGCGGTCGTTTGAGGTGGAGGAGACGGATTCATCCACACACCCATCTCCACTGTCTCGTCGGACCACCAACCCCCTCCGCTCATCCACCTCCTCCACATCCAGCCAGCGGAGTTATGACCTGAGTTCCCGCAACTCTGACTACTCTTCTTCCAGATCTTCACCCTCCGAGTCCTCCAATCCACGCTCACCAAAGACCGGCATGAGGCGCATTGAATTAACAGCTGGCCGCAACCCTGACACAGCCTCTTCCCGCCGCACAGAAATCTCCATTGAGGTCTCCTCTAAACAAATTGACAACTCCCCCAGTGCTGGCATAGCCCGCTTTGGCCTCAAACGGCCTGAGGTCAGCCTGAGCAGTCGGAGTTCTTCCCTGGAAAGCTCTTCCAACTCCATCTCCAGCTCCACAAACAGACGAGCAGAACTCGGCATGACACGGCCCAGTGAGCCCCCCGCCCCTCCCAGGAGGATGGATGCCCAGCTGTCCTCAACCCCGGTCTCAAGGATCCCTGAGCCACCACAGAGAAGAGCAGAGCCCCTGTCTCAATCCCTCAGCCCAGTAGAGGGGGCCTCCAGGAGGCCAGAGATGCCTGTCTTCAGACAGCCGGACGGTTTGGTGCCAGGCAGTGCAGCGGAGAACAACAACCACCCACCTCCTGCACCTAGTGCTCCCCTGCCTTCCCTGGCAGAGCCGAGGATTGAGAGGGTGCAGTCGCCTGTTGCAGAGACGCCCACAGCTAGACCAACAGACAGTGAGTACCTGCTCAGTTAAACTGTTTGTCTTATTGAACTGTTCAAAGAGGCATTTTAGCCAGTTTAAGCATACAATCTTTTTAAGGTGGTTTGAGTGCCACTTTAGTGTCCTCATTTTGGTTCTGTCCTGTTTCATCATGCCCCATCTTTCTTAATCAAGGACTTGCAACAGTTTGACAACAGTTCCACTGTGATGAAATCATCTGATCATTGCTTTCCCATGTTGCAGCACACTTTTTTTGTGTTTACTACCGTTTAACAAACTCATACAATCGGCTTGTTGAGGCTTATAAAGATGTAGATATATATATTCACACACACATAATCATACATTACATCTATATTATACTTTGATTCAGATACACTATATTTGTCCTTTTTCTAAAACCACAATCTAGTGACTCCCCCAACTGGAACACTTGCATAATCGTGTTGAAGTTCATTATTCATTAGCTCTGATATTCACTAAAACACACAGTTGAATCTTTACTGACTTTAAATTTTGCATTTATTCAGGATTTCTGCTTTTTTAATTTCCACATGAGGCAACTGTGAAGTAACAATATCAACCATAAAGAGCACAAGCGTGAATCCTGTGAGCTTGTCAGTCTAGACAAACTGTAAATGTAGGTCAGGGAGGGTGATGATGAGAATCACAGGGCTGCTCCCACGACAGCAGTAACAAAGCATCCAACTGAATAGGCCAACTCACTTGAACTTGAATCAGCCACTGGTCACATTCACTGTAGGTGTGGTGTTTGTGTTGAATTTACTTATTTTGAATGGGGAGGCTGAACTTTATTAACATAGTTCAATCAATTGTCATCAAGATGCTAATGACACAGCAAGTTCGGTTGCTACTGATCTGTGTCTTTTTCATTGGTTGCAGTACTTTTGTGATGTAAGAAGTTATACCTCACTGTTATACCTGTTGTTCCAGTAACATGTAAAAAGATAAAAAAACCTAATGCAAAAATATTTTTAGATTTTTGGCCAGTGCTTACTAACCTCTCAGACATGTATTATGGGGATGATGCCAAGCTCAAACTGAGAGTCAAATGTTTTTGTAGTAATGTGCACCATAAATTTGTTTTTACTGAGACAAAACCAAAGAGAAATGTCCCATAACTGTGGTAAGATACTGCATACTGGTGAGTCATTGTTCTGTTGGATAACCTCTCGGGTAGACCCGGTCAAGAGTGGAAGAATGAGGCTGTACAGTGTTATGCGTTTATACCAGTCATCCCACAATAAAGCCTTATGGGATTTGATGGAACAATTTTTATTTGTTTTACTCTTTTGCCCTAAATCTAGCAGGGCGTAATGATGACAGAGTTGGTCAGTCTGTTCAACCACCATGTTGGTCTAGAGTGAAGAATCCCTGAGGTGTACCTTTGACATAAATGCCATGACATTTTGTTTCTGGATATTCCTATTTCCAAGAAAGTGGTCCTAATCCTTTAAATTTACCCCTGATCTTTGCTATATGCTGAGAATATTTTTCATCCTGAGTGGATGAAACCTAATGTTTAATGTTACCCCATGACCTTTTTTTTAGTGCCACCTTCAGGACAAACTCTGCATATTAAGCTGAATTATTGGTAAAGTTTCATGACTAGCAAAATTGCTTGGTGTGTTTATTTCATCTGCGTCTTCTTGAGTCTAATGAGTTGCAGCATGTATGCAGCTAGGAGTTAAAGAGGATAGGCCATGTTCCACAGTTTCAGGGGCATATATTCATCTTTTATTGTGCAAATTCACAAGTTTTCATTATCGATTAATCTATCAATTGTTTAATCTTTCTAATGTGACAGAAATGTGAAAAAATGCTCAGCAATTTTTCTAATTCTGGCGAGCAAATTGTTTCTTTTGTACAACCAATAGTCCCAAATTTAAAGATAATCATAATTTACTTGTTGTCATTACTTTAATTGTCATTAAAAGCAGTAAATCCTTTAAAGCTAAAACTAGCAACTATTTTATATACTCAAATGTTTATTGATTATCAAAATCATTGGGAACTGATTTCTTTTCGAGCACCTTGTTGATTAATGGATTAATCTTTGCACATTTATGAGAAGGCTTAAGTAGAGTTTGAGCTTTGAACTGTTTCTTGTAATAGTTGGAGATATGTGTTTATTTGTGCTGGTTTTGTGCAATGGTTTCAAAATCTCCACTTGGTTGTTTATGCAGTTTCCTTCACTAACTCTTATCCTATTAGAATGGCTCATCTTCATAGTGGTATGTGTGTGTGTGTGTGTGTGTGTGTGTGTGTGTGTGTGTGTGTGTGTGTGTGTGACTGTTATCTGGAGACAGCTGTGCTCATGGGTTCCTCTCACTGGTTGAGTTGTATCCAGGCGTAGGCGGCTGGGAGGTGATACATTCCAAATCTGGAGGTCATAAAACATAAAAATAGAAAGCCTCCAATTTCCACTTTTTATGCTGTGTGTTGCCTCTCTGTTTCTCTCTCTATTCACTGCACTTCCTTTGCACACAGCTTGTGATTTAATTTGACTTCTGCTTCTTACTGAGGATATTTCTTTTCTATAGTTTCATTGGAGCCACAGTGTTGGTGAGCCAGTCAGCAAATATGCATGCTAAAAAATCTAAAATGTGGCCTTATGTCAGTAAAAGAGAATTGGACAAGGAAAAGTGAGAGGATTAAGTCTCAACGTCTGCCACATTCGGCTCAGATTACCACTTTCCTGCTCAGCCTTGCATGTCAAGGGAGGGAGGCCCTGCTAGAAAGAAGCTCTTGAAGATGCGAGGAGCAAATAGGAGGTGGAGAGGGAGAGAGAGAGAGGAGTGTCAGTGGGCAGAATGGTAGAAGGAGAAAAATGGAGAGCGACATAAAGCGTGCAGGAAAGAGTGTGATTTCCTGTAAAGGCCGTCTGGAGGGGGAAAACAAAATGAGAAAAGCCCACTTTAACCTCTAGTCATTCGGGAGTAAAACTAAACAGACAGACTACACTACTTTGACGACATTCCCAAAATTACAATTTACTTTCCATTTCCTCAACACGTACACACACCACACATTCAGGAAAATTCTAGTTATTTTTACATAAACATTTTGCTGTTTTTCAGAAAGGGAAGACTATTTTCAGTTTACATCTGTGTTGTTTACTTTTGTGCCAGCTTGTGTCAGTCCTGGATCCGGTTGGACGCTGTCAGTGTGTTTGTTTGGCCCATGACATATTTCCTTTAGGGCTCATGTGACATTGTACTGAGATCTACCTGCCTCTGGGCTCTTTGCATGTTTATGTGTCTGTGCTCATGTGCACACATGTATTCATCGTATACATTCATTCTTACACAGATGACAAGAATCGCTTGCCCAAAAACGAGTGAATGATGAACATGCTGATAAGCGATAAGCTGGTTGTTTATGTGGCAGCTGTAAAGTACAAGGAGCTGTAATGACATGCTCCATTTCAGTTGATTTGTCTGCAATAATGATGAGCATCTGTATCCAGTTTTGTGGTGTTTCAACAGGATGTGATCTCATGTTTACTGTCACACACATTCGTTCATTCATTCTGTAAACTGCCTGTCTCAGTTTCCTGTCCAATGCCTAGAGCTTGATTTGTTTTGTCTTTGCTGCTATGATGCATATTACAGAGTCGATTTAATATCTGGGAAAAGGCACTGTTATTTTGCAAGCATAAACTTAGTTATTGTTAAATAAGGATGACTGGGTAGAGAAATATGCATCCCTGACTAATTGTGTTCTACGCACAAATGGAAGTGAAGGGATTATTTGATTTTGTTTTCTTTTTTCTGCTATTCCCTTTATTTCCATAACTTGTCATTACTTATTGTGACAAAATTTGAAAGCTGTTGCTTTTATCTGTGAAGATGAAGTGTGTGAGTGTGGAAGTGAGCCAAAACGCAGTCATTTATGTGATGTGGACTGGCAGTTGGAGAATGCTAGGTCACATCCTGGGCATTCCAGAGGTGCCCTTGAGCAAGGCACTGGCCCCTAACACTCCTCTTTGGGCGTTGTAGCATGTGTGGCAGCCCCTTCACTCATTTCCTCTACACTGCATGTGTGTTTGTGTGTGTGCAAGCCTGTGTGTAATGAGAGTAGGGCTGGGCGATATATCGATATAAAACTTATATCGATATATTTTTTAAATGTGATATGGAATTAGACCATATCGCATACATCGATATAGTTCAAATTTGCGCTGTGATCCTTGCTCCAGGCAAGCCGCTGACCCGGGGCTCTCTGCACTGCTCCCCGCGCCCCTCCTCTTTCATGCACAGAGAGGGGAGGGGCTGGAACAGACACTCCAGCACTCTTCAACAAACACTTTGGTGGCCGCCGTTACCCCGCACTTTTGCCTTGATACCCCGTGAAAAAAATCATCACACGGCCAACGGACAGCGTAGAGAGCTTGCCTTGAATTACAGCCACCTGAGTGCACAGTAGGCTAGTCACTCACAGTAACTTCAGTGAGTTCGCGGTTCGCGCAGGTGGAGCCTCATCATCACGATGATCTCACGTGAAAGTCTCTCAAACAGCAGCAGCGTCTCAAAACAGAACAACGAAACTTGCAGCACAGCGAGCGAGCTCAGCCGGTTTGACATGATACGTAACTGACTTATGTGGTAGGATTTAGTCCGGTAAAGTTGGAAATATATTCACAGATTCGAACTTCCCGGATCAATAACTCATAAGTGAAACCTTGTTAAAACACAACTGACGGCTCTTTCCTACGGTAGTAAGGAAGACAACGAGCTACAACCGTATTTTCATCAAAACGAGCGGCTGGATATTAACTCTGGTCTGTATGGTCAGCCGTCTGTGAGACGAGGGCGCAGGGACAGTGCAACACTGAAAAGAGAAACTACAAAAAATATTCAATAACTTCACTATTATTCAGAGTGTAGTGTCACCAAAATCATTCCACACATCAGTGGTCTCCTGCTGGTTATTCTACAATTTTTTTGTTTGGAAAAAATGTGCTTTGCCATAATTTTGAGGAATTTCTATTTGGGAGAAATATTTAGTAACACTAATATTCAGTGTAGTGTCACAAAACTCACCTCACCCTAACCCTACTTAAAAAAAAAACTGTTTTGTAATGTAACATTAACTTGATATTGGTATTTAAAAAAATGTTTAAATACATAATCCATGTCTTATTATAAATTAGGATGTTATGGTATCAGTCTGAAAGGTAAATCAACAAATTTTTACTCAGTGGCCTTTGTGCCCTGTCATGTGGCCTTGGTGCCCCTGACAAAAAAAAAAGTGAAGGCCAAATGGACTTGCCCCTAAAATGACGAAATTCCCACCCACATGTCATATTTGGCTTTGACTTTGACTGAACATTTGCTCTCACTTTGCATAAAAATATCGGGATATATATCCTATATCGATATTCAGCCTAAATATATCGGGATAAGACTATTAGTCCATATCGCCCAGCCCTAAATGAGAGTGGAAAAAATAATTTCCCAATTTGGGATTAACGTAGTATATAAAAAAATAAAGTAATTGCAAGACCAAAACATCAACATAATCCATTCCTCCCAAACCCTCTCATCACCAACACTGACCTTTTTTTAAATACTTTTGTATTACCGGTCGAAATAAGATGGTGTTTATTGATTCAGAAGCTGCTTGCAAATATATGATATAATAATATTATTGATATTATAATAATATTGCAAATACAATTTAGCAGCAGAAGATAAAATATGAAAAGTTTATCAAAACCCAATCCCATTGTTGAGCTGTGATGTCATGCATTAAATTGGCAAGTAGGAGGCACAGCTAATTTATTGATTTAATATAAGGGGCATTTAGCAGATGCTTTTGTCAAAATCAACTTACAGTAATTCATACATTCACACACTGATGGTGATGGCTGCCATGCGAGGTGCTGACCAGCCCATCTAAAGCTCATGAATGATAAACACATTAGAAATAAGTATTTGTTGTGTTTTTTACATTCCATATATGAAGCCAATTCATTTATAAATTCTAAATAATGAAGTAAGGAATACAAATAATTGATGTGGTTTGGTTCTGTGAATGTCCTAGAAGGCTCATAGAACTGAACTGCATGAAAAGAAACCTTTCTGCAGAAAAATACCAGTGATTAATTACTTTCACTTCTGTGTATTAAGTATATTCATTAACATGAAAACAAATGTGTCCCACTCTATTTAAATATTTTATTTATCTGATTTTGTGGCTAGAGTAAGATCTTTTTTTAACAAAATACCATTCCTCCTCAAATTGACCCAACTGGTGTCAGCTTTTAGACTTCTTTTTTTCAAACTGTTCAAACAGCAGTGACTGTTTATCATTAACAACTGGCACTTTACTATTTCACTCTCAAGAGGAACCTTTGGTTCTTATTTTCTTAAAGCTGAGTCTGCAACAGTTTTTAATGATGACTCATTATCTTATGATCTGCTGGGTCTTGTGCTGGCCTGCTGAGTGCTATCCTAGTTTCACCACATTAGAACAGTATTCATCTATTTCTCACAAACATAAAGGCCTTTTTGATAGGCCTGCCTGGGACTTGGCGAGAAGCAAAGACTCATGCATGTCACAAGGGATGGAACTGGTCTTGCTGATAAAACCTTAATCTGTATGTGGGTGTGGGTGTTCAAAAACACGTCTGACTGGTGCTCATCCAGTTTCCTTGAACTTAAGATAAAGTAAAACTGACATGGGTTTGACCAACGCATTATAGTTTAATAAACACAATTACCAACACTACAGAAGAAAACACAGCCATGATTCAAGTACATACATTATCAATGAAGGCTCAAAACTGTCCATATGAGACCACAGAGTCTTTCACTTCATCTATCCATCAGATAAATGTACATTCTCTTCTTCTGCTATTTGTTCTATCACCATTCCAGACCAGTGCGTAAGCATACAACACAGTATGGTACAATAATCAAAATGTCAAGATTTGGGTGAAACACAACCCTTTTAAACTTCAGTTCTTGTAATAAAATGCAAAAAACTCTGAAAACTCTGTTTTTGATCCTTTGTGATTAAAAAAATATAGATATATTTACAGGTGGGCAAAATCAATTAAAATGTCATTCTAAGTTTTTTTACAACAGATGTTTCAAACAGTGCCATGTTGGTCAAAGTCCGCAGTTTTTTTTAGTTTCAGCAAAAATTACGCCACCTTTATTGACGGATCACCCCCTCTTCTCTTCGTAGGGAAAAGATGACTGGGTAGGAATGAAATCCTAATGACTCTCAGGCCTTCAAAGCAAACAGTTTGTTAAGGGTGATTTGAAGTATTTGGCCTTAAATCACAAGCATATTATCATGGTCGCTTTGTCCCTCTCCTCAAAATCCACCCTTCCACACCAAAACAGCAACTGAGAATTCAATCTGAAAACTACTGTCACTGAATAGAAACAGTTGCTTATAAAATAAAAATTGTCAGTGAAAGAAGACTGTCATAATCCTGGCTGAGGAGAAAGTGCTGTTCTTATACTGTTGCTGATTTGATTGTCATGATTTTGCCAGGGATTGAAGTCTTTAACTGGTCCAGGTGCTCATTGTTAAAGAGGAAAGTGACCGGACAACCGTTCATTTGGGTTCAGTGGAGTGGACAGCTCCATGAGGTCATGTATTTGCGACTTAATGACATTTCACAAGATTTTAAGGCTGTGGCAGCAATAATTTTGCAGTAATGTATCATTTTTTTAGCAAAAACCATGCCAAAAAAACTATTAATGGTAAAATAATTGTAAAAAAACAGCAAAACCCCAAAGCACAATAACCACAATGACTACATCTGTTGCCGCTTTCCGGTCTGTTTATGTCCACGGTTCTGCCGATGTTTACTGGCCTGCCGATGTTTACCTGCCTGCCGATGTTTACTGGCCTGCCGATCTTTACCTGCCTGCCGATCTTTACTGGCCTGTCGATGTTTACCGGCCTGTTGTTTGCTTCTGGTCTGTTGTTGCGTTTCCATAAGTGCTTTTCCTCAATCACAATAAACAAGAACAGTCCTAGGCAGGCAAGGCTGCCCCATGTGTCTCTGATGTAGTAATCATCAGCGTTGCTTCCAAAGCGGTTTCTGAGGTGCAACAGTGGCTGTTGGCCATCCCGCACAGAAAACTCTCTGATCTGTCTTAACAGGTTAGTAGTTACCTGGTAAGTATTATCTGGATCATAACGTGTCCCCTGATGTTCAGAGGTGTCATAATGCTGTGTAATGTACACCTGGTCTATCCTCTGCCCCCGGACTCTAATTATGATTCTGTCCATGTTTTCTCCCTCATACTCCATTGGGGGGTCGACAACATAATCTGGAAGTTGCTCAGATATGTCTTGATAGAGATTGCCAACAGTGTAGTACCAGTATCCTTGAGGCAGGGGGTCCAACAGTTCCTCATAGTTGCCATAATGATGTGAGCCATAATCGCTGTTCGGGTCAAAGGTCAGCTGTATGATATTGTTATTGTCGATGTTAACTGCGTTGGCAAACCAGTGGAGCAGCATAAGACTGTGTTTGGGCACAGATTGGCCAAAGTTGATTTTCTTAAGTCCTTGATTGAATTGAGCTTTTTGTGTGCAGCTGACACAGAGGTCAGGACAAGGAGCAGAGATACACAGCAACTGGTGACTCTTCCTGACATCTTCATGATCCTGTATAAACATGTAAAAAGTTAATGTTCACATTAATCACCCATACTGTACCTTATCAATCGATATATCTGTGTGTAACTAGAGATGCATCTTATTCTTATTTTTTAAGATTTTATAATATTATATAATATTTGTTCTTATTTTGATGAATAGATAATCTAACACTTCACGGATAGGTTGACACATTCACTTGTCTGTCTAAACAAAATACTCAGGCAGTCACAGAAACACTGAAACAGGTTCTGCTTCTTGAAAGTATTCCTAGTAAGGTCAATACTCAAAAGTGTTTTTTACACAGCCAAATGTCTTAAAGAGTTGACAACACTCACAAAGTTCAGTTTTTCACCTATTATGTAAAAGACTTTCATGGTAATCAAAAACTAGCGATCAGAAAATAAGAGAGCTCACCTGCTTTCATCTGCTGCCATCAAGCATCTGATCTTTGTGTTTGGGTGAGGACGGGCAGTTGGTGTTTACTGGTAAATGAAACTGAACCTAGCAAGGCAGTGGTTACAGGAAGTTCAATAATAAATCTCTGTGAATGAAACTTCCCTCTGTATATCAGAAAACAAAAGCGGTACTCTCTTTCAGTGTTTTATTGCAGTTTACCAGTCATATGTCTATAGAAATGGTAAAAACTCATATTTTATTTGCACATTTTAGTAGAATGACTGTAAAGAGAGAAAATAAAAACCTAGTCCACTGGGCTGTCTCTGCTCTAAACAATGCGTGTGTTTTCACCTGCTGTGCCACGGCATGTTTCAGCAGACTCTCAGACATGCCCTCCGCTCTGCTCAACAGAGAACATGCATGGAGTATATTTTTGACGAAAGCGGACCATAGCTGTGTCAAGCTGCACAGAGCACATTGAACCAGACAGGAAGTCAGACAGCTGAACGGCAGAGAGCATCCAGTCAATTTTCAAAATAAAACACCCTGGGTAGACTCAGGCTCTGCAGCACAATAAAGTCATAAATATTAATAAAAAACACACTTATAACAGTCAGGTAATGACATTTTTTAACTGCATAGACTACTCAACCAAATCATCTGAGCAACTCAACAATATCAGGCAGGCATGAGGCTCTGCTCCTAAAACGCTCCCAGTAGGATATGAAGCCATGTGGAGGATGGACCAAAACAGTGCCACACATGCCAGGTAACAGAGACATGCTCAGTGGAATCAAGGGGTTATCCTGTATACACTTAGCACTGATCCATATTTTGTAGGCTGCATTATTATGCATTTTTGCTACTTAACAAATGTTATATTTTCATTATAGTGTTGTTGTAATTTCCATTGAAGACTATTGTTCAAAATTTGCTGTCATCTATAAAGTTTATATTCTGCAGTGAAATGCCCCCCCAGTACATATCAGTGTCACAACTCTTCATTACCAAATCTGAGAAATCATTATCTGAAAGTGTGGTGAAACATAGACCAGTATATTGTTGTCAGATTTGTTTTGTTCACTTTAATGCAGCTATTGGCCTAAAAAATAATGGTGAATAATGCATTTTCCCTTTATTAGACAACACACAGCAGAATTTGCAAGAATTAGTGGGTTGAGAAACGAGGATTGCACTGCAACAAAAGTTCTCCTGACGGATTTGCAACAGGGTTGTAGTGATTTTAGACTATTGGGTCACCAGGAAGCCCAATTTAAAAAGTGATTATTCCTTTTTTCCAAAATTTTCCCCTCCATGAATTGTGATATTTTAAAAATCACATAATGCCAGTTCAACAATCCTCAAAATATAGGCAGTCAAAAACAATGTTGGACCAATACTCATTCGATCTTAAAGCATATACAACCAGATATGTGTAGTAAGCATAACTCTTTGTGTGGCTCTGTGTTTTTTTTTTTTTGTTCAAGGATAGTTAAAGTTGACACATTGAACAGTTGCTTGAGTTTTCTTGAATTTAAAGTACATTTTAAAAAACAATGACATGGCTCTGACAGAGACCGAATAGTTTAATAAAAACACAATTTTCGACACTGCAGAAAAAAGTACTTGAAGTAACATCATTGATTATCAATGCAAGCTGTCTAGACCATAGAGCCTTTAACTCATTTGTTTTGACTCTGGTGCTGTAGTATGAATTCAATTGAATGACTGACTGGGTCTCAGCCCCTCGAAGCACACAGTTAATTTTAACTTTGATCACAAGCATGGTGTCCTTGCCCCCTCCCTTTATCACCTCCTGTCCACACGAAAACAATGACAAAGAATTAAAACTGAAAATCATTGAACCACTGAAATTTTAAGGCAGCGGCTGCAATGATTCTTCAGTGGTGTGCAAAAATAATGCTGACAAAACATTTAGTACAAAAAATAAAATGAATAAACAAAAGAAGATCGCCAAAGCACAATGATAGTAATTTTTTTGTCTGTTATTGTTTTCCAGACTGTTGTAGATTTCCAATCTATTGTTTTCTGGTCTGTAGTTGTTCTCCACTCTGTTGATGTTTGCCGGGCTGTTATTTCCTGGTCTGTAGTTGTTCTCCACTCTGTTGTTTTTTGGTCTGTTGTTGCGTTTATTCAGTAAGTACTTTTCATCTATCACAATAAACAAGAACAGTCCAAGACAAGCAAGGCTGCCCCATGTATGCTTGATGTAACCATCATCAGCGTTACTTCCAAAGCGGTTTCTAAGATGCACCAGTGGCCGTTGGCCATCTCGCACAGAAAACTCTCTTATCTGTCTTAAAAGATTAACAGTGATCTGGTAGGTATGATCTGGATCATAAGGTGTCCCCTGATACTCAGAAGTGTCATAATGCTGTGCGATGTACACCTGGTCTGTCCTCTGCCCCTGGACTCTAATTATGATCCTGTCCATATTTTCTCTCTCATACTCCATTGGGGGATCGATAACGTAAACTGGAAATTGAATGGACGTGTCTTGATAGAGATTGCCAACAGTGTAGTACCAGTATCCTCGTGGCAGTGGGTCCAACAGCCTCTCATAGTTGCCATAATGATGTGAGCCATAATCACTGTTTGGGTTAAAGGTCAGTCTGATGAAATTGTTGTTGTCGATGTTGACTGCGTTGGCAAACCAGTGGAGCAAAATAAGACTGTGCTTGGGCACTGATGTGCCAAAGTCGATTTTCTTTAAATCCCTGATTGACTTGAGCTTTTTGTGTGCAGCTGACACAGAGGTCAGGACAAGGAACAGAGCTAGACAGCATCTCGTGACTCTTCCTGACATCTTCATGATCCTGTATAGATATTTGAAAAGTTAATGCTCACATTATTCATCCATGCTTATATTAGCCAGTAAGAGTTGGATAAGAATTGGGAAGGGATCCTAATGCACTTCAAGTCATTCCAGTCAAGATGGGGTTTTTTTTCATATATATTTAGCCCAATATCTCATATCACAAATTAAACTCAAATGCATATCCTGATGCCCTTGATTCAGATAAAATCAGTATTCCACAGTAAGCACTTAGTAAGACAAAAAGGAGAAAACCCTCAAGAAGAAGACTTGAAATGCTTCACCAATCATTTGTAATGTCACGGTAAATGTAAAACTACAAATCAGAAAATAAGGGAGCTCACCTGCATTTGTCTGCTGCCGTCACGTATCTGATCTCTGTGATCTGGTCTCTGTGTTTATGTGAGAGCAGGTAGTTAATGTTTCTATGTAAACAAAACTGTAATGAGCATCACGAGGGATTATGGTAGGTTTGATAGTGAATGTATCCTTTGGACTGCAAGGTGTGGAACAAGGACATTTGCTGTTATGGCTGGCTTATTATTAGCCAGTAATTATTTATCACAGAACTATTTGAAACCCACAGGGCATAAATGTTTTGTAGGAAGCTTTTCTCCCTACTTGTATTGTTCTACTGTAAAATGTCCAGGCCTTTTACATATGTGTCACAACTCATCCTCACTTAATTTAAGATCATTGCGTTAAAGTGGTGTGAAAAATACTGATTTAAATTTCTTTGTTCATTCTTGCCTAAAAAGATTGGACAGTGTGCAGCATAATGTGGCGTGGAGATTAGCTGCAACAAAACACTTGAACAAAACATGTGGTGGTTTTTAGATGATCTTTCTATCCCTTTTAAAGAGTTATACTACAAATTCCAGTGCAAGAAATTTAAAACAATCTTATTTGTCTGTAAGAGAATTAATTTATCACAAAATGCACGTTCAACAAATTTTGAATTATAAACAGTAAAAAAAACAATGGAGCAATACTCATTTGATCTTGAAGCATATACCACCAGATATAAGTAGTATCCTTAACTCTGTGTTGCTCTCCTGTAATTGTCTGTAGAATGAGCATATTGAAAGTTGTCTTTATGATTTGATATATCAAACTTGCGCTCATCAGTTTTTCATAAACTTATAAAAATCAACGACATAGGTCTGACTGATACATGATACTTTAATAAATACACAGTTTTCAACAATACAGAAAAAAATACACAGCTGTAATTGAATTGCACTCTACATTAGCTGGGAAGGCTTGCCTTATCATATATAGACTTTCACTTGTAATTTATCTAACTTCCTCTTCATCTCTATCAGACAGAAGATGAAATGGCAGTAAGTCACTATAACATTAGACCATGTTACACGTTTTTATTATATTTTATAACATGCTTTATTACCACACTAGAGCAGTGTGCTATCATACAATAAATGCCATTTTTCCCAGTGCCAACACATTTGTAATGAAAACATATTTGTGTTGTTGTTAACAGACTGCAATCTTGTAAATCGGGCTACAAAGCTAAAAATCTCCAGATGTGATTTTTGGTATAATACAAGCTGTTAAACCTTCCTTCAGGGCATAGTAAAATGTAAAATTATCATGCTTTTTTTGATCTCATGTGATGTTATGCAAATTTTTACATGCAGGCAAAATTCACTGCGGATATTAAACTGTGCCATGTCGATCAAAGTCTGCAGGTCCAAGCAAACATTATGCCGCCTTTATTTACTGATCATTAACCCTCTCTTAGTTAGGAAGATATACTGATCGCTGACTTTATGACGATCGCCCTGTAGTCTGAATAAAAGCGAAAGACTGTCTGGGGAAGACCTAAACCTTGAAGACTGTAATGGCACACAGTTTGAAATTAGTGATTTAGTATTTGCCCATTTAATCACAAGCATGTTAGCATTGCCCTACACCTCTCAAAACCCACCCTGTCCACAGCAGCTCAGGAAAAGAGCTTTGTTCTACCTGTAAACACCATGAAGTCCCTGTCCCTATGGTTGGTGTGTCAAACTATAGACTGACACCAAAACGCAGGAGAAACTCTTAGCTTACTCTTGATCATCTGCTCTGTTGGTCATCCTGGCTGAGGAGAAAGTGCTGTTCTAGTACTGTCATTGATTTATTTGTCATGATTTCGCCATTGATTGACATCTTTCACTGTTCCAGTTGTTCATAGTTAAAGTGGAATGTGAACAGACAACCATTCATTTGGTTTCAGTGGAGTGTACAGCTCCATGAGATCATGTGTTGTGACTTGATGACATTTCATAAGATTCTAAGGCTGTGGCAGCAATATTTTTGTTTTTCAAAATTATTGCCAAAACAATGCCCAAAAAACTATTAATAACACTAAAATGAATATTAACAAACAGCAAATCCCCAATGCACAATAACGATAATGACTACATCTGTTGCGGCTCTCCGGTATGTTGCTGTGTTCCAGGATGTTTACGTCTACAGGCCTGTCGATGTTTACCGGGATGTCGATGTTTACCGGCCTGTCGTTGTTTAGCCACCTGTTGATGTTTAGCCACCTGTTGATGATTACCGGTCTGTTGTTTGCCTCTGGTCTGTTGTTTGCTTCTGGTCCGTTGTTTGCTTCTGGCCGTTGGTTGCGTTGGATCAATAAGTGCTTCTCCTCAATCACAATAAACAAGAACAGTCCAAGACAAGCAAGGCTGCCCCATGTGTGTCTGATGTAGTAATCATCAGCGTTACTTCCAAATCGGTTTCTGAGGTACAACAGTGGCTGTTGGCCGTCCTCCACAGAAAACTCTCTGATTTGTCTTAACAGGTAAGTAGTGACCTGGTAGGTATGAACTGGATCATAAGGTGTCCCCTGATGTTCAGAAGTATCATAATGCTGTGTGATGTACACTTGATCTATCCTCTGCTCCTGGACTCTGATTATGATCCTGTCCCTGTTTCCCCCCAAATATTCCCTTTGGGGATGGACAACATATTCTGGAAGTTGCATGGACATGGACAAGTCTTGATTGAGATTGCCAACAGTGTAGTATCGGTATCCCTGAGGAAGCGGGTCCAACAGTCCCTCATAGTTGCCGTAATGATGTGAGCCATAATCACTGTTCGGGTTGAAGGTCAGCTGTATGATATTGTTATTGTCGATGTTAACTGTGTTGGCAAACCAGTGGAGCAGCAAAAGACTGTGCTTGGGCACTGATTTGCCAAAGTTGATTTTCTTTAAATCCCTGATTGACCTGAGCTTTTTGTGTGCAGCTGACACAGAGGTCAGGACAAGGAGCAGAGATACAAAGCAACTGGTGACTCTTCCTGACATCTTCATGATCCTGTATAGATATTTGAAAAGTTAATGCTCACGTTATTCATCCATACTGTACCCTCCAAATCTCTACCATGTTCGTGATTACATATGCCACTTGGGCATGTTGATGAATAGGTATCCTAACACCTAACGCATAGGTTGACACATTTACTTGTCTGTCTAAACAATACTTAGGATGCCTTAGGAACACTGAAACAGGTTTTGCTTCTTGTTATTATCCCTCCTGCTCATATTGACCAGTAAGAGTCAGATAATAATTGGGAAGGGATCCTTTATGTGCTTCAAGTCAATCCAGTCGAGACATTTTTTTTTTTATACAACCCAATATCTCATATCACAAATTAACCTCAAGTACATATCCTGATGCCCTTGATTCAGAAAAAATAAATATTTCCACAGAATGGGATAGTTAAACTAAGAGGAGAACACCCTCAAGAAGACTTGAAATGCTTCACCAATCATTTGTAATGTCACGGTAAATGTAAAACTACAAATCAGAAAAATAAGGGAGCTCACCTGCATTTGTCTGCTGCCGTCACGTATCTGATTTATGCGATCTGATCTCTGTGTTTATGTGAGAGCAGGCAGTTAATGTTTCCATGTAAACAACACTGTAATGAGCATCACGAGGAATTATGGTAGGTTTGATAGTGAGTGTATCCTTTGGACTGGAAGGTGTGGAACAAGGACATTTGCTGTTGTGGCTGGCTTATTATTAGCCAGTATTTATTTACCACAGAACTATTTGAAACCACAGAGTGTAGATGTTTTATAGGCAGCATTGCTCCCTAGTTGTAAAGTTCTACTGCAAAATGTCCAGACCTTTTGCATATCTGTGTCACAACTCATCCTCACTAAATTTAAGGGATCATTGCGTTAAAGTGGTATGAAATATACTGATTTAAATGTTTTTGTTCATTCTTGCCTAAAAAGATTGGACGGTGTGCAGCATAATGTGGCGTAAAGATTAGCTGCAACAAAACAATTGAACCAAAAGTGTGGTGGTTTTAGATGATCTTTCTATCCCTTTTAAAGGGTTATACTACAAATTCTAGTAAAAGAAATTTGAAATACTCTTTGTCTTTTTAGGACAAATAAGAGTATTCCTATATCACAAAATGCATATTCAACAATTTTCAAATTATAAGCAGTTATAAGATACAATGGCGCAATACTCATTTGATCTTGAAGCATATACCACCAGATATAAGTAGTATCCTTAACTCTGTGTTGCTCTCCTGTAATTGTCTGTAGAATGAGCATATTGAAAGTTGTCTTTATGATGTGATATATCAAACTTGCGCTCATCAGTTTTTCATAAACTTAAAAAATCAACGACATAGGTCTGAGTGATACATGATACTTTAATAAATACACAGTTTTCAACAATACAGAAAAAATACACAGCTATAATTGAATTGCACTCTACATTAGCTGGGAAGGCTTGCCTTATCATACGTAGTCTTTCACTTGTTGGTTTGATTTATCTTACTTCCTCTTCATCTCTATCAGACAGAAGATGAATTGGCAGTAAGTCACTAATATAACATTAGACCATGTTACATGTTTTTAATATATTTTATAACATGCTTTGTTACCACACCAGAGCAGTGTGCTATCATACAATAAATGGCATTTTTCCCCGTGCCAATACATTTGTAATAAAGACAAATTTGTGTTGTTAACAAACTGCAATCTTGTAAATCGGGCTACAAAGCTCAAAATGTCCAGATGTGATTTTTGGTATGATACAAACCGTTAAACCTTCCTTTATGTTATAGTAAAATGTAACATTATCACGCTGTCTTTGATCTCATGTGATGTTATGCAAATTTTTACAGGCAGGCAAAATTCATTGCGGTTATTAAACTTTGCCTTGTCGGTCAAAGTCTGCGTGTCCAAGCAAACATTATGCCGCCTTTATTCACTGATCACCACCCCTCTCTCAATTTGGAAGACATGCTGATCACTGAATTTGTTACAATGGCCCTGTACTCTGAATAAAATGGAAAGACTGTCTGGGGAAGACCTAAACCTTGAAGACTGTGATGGCACACAGTTTGAAATGAGTGATTGAAGATTTGCCCTTTTAATCACAAGCATGTTAACATCGCCCTACACCTCTGAAACCCTTCCTGTCCACAGCAGCTCAGTTCAGGTCTTTATTGTCCCTCGAGGGGAAGTTTGATCTACAGTAGAGGGCAAAAAATGACACAAAGACAACATAAAGAGGACATGAATCACAGTAACGGCAAACAACCAACCAAAAGATTAAAAGTAAACGTATCAAACCATTGAATTAGTAGCCATAGTAAAGTGCTGCTAGTAAAGTGCTGCTGAGCAGTGCAATCAAGGTTTAGTGCAAATTAAGTGCATTTATTGCACTTAGAACGAAGGAAAATTTAAACCTATTGGTTTTTACCCTGGGGGACCTGTATCTATGCCCAGAAGGGAGAAGAACAAATTCCTCCAAGAGTGGGTGGTCAGAGCTGGACAGGATCAACCGTAACCATTCAAAACTTGGATTTTTGTTTTGCACTGTGAGGTTCCCATACCAAGAAATTAAACAAAAGGTTAACATGGATTCAATAAAAGATTTATAAAATAAAGCCATCAGTGTCTTTTCCACATTAAAAGTATTCAATTTACGTAAAAAATAAAGTCTCTGCAGGCTCTTTTTGCAGATTGCAGATGTATTGAGGTCATGGTTCAAGTTCTTTTCGACTGCTGTTCCCAGGTACTTTTAGCACTCAACCGTCTCAACAAATGAGCCCATGATTATAGTTGGGAAGGTTAAGTGGGAAGTCTTCCTGAAGTCGATGGCCATATCTTTAGTTTTGTGACATTTTAACTTTAATTAAGTGGTTGTTACACACCCAGGATCGACCTCTCCCTCCTGGAGCAGACTAATTAAAACAGTATCATCTGCAAACTTAAGGAGATGCCTACCCATGGTAGTTGCTCCTACAGTCATTTGTAACCGTTGACAACCGTTTCTGGGATAGAGCCCCATTAGCCCCACTGCCTGGGGCAGCTCAGGAAAAGGGCTTTGTTCTACGTGTAAACACCCTGAAGTCCCTGTCCCTGTAGTTGGTGTGTCAAACTAAGAGACAGACACCAAAACACAGTAGAAACTCTTAGCTTACTTTTGATCATCTGCTCTGTTGGTCATCCTGGCTGAGGAGAAAGTGCTGCTCTTAATAATAATAATACATTTTATTTACAAAGCGCCTTTCAGGACACTCAAGGACACTTTACAGAGGGACATCAGAAAAAAAAAAACAATGGATTTAAAAAAAAAAAAAAAAAAAAAATTCAATTTAAAACATTTAATAAAACAACATTCAAACATCCAAATACAAAGAAAGAAAACCATACAATTAACAACATTTCAAAACATCAGTGAACATACAGTGTGCAACAATTAAATAGAACAACAATAGAGGTAGGGCGGTGTAACAGTTAGGGGTAACAGTTAGGGGTGGAGTGAATAGGCAATTTTAAACAGGTGGGTTTTGAGTCTGGTTTTGAACAAGTGCTGATTTTATTGTCATGCTTTTGCCAGTGATTGGAGTCTTTCACTGTTCCAGTGGCTCATAGTTAAAGTGGAAAGTGAACAGACAACTGTTCATTTGGGTTCAGTGGAGCGGACAGCTCCATGAGGTCATTTGATTGTGACTTGATGACATTTCATAAGATTTTAAGGCTGTGGCAGCAGGTTTTCAAAATTATTGCCAAAACAATGCCCAAAAAACTATTGATAACGCTAAAATGAATATCAAAAAACAGCAAAGCCCCAATGCACAATAACCATAATGACTACGTCTGTTGCGTCTCTCCGGTCTGTTGCTGCTTTCCAGTATGTTTATGTCTACAGCCCTGTCGATGTTTACCGGCCTGTCAATGTCTACCGGCATGTCGATGTTTACTGGCCTATCGATGTTTTCCGGCCTGTAGATGATTACCGGCCTGTCTATGATTAAGGATCTGTTGTTTGCCTCCGGTCTGTTGTTTGCCTCTGGTCTGTTGTTTGCCTCTGGTCTGTTGTTTGCCTCTGGTCTGTTGTTGCGTTGGTTTAATAAGTGCTTCTCCTCAATCACAATAAACAAAAACAGTCCAAGGCAGGCAAGGCTGCCCCATGTCTCTCTGATGTAGTAATCATCAGCGTTACTTCCAAATCGGTTTCTGAGGTACAACAGTGGCTGGTGGCCGTCCCCGACAGAAAACTCTCTGATCTGTCTTAACAGGTAAGTAGTGACCTGGTAGGTATGAACTGGATCATAAGGTGTCCCCTGATGTTCAGAAGTGTCATAATGCTGTGTGATGTACACCTGGTCTATCCTCTGCTCCTGGACTCTGATTATGATCCTGTCCCTGTTTCTCCCCAAATACTCCCTTTGGGGATGGACTACATAATCTGGAAATTGAACGGACCTGCCTTGATTGAGATTGCCAACAGTGTAGTACCGGTATCCTTGAGGCAGGGGGTCCAACAGCCTCTCATAGTTGCCGTAATGATGTGAACCATAATCGCTGTTCGGGTCAAAGGTCAGCTGTATGATATTGTTATTGTCGATGTCAACTTCATTGGCAAACCAGTGGAGCAGCATAAGACTGTGCTTGGGCACTGATTGGCCAAAGTCGATTTTCTTTAAATCCTTGATTGAATTTAGCCTTTTGTGTGCAGCTGACACAGAGGTCAGGACAAGAAGCAGAGTTACACAGCAACTGGTGACTCTTCCTGACATCTTCATGATCCTGTACAGATATTTTAAAAGTTAATGCTCACATTATTCAACCTTACTGTACATTCGCAATCCATAAGGGGTGTCATGATACGATTAGATTTTTTTAAATTCACTTTTAGACCAACGCATCCTGACTTGTAAAGCACAACAACCTTTTTTTTCTCAACATGACGACTTTTTACTGGTGGCTTTTTGCATGTTAGGGTTAGGCAAGGCTAAAATAAAGGTTTCAGAGTGTAACAAAAAATGTCACTTCTGGAATTAAGTGATAAACAACAACAGACACAAATTCAGTGTGCTTCAAAGTTTGGTTTCTTAAATCTTTATGGAGTAAATTCTTTTCCCATACAGTAAATGAAGGATCTCAAAGATAAACCCGACATCTCAGGTGCTGTCAGAGTAAACTAGTACTAATCAGTTGATCGTACTTTGCACACAGTATTTTATCTGGAAGTGCCCCTGCAGGCTAATGGTAAGTGAGTTGGGTTGTCTGTTTAATTCAGAATCAAAATCTTGACACCCCTAAAATCAATACCATGGGTCTTAATTATTTATTTTTATTTTATTTATTTATTTATATGCACAATGATAAAACAAGAATTCTGTTTAATAATACAAAGACAAATAATTGTGCAGGAGAGGAAAAGAAACCCAAAGGGCTTATATAAAATCCTCCCCCTCAATACAAAATCACTAAAACAAATCAATCAATAGAAAAAGAAAAGAAAAGAAAAGAAAAAGAAAAAAGGGAAAAAACAAAAAAAAACACAGTAAACAACAAACAGAAAATATCCATAAAATTGCAGATTCATTTCAATTAAAACCCAATGATGCAAAGATGTGACTAGGACTGTAGGTATTGTTTGAACTTGGTTTTAAATGTATTTATAGAGAAACTAGATTCTAAAAAATGTTTTATATCATTCCACAGCACTGCACCTTGATAGACAAATGAGAATTTAGCAACAGAGGTCCTACAGAAAGGAATATGTAAATCATTCTTTCTTCTTGTAGAATGTGTATGATAATGTGAGTTAAACTCAAAATAGCTTGGAAAAAAATAGGTAGAGATGCCGGAAGGCAGATTACTTTATACATAAGAACCCCTGTTTGGTACTTGTTCACCTTTTTTATCGATGGAGCTAATGATTATTTTCACGATTTTGATAGATCTGTTATAAAGTATTTGTTCTTATTTTGATGGATAGGTAATTCAAACATAAATGGACTGGTTGACACATTTTCCTGTCAGTTTTTAAACAATATTCAGGTTAGAATTGTGAAGGGATCACAATGCACTTCAAGTCAAACCAGTCAAAATTGCCCTCAAGGGGCTTCACTGTCCGTAAATACAATATTCTTAGACCGCTGATTCGGATGAACACCAATCCAAATATTTGTGTATCCTCCCAGTTACAACCTTTTTGTACAACATGTACACATGGAACATTAAAGGGACGGTAGCACAAGTGCAGAGAACCCTCACTAAGAAGACCTGAGATGCCCCATCAGTCATGTGTAATAATGTCATTGTAAATCAAAATCTTGTGATCATAAGAGTACTCACCTGCATTCGTCTTCTGCCGTCAAGAATCTGATTTGTTTGATCTCACTGCTGCTTTTATGTGTGAGCGGCACTTAATGTTTCCCCATAAACGAAACTGAAACCAGCTCTGCTAATGGTAACAGGGAAGTTCAATAGTAGAGCTGATAGATGAAACTTGATTCTGTAATATCCTGGGTCTGACTGATGCAATATAGTTTATTGAAACACATCATTCTTAGCTCTACAGAAAGACTACACACAAACAAATGGAGTATACTCTGGTTTTATTTAAAGCATTACATAATCAAGGCAGGTTGTCCATATCGGACCACAAAGCTTCTCCTTCGATTTATTTTATCCATCAGATCAATTTACATTCTCTTCGTCTCTATCAGACACAGGATGAAATAGTGAGTCACTACTGTAAGATTAGATATAGTTAAATGGATGAAACATGAAGCTTTACCATGCCAGAGCAGTAGACTATCATATACAATTAAAATACTTTTGCTCAGTTCACATACTTTTGTAATAAAGAAGAATTTCTGCAGTATTTGAGAAAAAAACCCTGCTATTTTGCAGACATCCCTTAATGGTATAATGAAAATATGATGTCATCTTGGTTGTGATCTTTTTTTATGTTATTGTAGTTTTTCCAGGCATTTCCATTTCCAGAAAGTGATTTTATGAGGTCACAGTGACTTTGACCTTTTGACCACCTAAATCTAATCAGTTCACCCTTGAATGGATGCTTGTGTCACATTTGAAGAAATGTACTCAGAAAAAGAGGATGGGACAGACGAACAGAAGTATTGTTATTATAAAAATTGTAAATGAGTCATCTAAAGATGGTGCTACATTCATTCTGGATTTGTTTGGATTCAGTTTGGATTTTTTTATGTGCGTTTTATTTTTCAGTGGAACTATTCAATGTCAATAGAAGTTTTCAAATACACATTTTTCATTGCCATTGTTTCCTTTTTCAGTTTAGAATTTGTTTTTAATGCCAAAATAGTAATAGTAAATAAGTCACATTCTTGGTTCCTTATGTAACTGCCTGATTCGTTGTTCCCAACAACAGATCATGCTGGTTTCATGGCCCTCATTAACCCTGTAAAACAACGCCAGTGCACCTTTGGTTTGGAAAAATATAGAAACACTGGTCTCCCTTATTTCTTCTCATCTCTTATAAAAAACAAAAATAAAAAATATATATATTAATAAAATAAAAACACAGCAGATCAGCGAAACATCACCACAATCATTTAGTCTCTTTTGTGGTTTGTTGTTTTCCGGTTTGTTGTTGCTTTCTGGTTTGTTGTTGCTTTGGTTCCAGGAGTGCTTTTCAGTGATCACAATAAACAAGAATAGTCCCAGGCAAGCAAGGTTACCCCATGTGTGTCTGATGTAGGCATCATCAGCGTTGATTCTATAGCGGTTGCTGAGGCTCAACAGTGGCCGCTGGCCATCTCTCACAGTAAATGCTCTTATCTGTCTTAAAAGATTAACAGTGATCTGGTAGGTATGATCTGGATCATAAGGTGTCCCCTGATACTCAGAAGTGTCATAATGCTGTGTGATGTACACCTGGTCTATTCTCTGCCCCCGGACTCTAATTATGATCCTGTCCATGTTTTCTCCCTCATACTCCATTGGGGGATCGATAACATAATCTGGAAGTTGATCGGACGTGTCTTGATAGAGATTGCCAACAGTGTAGTACTGGTGTCCTCGAGGCAGTGGGTCCAACAGTTCCTCATAGTTGCTGTAATAATGTGAGCCATAATCCCCACTGTCCAGGTCAAAGGTCAGCCGCATGACATTGTTATGGTTGATGTCAACTACGTTGGCAAACCAATGAAGCAGCAAAAGACTGTGCTTGGGCACTGCCTGGCCGTAGTTGATTTTCTTCAAGTCGTTGATTGAATTGAGCTTTTTGTGTGCAGCTGACACAGAGGTCAGGACAAGGAGCAGAGCTACACAGCAACTGGTAACTCTTCCTGACATCTTCATCATCCTGTATAAATATTGAAAAAGTTATCCAGATGCATTTAATGATAATTATAACTGTGATGAATAGGTCATTTTAACACCTAGGCTAGGTTGACAATTCTTAACATGTTTTTTAAAACAATAGACAGACCACTATATATAAGAATGAACACAGGTTTTTCATCTTATTTTCAAGACAGACCTAACACCAGTGTAAGAAAGATCAGGGCCAAAATTCACGGTCCTCGTTCTGTACAAAGATGCATGCCAAAGTTTTTCTTAAGTTTATTAAGAGGCTTTAGCAGCCTGAGTTTATCTATTCAACTGACTACCTTCCGAAGTTACAATTTTTAGCAGCCCACACTCTCTTTTAGTAGCTCCACAGATTTCGTTTGAGGGATAGTAACACAAAGAGGAGAGAACACTCACAAATAGCACAAGTTACATGCTTAATTTATGTGAAATAGTGTCACAGTAGATCAAAAGCTAGTAAACAAAAATAAAAGGGCTCACCCTGGTCTGCTGTTGTGAAGTATGTGGTGTGTTTGAGCTGATCTCTGTTTTTGTGGGTGAGCAGGCAGTTACTGTTTCCATGTAAATGAAACTTAAACAGAGCAGGAAGTGGGGTAATACAGCTGTGACAAAACCTTGGTCTGTATTCAAGAAAAGAGATCTAGTTGTCCCTTTCAGTATTTGTTAGTGTTTACCAGCCACGTGCCTGTAGAAATGTAAAAAGCTGGTTTGTTTTTATTATTTTATAATGTATCATTTATTTTTAGTGGAATGATTTGGTAAAGAGAGGAGTAATTCTGTGAGTCATCTGGTAATCTGGTAGTCATCAGGTGTGGGACAAAATATTCTCTGTAGGTCAAATTTTGACATTGAGTGTATTCATCCTACTACATGGGCTGTACAATGAGATTTAGACTAATGCTTGGCTTATTATTTGCCTTTTAGCACATATAAATTCTAAATTGCATCACATACATGTACAGAACAAAAACTAGTTTGTGCAGGTCCAGGTTTGACAGTGAGTGTTTCCTCTGCCGTGCAGGGTGAGAAATTCTTTTTTACTATGAATGTCTTATTTGATAGTAACGTTTATGTTCTACAGTAAAATGTCCTGCCCTAGTACATACATCTGTTACGACTCTTATTCACCACATTTGAGGCTTCAATGCCTGAAAGTGTAGTGAAATATAGGCAGATATATTATTGTCAGATTTGTATAATTTGTTCTCTTTAATGCCAATATTGGCCTAAAAAAATCTGAATTTGGTATTTTTTTTCTTTATTGGATATAGAGTAGATTTCACCAGAAATCCTGGGTTGAGAGATACTAGGATGATTGCAACATTACCTGTTGACAGGATTCCACTAGTGGGTCACCAGAACACCCCAGAACACCTACTCAGTTAGTACTGAGTATTTCCCTTCCATAAAGGATAATATTTTTATCCTTTTAAAAAGTTCCTGGTGCAAAATAATTGGAAATAATCGTATTTGTCTTTTGAAGAGTGATAACTTTATTTCTACGTCACAAAATGCCTGTTCAACAATTGTCAACATACAGTATAAACAGTTCATAGACAATTAGATCTTGTGCTTATCCATTTTTCTCAAACTTAAAAAACACTGAAATGGATCTCACTGACCTGTTATAATTGTATTAAACATTCACAATTTTCAACACAACAGAAAGAATATAAAACCATAGGCTAAGTAAGATACTGTTTCATTTATCCTTAGACCAATCTAAGTTATCTTCATTTCTATTAGACACAAGACATACGAGCTCTGAAATACTACTATTAGACTAGACATCATTTCATCAATGAAGCCCAGAGCTTTATTACCATGTTATAACAGTGCATCATCAAAGACAATACAGGTAACTTTACTCTGTTATCATACTTTTGTAGAAGAGGAACAGGGTTTTTCATTCGTTCCGTCATGGTGCCGTAACATTTAAAATTGACATCCTTTTTTTCATTTCTCAGCCCTTACAACACACTGTACTACTGAGCCTATACCCCAATTTTTACTGAACAATATACACAAAAAAGCTAGCGCAATAAAATCAAACATGTGGTGGCGAAACAAAGCATACAACAGAACAGCCCTTGTGCTTTTTTCAGGGTAGCTGAGGTTCTAAAAGTCTGAATCTGTTTCCAGTCGAATGAGGTACACTGGTTTTGTGTACATCAATCTTGGTTTGGACAACATCTAGGGAAATTGCCCTAACTCATTTCTTGTCATCTTTTACAAAGATAAGATAACAAATTAAGATAACTAAAAGAAACCAAAGAATGAGGGTCTGGACAGTATTATCAATCTGACCACTATTTCGTGACCAACCTGGCATGTATTCGCGTTCCTGTGTGGAGGACTTTTCCTCGATCACAATAAACAACAGCAGTCCGAGGCAAGCTAGGTCACCCCATGTGTGTCTGATGTGACTTAACTGGAAATCGTCAGCATTTCTTCCAAAGTGGTCTCTGAGTTGCCAGAGTGGCATTTGGTTTTCTCCCACAGAAAAGTTTCTGATTTGTCTTAAGAGGTTAGTAGT
This sequence comes from Sparus aurata, assembly GCF_900880675.1. Classification (NCBI taxonomy): domain Eukaryota; kingdom Metazoa; phylum Chordata; class Actinopteri; order Spariformes; family Sparidae; genus Sparus; species Sparus aurata. The sequence continues at coordinate 14,810,714 of NC_044209.1, read as the reverse complement.
GACCTGGTAGGTATGATCTGGATCATAATGCTCTGTGATGTACACTTGGTCTATCCTCTGTGAAGCTTCTTGTCCTGTGTTCTGCTTCCAGACTCTAACTATGATCCTGTCCCTGTTTCTCCCCATGTACTCCCTTGGGGGTTTGACAACATAATCTGGAAGTTTCATGGACAAATCTTGACTCAGCTTGCCAACAGTGTAGTACTGGTATCCCCGAGACAGTGGTTCCAGCAGTCCCTGATAGTTGCCGTAATGATGAGAGCCATAATCTCTGTTTGGGTCGAATGTCAATCCGATGACATCATTACTGTTGATATCAACTGCATTGGCAAACCAGTGGAGCAGTATAAGACTGTGCTTGGACACAGCATGGCCAAAGTCGATTTCCCTCAAATCCTTGATTGAGTTGAGCCTCTGTACAGTTGGAATCATCATTCTGTTTAGATATTTAAAAAGTAATTGCTCACATCATTCATTCATACATTTTGTTGAAAATCTGAAAATTGTCTTATTTCCTTTGCCATTTTCAATTTCATCTTTACAGTTTATTCCTTTTATTTTGTGCATTTTGAATCTTTTGAATCTTAAAATTTCACTTCAAACTTTTACTCAATTTTTATTTTCAAATTATAATTTTATGTTTTAAATTAGATTTTATAAATGTCCTTTTTCTTATGGCTAATTTCACCATGATTATTATGCACCCATATTTATAGCTTAACAATTAACAGGCCAATTTTTACTTTTAATCATTAATCTAGGTATGTAGCCAATAGTTAACCCCATAAGATATTCTATGTCTCTGTCTGCATGCAGACTGACAGAGCTGCCGCTCTTGAGTTAGTCTTTTCAGGAAATTCACTGTGTCAGCACAGTGTTTCCTTGTTGAGTTTGTGTGAGATAGTTACACGAAGGAATAAGATCACAAAGAAGACTTCATTTAAATGCCTTGCCAATCATATGACATGGTGTAAGGGTGAATCCAAAACTAGTGATTATAAAAAAAGAGATCTCACCTGCGTTCTGTCGGCTACCGTCAAGTATCTGATCTGCGTGTTTTTATGAGTGCGGCTGTTACCACTTCCCCGTAAGCGAAACTGAAAGAATTAGTGCAATAATGGTGTTTAAAAAAAGACAGAACTACAAGATGTATGAGATTATTACTTTTCGCAAATACCAGGTCAGCAGTTGTCAGAATACACCCATCAGCAACAACATTAAAAGGAGGAACAGGTGAATTGAGGGAAATTGATCATCTCGTGGAATATGCAATGCTCTGCTTTGAAACATCAGTGCCCTTTTTTTCCACTTAAAAAATAATAACACTGACATGAGTCTGAATGGCGCATTTTAGTTTAATAAACACAGTTTTCAACACAACAGAAAAAATACAAACAATTGAAATAGATTTCTGTTTTATTAAACGCTAAAACATTATCTGTGAGGGCTGTCCCAATTGTCTGTTTCGTTAAGCAATCAGAGCAGTTTACATTATCTTCATCTTTATCAGACACAGAATGAGCTGTGAGTCAGTATTATTAGATTTGACATTACAGAATAAGGAAGCTTGGAGCTTAATTACTATGCCAAAGCAGTGCATTATCATACAATACAAAACATTTTGCAGTTCCAATACTTGTTTTAATACAGACAAACTTCTCCTGTTATTCATAAAATGCAATCATGTTAATACAGCTATAATGCTTAAAATTTCCAGATGTTATCTTGGCGAAACACAATATTTGGTTTCTCACCACATGTTATACTGTGGCTTTATCTCAATCTTTTATGGAACATAGTCAAAAAGCTAATGAAGCACACAATAAGTATGATGAAAAAACAACACAAACAACACCGCAGCCCCCTATCAACTGAGGGTTCAGAGTTGTACTGACTGCCTGAATCTCTGATCCTGCTGGCTCCACCACCACCCCAAAGATTCTGTCTGTTTTCTGATCTGTTTTGTTGATTATAGAAGTACCTTTCCTGGACAATAAACAAGAACAGTCCCAGGCAAGCAAGGTTGCCCCATGTGCGTCTGATTTTGTTAATATCAGCATTACTTCTAAAGTGGTTTCTGAGTCTCAACGGTGACCATTGGCCATCTCTCACAGAAAAGTATTTGATCTGTCTTAAAAGATTAACAGTGATCTGGTAGGTATGATCTGGATCATAAGGTGCCCCCTGATATTCAGAAGTGTCATAATGCTGTGTGATGTACACCTGGTCCATTCTCTGCCCCCGGACTCTTATTATGATCCTATCCCTGTTTTCTCCCTCATACTCCATTGGAGGATCAACAACATAATCTGGAAGTTGAACGGATGTGTCTTGATAGAGATTGCCAACAGTGTAGTACTGGTGTCCTGGAGGCAGTTGGCCCAACAGTTCCTCATAGTTGCTGTAATAATGTGAGCCATAATCTCCACGTTCCGGGTTAAAGGTCAGCTGCATGACATTGTTATGGTTGATGTCAACTGTGTTGGCAAACCAGTGGAGCAGCATAAGACTGTGCTTGGGCACCGATTGGCCAAAGTTGATTTTCTTCAAGTCTTCGATTGAATTGAGCCGTTGTACAGCTGACACAGAGGTCAGGACAAGGAGCAGAGCTACACAGCAACTAGTGACTCTTCCTGACATCATCTTCATCCTGTGTAAATATTTAAAAAGTTAATGCCCACATTATTTATCTATACTGCACATTCTTAAAGTCCAAAGTATTTGTTCTGTGATTAAATGTATTCCAAAATTATTTGAAGATAAGAATTTAGCAGCCTGTGTTTAATCCATACTATGTAGGATTTGTCAGTTTGAAAACACACCATTCAAAGTAGCGATAAGGTCTCCTGAAGAGAGATGGTTGTTCGTGGAATCCTGCATAGTGTTTAATCCAGTCAATTTAATATCTTATAGTTGGTATTTTATTACAAAACTGCTGAATCCTTGAGTTAAATTCTTCACCAATAATATGAAATATTTTCATGGTTAATCAAGAAATTAAGAGAGCTCACCTGCGTCAGTGCTGCTGTTGGAAATCTGATATGTTTGATCTGATCTGTGTATTTGAATGGGTAATAGGCGTAACTCTTTTATTGTTTCCCAGGAAATGAAACTAGCATAACTGGAATTTATGGTGACTACAGCAAGTTTTATTATACTCCATGATACAAACTTTACTTCTGTATTCAGGAGACTAACATTAGTACTCCATTTCAGTGTTTGTTGGGGTTTACCAGCACATGTGCCTGTGCCTGTAGAATTGCAAAAGATGTTGGGTTTTTTTTGCATTTTCTATTATGTGTAGTTTTTAATTGAAAAATTCTGAAAAGAGGGGATTAATGCAGTGAGTCATCTGGGAATCGTATGACCAGGGTTAGGACAGAAACTAGTCTCTGCAGGTCCATGTTTGTTCAGGTGGTGTATCCTTTGGACCACATGGTATAGAACAAGGAGATTTGTTCTAGTGCCTGGCTTATTATTAAGCTCATTTACTAATCAAAGATCAGTTTGTAATTGCAGTACATACCTGCTTTTTTAGTGTGTGTAAAATATTTTTTTTAAATGGTGATATTTTTCTCCAGAGTAAAAATGTTTAACAGCAAACTCTTTCTGTTCCTCTTATGATTATATGTAAAAGAAATAATAGTTAAAGTTGAGATAGTGTTTTGAGTTTTATTTCCCATGTTTAGCAGCCAGGACTGCTGCAACTCTACCAGCAGCCAGCAGGAGATGCTGTCACACAGGTAGATGGTCTCACACACCTGGAGCGTCTCAGTTTTGGAGCTTTTAAAAAGTTTTTGTCAATACTGCTTTTAAAGTCCATACTAGTTTACATTTAGAGAATCACCAAATATCAGATCAGCCTTCTAACTCTGTTTGTGTACATATTACAGCACATGACACGGTTCAGTGAGAGGGGCCACAGTGAGGCCAAAGAAGCTGGGTTCAGTGTTTGTTTTTTTGTTGACTATAAATGATCTGAACCAGAGAAGTACTTCTGTCCTCCAGAGAAGTGGATTCATGTGACACCTCCAATAACACACACACACACACTTACATGCACTCAAAGATGCATTCACACAAAGACAGATCTCTTGATATCCTGTATGGACGCTGGTGTATTCCCTTTGGGAAAGGCAGAAAGCGAGTCAACACAAAGGAAACATTTAGTTTCTCTGTGGTCACCACCCACATCTTTCACATGGGCAGCACAAGAGCATCATACAAACGATGCTGTACAAGGATACTTTCATAATTGTCTTTCATTTCCTTTTAGAAACGTCAACATGTACTGTTCAACAGTGCAGTTACAGATACTGATAATTCATTAACATTCATTGTCATTTTTTTTCATATCGGAAATGAATAACTATTGTGTTCCATTGCAGAATTGAAACTGAAACTACATCCTTTCATCCTCCCAAAGCACTACAACCTACAGTCTGCTAATTAAGCAAACTCTTTGGCCACAAGATGTCTCCACGTGTTCCCTCTGATACAGTTATGCTCACAAATGTTCATACATGGCATGCATTTTACTCTGCACATTTGCTGCATTTATCTTGATGCACCCAGTGAGTGCTGTTACTTCGATCCATCGTGTTTCTGTGTTATAAAAGACCTTGGACAGCTGAGGAATGCTGTCAGGGGTCAGCCAGGCAGCACTATACTCCAACTGCCAATGTATGACATCATCTTGGCTAGGCGCTGCCTAGAAACATCAGCGACTGCCATTGGCTTTCTGTCACTATATCCTTCTCCTCAAAATGATCTTTTTATCTGACATGGCCATGTCCCCAGCAGGGCAGAAACTCTGTAACAAAGGAGTGCACGCCAAGTTATGTCGGATCAAACAAATGATGGTTGGCTCAGTCTGCACACATGAAGTTCTCACTCAGGAGGCTTTTAAGATGATTGTTTGCAGTGGAGAGAATGGAAATCATTTTTAATTGTACAAAACGCTTTTTTTTAAACCTATTAACATCTGTAAAGTCAGGCGTCGGCTTAAGTTGTATTTACAGCTCCTACAATGACCTGGGGTATGCTGGGTGTCAGTGGTGACTGGGAACCTTAAGGGAAATTTATTGAACTGTTCCATTTTATACACCTGATTTTGAACTATTCAGAGTTTGGAATCTGAAAAGTTTGTTCCCAGCTGGAACAAAAAAGATCCCAACTTGACTTGAGGTGTGAGCCAAGTGGATAGGTATACTCTTTACATTGATTAACACCTTCGCTTGACTACAAATTAATCACAATGGTTCCACTCAAAACTGGTGGAAAAGTGGGCTGCTTCGGTAAATAGCATCAAGGTTACAAGAGTTGCGGTAGTATGGGAAAGCAGCATGAGGAATAGCTTGTGTTAGAGCCCAGAGCTGGCAAGTAGTTGTTTGTTTGAAAAAACACCTTGGCCCAATCATTAGCCTTTGAAATAACAGTGCACCTAATGCTACGGACTGAATTTCATTTTGCATTGAGGGCAAAGAACATGTTGCATGTTTATGTTCAATAAAATATCCTTCCCTCCCTTTCATTTTAGAATGTGCCCTGTTGCCCTGTCATGTAGTTTCCGAACCCTCTGGTAACCCCTGTTGGTTTTATCTCAATTTGAGCATCTCCAGTTGAAGCACCAGCTTTTTATTGGGGATGATAAAGGGTTTCAGAGAGGGAGAAATGTAAAGAGAGAAGGTGAAGACAAACTGGTTTTAAGACAGAGGGGCCCTCAGTTTGGGAAAATGTCCCATTTCCCACATTGTAAAACAAGAGTACAACAGGGGTTTATTTTAACTCCTTATTTGGTAATTTGGTATTTGGTTGATCACACCTACAAGGTGTATATATATACATATGTATATGTTCTCAATAGATGTTGCTTGTATAATATATGTTGTTTGTATATCTGGAGCTTGTAACAAAAATAATTTCCCCCTGGGATTATTTCTGATTATGTATTGTGTGGTGGTATAGTGCAGAATTTTCAAGGCCCATGACATTGCTTTAGATTGGTTAGATTGACACAGTATGAATTCTGCAGCGGGGTAGCAGCCATTCAACATTGAGGTGCCAGCAAGTGCTGAGAAAAAGGTTTATCTTGGCAGCTAATCCAGCACAATGAAATTAAACAAATAAATCTTTCCAGCCTGTTGTGCCTGTTTTTTCAGAAACATGACTCGTCATCTGGAGGAATGCAGGTGCTGCCCTATGTGTGTGTGTCTGCTCATGTAGCCGTAAGGTTACTCTCAAGCCCCTGCACTGGTGTATAATTACACTTCCTGCAAGGCTGAGACAGCTGTTTCCTCTCCTCTTTAATCACACAAATATACATGCCCCACAAGAACAGTAATCAGCCAAAGTAACTGGTTCACTCTCAGGTTTGAAAATATAAGTGAAGGCTATTTTTCTGACTATCCACCAAAAAAAATCTTTGCAAATCTGGTCTCCATATCCTTGAAATACGAATGTCAGGTAAAGAGTCAGTATTTTCCAAAACTTTGACCCCTGATTCATGGATGCTGAAGTGTTGTGCACCAAAGTGTTTGTTTTTATCTTGAAAGCTAAAAGTAAAGTTGAGTAGAGCAGCAACAGATAAGATGACAAAGAGAATCGTAGCATTTTGATGTGTCTAAGGTCTGTGTGAGAGGAATGAGAGGGATGTGATGAATGCAGAGCCTGAGGAGCAGATGAGAGGGTCAGGCCAGGTAATTGAGGTTGTAAATTATCCTGGGAGCTTAAGAGAGGGACATACAGCTGGCCCAAGGGTTGCAGTGGACCTCAGCAGAGATATATTCACACACAGTCCCTGCCTTTTCTCTCGCACACCTTTAGTGTTGTTTAAACTGTACTTTTTCATACATCACGGCTAAAGTCCCCTGCTAAGATTTGCCTTTTGTGCATACAGGTTGGCTCTTTATTTAGCTTTGTTGTAACAGGAGGGGGGATATTAGAAGGAAGTGGGCGTGTCTTGTTGCCTTGTATGCAGAGTCACATGACAAGCATGGGAGGGAGGGGCAGGCAGGGAGCTTCCAGAGCCACAGCAGAGTTTGGCCTCTCACCGGAGCGCTGCACTTTGGCAGGGGACGACTCATACACACATACACACACTTCACACACGGTGAGTGTTTTGCATACCGGGCGAGAGAGTGTGTGTGCGTGGGTGCATATGTGTGTGATGTGTGCATTTGGAAGAAAGAAGTTGAAAGAAGAGGGAGTAAATGTTTTTTGCTTAGTCGCATTCCTCCTTTTGTGTGTGCATGTTCCTCCTCTTCCCTGGAAGAAGAGATTTGATCATCTGTTGTTTCCACATAGTTGATAAATATCTCTGCATGCCTTTCATACTTGACTCAGGAGCACAGCTGTTTATGTATGTCAAAGTGTTACTGTTGTTTCACTTTTGAGTTCACTTTTAAGCTTAATATGCTGACATTTATAGGGGCTGTGTTGATACATTTGTTGGGAAGGAAAAATGGGTTAGGAGTTCAGGTTTTGCAGAGAAGCTGATTCGTTTCTGCACTCAAATTTAGCATGTTTTCCATTTGTGTGTACGTGCTTGTGCATAATTATTATTGTTCATGTTTTACATTCCCTGTCTTTCATCCCCCAAATGTTGTGCATGTCTGGTCTGTGGCAAGTTTTGCAATCAATCTGCCTCTACACAGATAGCCCATACGCTGCTCAAATTCAGTCTTCTGCTTTTTTCATGTTTCCTCCCTCCTGACATAGTCCACTGTGATCCATTACCAGATCAAGCAGCGAGCACTCAGAATTGGAAGGTTAGCTCCACACATGTGGTTGGTAGGCTCCACAGACTGCCGTCAGGAATTATTTAGTTTAGTTTCTGTTTGGAAACTTCAGTGAAGGAATCCTCTAAGTTAATGGTAATCGATGGAAACTCATCCATATTCCTTTGCAGTGGGAAACCCTATGTATCATATTTTGACCAAAATTGAAGGATATCCTCTCTTTTTGTGGTGATTGAGCTGTTTTGTTCATCCCATACATCTTATGTTTCTCTTTCATGTTTATTTATTCACTGTGGCTTGTCCATCTATGTTTAAATGAGAAAGTGATTGTGTGAGCTCTTTGCTAACTGGTTGATGTGGCAGCAGTTAGAGGAAAGTCCTGACCCTTGCCATTAATGCAGACTTTGTTGTCTAGGGTTGACCGAAGGGAATACAAGGCATTGCTCTCTGATGGAAGCCGATGGAAAACAGCAACCGCCCTTCACCTTTTTAGAGAGTCACCCGCCTCTGTTTTGCCTCACAAGCATGCACACACGTACACACACTTTGACACACACAGCTGTTGAAAGGAGCTCTGTTGTGGCCCCTGTGCATTGGTAGGCGAGAACAGACAGTGGCCTTTCACCAGTGTTTGATGGGATGCTGAAAAGGTCACCATTACCTTTGTGTGTCTGTCTATGTTGTGGGTCAGCCAGTAAGGCAGAGCAGTAAGATTATGTATCTGTTGTGGAATTCAGCACCCCGGCTTTGAAATGCAAAATATTTCATGAACGTACCCGGAGCTCTGAAATTTAAAATTGATAAGGTCTCTTTTCTTTGTAGCTAGACATGACTTACATTCTCAGAATAGCAAGTTTGAGTTTTCTAGTGTGTAGAAGTGCATGGTCAGTCAGTGCGTTTACATGACACTCAAGAAAACCGAATTACTGCGTTAGACTGACTATGATCGGATTTTTAAGATGCATATATACACCTTAGTCTGACTAAAATCGGACCGGATCGGATTTCTCATAGTCGAATTACACCACGTAGATTATTCGATTGAAAGTCGCATTACTCCTGCATGTATACGTTTCCAGCGGATCGGATCGGATCGTCTTTCCTCCAAAATCACCGCAAGAAAGAGCGCCATTGTGCATCTAGTTTGTGTAATTATCATGTACACCATATACGAAGTGTACAAAGATGTAGCTTCGTCTCGCTCTTCGTACGCCATCTTTCTTGAATGCCGAGGCAGCTGGTGACGTAAAGAGGTCAGCCGGAGGTGGCCCCATTAACACTAGTTGAAATGGGCACAGTGCCACCTAGCGTACCGGGGTATGACATGCTTTCGGAAGTAATTCGATTTTGTCACTGACATGTATACTCAGATAATTGCAGTTGTCCGATTGAGCAGCATAGTCGAACAATGGCTGTAATCTGACTAAGCTGTGCATGTAAACGCACTGATTGTCTTCATTATCAGAAAATGTTGTAAACATGAGGCATAGGATGTAGTTTTAGTTATATTCAGTAATATATTAAATATAGATCAGCTGTAACTCATTACGTACTATGATGTATTAGCAACAATAAGCCTGAACTATTTTAAATGTAGGGCATCTATTAAACCTGGATTTCGTGCAGTCAAATGGTAAAAGATAAGACTAGAATTAAAAAGGAATCACAATTAGTCAACCATCGGTGCAGATATCCATTTTAAACTCATGTTGGGACCTAGCAAATGATCACAAGCAGTAGTTGGTTCTTCTGATGGATTTGTCTGCTATTGTACTCTTGAGCTTTGTATGTGGGTCAGTCACAGTCCATAAATACTGCTCCTGGGGCCTGGAAAGGACCAGTGCAACAGGCTTTATATCACATAGATTGTGGAGCGAGTCAGAGAGCCAAAGGACTCCTGCTGATTGTGCTGATGGAATGATGGACGTGTGTTTGTGCACACTCACAGCAACATTTTTTAAGTGGCCTCAAGCCTCTCATCCATGAGTTGATGCATCTCTCCCTCTGCCTTCGATAGGGAAAGGAAATTGTTTCTAAATGACACTACTCATAACAAGAGAATGCAGACTTCTCTAGAGCTAATATCTCCAAATCTCAGCAACTCACACCAAATCAACCAGGCTGAAAACACAACAGGTAAGATGAAAAGAAATGCTTGATTGACTGATTTCTCACGCATTTTGTTTTATGAGTTTGACTTCTTCTGATTGTTGTGCCTGGTGTGAAGTATGTGTGAGAACAGAGGTCAGATTCCTGAGCCCCCTGTTGACCCACGTTCGCTGTCAGCCAACCATTTCACTGATACACTTTGACCTGTGCATTTAGATAAAAACACTGGCTGGCTACCTCAGCCTGGCTAATGACTTTAACAACTACTGTCAGTGAGCAGCTAGCAGATAATAGCTAGCTAAATTATATTCTGCCTCTTTACCAGGAAATTAGCATCAGAAACTTGGCAACTTCCTGATTCATTTAACTTTTGTGTAAACACACTTGGGGGTTAATGTGTAGCAGTTGCTTTGGGCCAGAATATTGCTTAAAAATGTTGTCTGCAGTGACACTTATGTGAGGAATGTAGTGTTGCAGTGGAATTGCTTTCCTTAAATGTAGATGTTCAGTTAGAAATTAAATAAACAAGCCACATATTGGACCATAAGGTTATGCATTCTTGTTTTTCACAATAAACGGATTCAACCTAGGAAAAAACACTTTGTTGCAGTTGCAGGACTCTTTTTTCTTGTGAGCTGCTTCGTGTCAGTGCAAAGTTGAACAGCCTAGAAAGACAACAGCTCTCTTGTGCACCACCACAGTGTGGAGACTGAACACATTCCTCTGGCAGTCTAGACAAACCTGTGGGCTTCTACTGTCATTACTGCAATTTACTTACATTTCTCAACTGGCTGCGAAGGAGCACTAGCTGCTGAAGCTTAATGCGCTGACATGAATGCAACTTGTAGACTTGGCATACCAAGACTGTATGAAGACTGACTGAAGCATTGGTTGTAACTATGTGGATGTGACAGGGTGTTATCAGGCACCTCTACAAACATGAATATAAAATTCTGGATTGTGAACATAAGACATACATCGCAGATTTAATGAATAGACGAAAGCATGAACTGATCTGACACCAGATGAATGCACACACACACACACACACACACACACACACACACACACACAGTGTCTAGTGCCAGGTGACACGATGAGCGAGTTGGACCCTGCAGGGGTCAGAGGGCAGATTTCCCCAGAGATCTGAACGATGAGGACTCTGGGAACCAGGCTTTGCTGCACAAACACTCCAATTTCCCAGTTTTATTAAGGGATTCACTGTCAGAGGGTGGGAAAAAGTGTCCTGGTGTGTGTGCATGGGTGTTTATGTCCATCTCCTGGGTCTGTCCCAAACCCATGTGGTCTGGGGTATCTAATTGATTCTGTGCTGGAGGGCTGCTTGGAAACCCAGAGTCAATGTTATTTCATAGCCACATGCACTTTGTTGTCTCTTCGTAAGTTTTTCAGTTGTGTTTGTATAATATTCTCCTTTTGGGGAAAATCAACTGGAAAAAAACAAGCTTGAGATCCTCTGGAAGGGCCTCACAGGAAACTTTTTGATTGTATCGCATCACATAAGATTTGCAGCAGCCCACACACTTCTGAGGAAGCATCTAGGTCACAATCAAATCAAATGTAGCCATGTTAAGATGAGACTTGATAACTAACCTCCTTTGTCCTGTCTGGGAATGTAAATAAGGGAGAAGAGGAACAGATGGTTTTAAAGAGGGCTTCATGAAAAGATTTTAGACCGGAAAAAGATGCAAAAGACCCATTTAGTGGATCAGTCCACTAATGTGTGTTGCTTTCAAGCTGCTTCCCCACTTGGATGTACTGTGCATAGTGGAGGACATTTGTTATGCTCAGCCACAGAAACTTCACTTTCAAAGTGATTGTATATATTTTGCATGATGAGTACTTAGATTCCATTTATACTTAAGAGTTCACAAGCACTGATGTTTAAGTTTGTGGCTAGCATTTTGCAACCTGAAAATATTATAGGGCCGAGTGATTTGTAAAGATAAATAACATGAATACTTTCTTGTCATTTCCGTGTCACTGTCTGTTTAGATGTGAAGCTGATCCATTACATCGATGTTCCCTTGTATTTCAGTGTTTATGTTCATGGTTGCGAGAACTCTGGAAATAATCTGGCATTGTGGTTGAATGGAACTAATACCATTGTGTATCGTGGTATATAATATTTATAATGATAATATGATAATAAGAGTTTGACTCATCTTGAAGACTCATTTGTTTTAAGAGTGTTGTTTGATTTTTCTTTTCCAGCAGAGAAAAGAAAACATTATGTGATGGCTCATTAAAATAGAGAGTAGTTGGTACTTTCTGCATTGCACAGTCATAAAAGTGTCTAAATAAAGAGAAGAGAATTTGTAGAATCACTGAGTGAGTCACTCTTCTATGAACTTTTCCTGGTCCAAGTTTCCTGTCCGTGTCTTTCTCTGGATTCCTCTCTAGTGATTCAGGTCAGTTTGTAGAGAAGGTCAAACCACTGGTTTGTCATACTTGGACTAACCTCAGCGCAATTCTTTTCCAACCTAAACTGGGACATGACCCATGACCTGCACGCCACGCTGTCAAGATCAACACCCTGGACAGCTGAGGCAAGGCTCAGTGGTTTTGACCACATCTCCACTAAACATAGACGACACAGTCCCAGTGGTCTTCATAGTTCTTCGTAGTCTCAGTGCCGTGACATGTTTAGCTGCATTTACTGTATTTACATCACTGTTTGGAGGCCTGTGTGTAGTTAGTGAGGATTGGAAGTGGAATAAATCACTATTTTTTTTTTTTTTTTCAAACTTTTCCTCCCTGCCTCCTCCATTCCACACTCCTTCCTCTGCCCTGACCTCATCTTTTTGACCTCCCCCTACTCAATAGTCCTCTTCCTTTCCTGCTTCTCCTCTTTATCTCATGCTTATCCTCACAATCCTGCCTTCTTCTTGACTTTATCTTTTCTTCCAACTTTGGATTTCTGCTCCTTTCTTCTCCTTGCTCTCAACTCTTTTCTCCCCTCCAAAATGCTTGTGGTGTAGGAGACTGCTGGCCTTATTTACAAAAAACAAAGTAATTTGATACTGCTGGAAGCAGGAAAAAAAAATTCTTTAGTGCCTGTAATTGAAAACAGGATCACAGTGAGCCCCATGAGTCACTCTCTGCTCTCCAATTTCTAAAATTAATTTTGCTTTCTTACAGACTCAAAGGAAATAGTGTCCATGCAATCGCCTAACTGGAGCTGATACAGGGGAAAACCTTTTTAGAAAGTAGAGCAGAGGGATAATTCACTCTAAAATCAATGATGTATGACTGATATTGTTTATGTATTGAGAAAATTTGAGTTGGTTTGTAGCTCCTGAAAACCCTGTTTACAATCTTCTTCAGTAATTCTCTCGAGCATAACAGACTCATGGCTAATTAAGTAAAATCAAATCAATCAAAATGAAAGCCCCAAAATACAGTACATATACATATATAGTTATTTTGTATGGTAAGTTCATCACTCAAGTGGAGCTCGTCTGCTTCATCAGGACTGTGTGTGTGATCTATTGGAAAGCGATGGACAAGCGAACAGACACATCAATGATCAGGCTTTGACTCATATTTTGCTTCAGTGTGACTGGTGCATAGAAAGCCATGACGTCATCCTTTGCATTCATAGGCTCCTTCAAGCCAGTAAGAAGAGCACAGTGGGAACAAAAAATGGAGAATTCTGTTAAATTAAATCAGCAATTATTCGTTGTAACTTTGACAGAGAATTTTGCTTTCATGTAAGACTCCATCCCTTAAAATAAGAAGCAACAATCATAATCACAATCAATAAGTTACTTATTACTACTTTCACATTTGTTGTACTCTTTGTTAAATGTCTTCATACAGTCTTGGAAGCAACTGTGCCGATGAGTTAGCAATGGGGCCTCTCCTTAATGCTTGATAGCTTCTACTGTTGCCATGGTAATTTGAATACTTTACTTTTTTTATGAGGAGAAAGGAGATGTGCGCCTAAAAAGGAGGCAGAAAAAATCCTTGAGTTAGAAATTCAGCTCCCTTAATGAAGCTTAATTAGTCTCAAATGCAGCACACATAAATAGCAGGGGCGTCACATTGTCTTGTGTCTGTGCGTAGAAAAGCATGCTTGTGAGCGACACTCACAACTGCTCAGCACTTGCTCATTTCCGACAGTGGTTGATTAGTCCCCCCTCCTGTTCCTTTCCCAAGTAGACTCATAATTGCGTATCAATAAATAATGGCCGCGAGTTTGAGGAAAGAATGATAGCTTCTTTTGTGCACCCCCAACACCCCTTTTAGAATATTAGAATATTTAGAATATTTGGAGGTAATTCTCAACAAAGTTTCGTTGCCCCAAAAATGGTATGCAGGACAGACCTAGTTGACATAGGTCAGTAGTTAGAAGGACTGACAGTCATCTCAAACATTGTGGCCATTATAAGATAACTGCTGTTAAAATATTGGAGCCAGATCAGTTGGCCTGCACCTGAAATAAGACAAAGCGTTGCAAACCATGTTCATACCCAAACCAGATCATTCATATGAGAAAATCCACCATACGTATTCAGTTACAAAATGTGGTGTGTTCTCCTCTCTTTTTGACCTGGCATGAACCTGTAGTTTCTCAATCAGGCCAGTGTTTTGACTGGCCTGTGTCTAGTAAGGTTGGGTTAGGTCCACCACCCAGACATTTTCTTGTGGAGGTCAAATTTCTTTTAACATTTATAGCGTCATGCTCAAAGCGGCTGTCTCCTGACACCTGTGTTTACGAGCTCTGAACCTTTATGGCTCTGAAGCACTTTGGCGGGGCATCATGGAAGGGCTCAAAGAATGAATACCTCTGTGTGATAAATGATCAGTTTATCCAGATGTTTTACAATCAGTGACTGCTGAGTCCTTCAGCAGCCTGCTTTTATTCGCTGTCAAAACAACAGAATGGTACGCTTCACTTGCAGCTTGACATTCTTATACACACATTGCTACACTGTGGGATTCGTAGTTTACTTAAATTGAAGACACTGGACTGAAAGTGTTTACTACCTGTGATGAAAGGGATTTATTTTCAATGTTAGGTTTCCCGCAGTAATAGTCTAGGACTTTTTGTTCCTTTTGTGTGTGTTGTGCATTTGCCAAGTCGTTTACGGTGTTTGACTCTCTGTTGACTCGGGCCAAAGGGGCGGTGTGCTTTCATGAAGGACAGTTAACAATGCTCTGAAGAGTTTTTCTGCTTCTGTCTGGGAAACCAGCTAGTTAAGATGCAGGAGACACAGACCTGAGGTCCAGGTCTTTTCCACCTTCACCAGGAGATTACTGTGTGTTTACTATTTGTAGAACATAACAGACAGTTTGTTAACACAATAGATTAGGGTGGCTATGTTTTGCAGAACCCCGTTACAAACAAGGAAATAGGCACTTATTTCAGAACAAGACTTCACATGTAATACAGGTACTGCATTGGTCTGTATAAGATTGGTCTGTGTAAGATTATAAAATTAAAATACTGTTTTGTTAATTACGGGCCTAGACCAAAAAATCTCTCAGGGGCACAGTTTATTGTGTATTTTATCACTGATAAGGTAACAAGTTACATCCATGATCCCTAATCTTTTCTACTTTAAAACCCACGGTAATACAGTGTGGTACAGAATTAGAGTGGGATTTTTAGGTTTTGAGACTCGAAAATAAGAATTCTGCTGCAGCTCCATCTGGGTGACAAATATATGTAGGACTGTAACAAGCAACTGTCCTTTTTTTTTTTTTTTTTTTTTGGTTATGAAAAATAGTCCAAAATCCAAAGGTTTTTAGTTCAATATCAAAATCAATGTTTTAACCCTTTACAATTGAGGGACTGGAACCTTTGAATGATCGGGATTTTTTTCCTAGGAATAAATCTACAATTGATTGATTGATTGACATAAACTCAATATGAAACAATTTTGATGACTCCTAAAGGATATGGAATTAGCATTTTGCAGGTGTAGCAGCTGTTGGATAGTGTTTGAGGCTTCTGTTCAAGTGTGTGTCAGGCCAGTTCTTTTTATGTCCCTTCCCTTTGATGCTTTGCCGGCATCCTGCCTCAGGTAAGGCTCGGTTGTCACAGCCTTGCCTATCAAGGTGTGCTAGCCCCTGGCCAACATCTCTGTTTACAGCACATAGCTGTCGTATCACAAAGCAAGAGGGAGAAGAATTGACATGAGCAGTGGCAAATTGATGGTTAAAAGAAACAAAGGTTGAGTGGGATGGAAATATTGTAATTCTGGAGGTTTTAGAAAAAGGACAATAAATGTTTTTTTCAGGATAAAAGCCAGATGAGTGGGAAGGAAGAAGATGGTGAGTCAAACTGGAGAGACAATAGAAAACTAAGCGATGGAGTGGAGAGGGGAAATTGATGACAAGAGAGGAAAGGGTGAGGTTGAGAGAAAAAGACATGAACAGAGGTAAGGGAATGTGGGAGGTTCAGAGGGAGAGGTGGAGGGCAGTAAGTCGCAGTAAGTTGCTGACTGACTGCTGGAACAGGATGCGGAAGTGGTGAAGGAGGCCAGGAGAGCTGCTTCCATAGGTGGGTCTCTATGACACATGCTTATACATACACACATACACACACACACACACACACACACACACACACACACACAATGGAGCACATTATGAAAGTAAACGTTGAATACAAACTTATGTTGAGTTTCCACAGTAGTGTTATTCTTCACTGAATTTCTTCCATTAATCAGTGCAGTGCCAGTTTGAAGTGTACGTTGCCTGAGTGATAGGAGTGAACCGGCTCATTGTCTGGACTTCTTCTCCTCGTGGCAGGCCAAGTGTTTGTAGAGTAAAATTTGTGCCTGAGCTGGAATCCAATAGCTGTTTAATTCTTGGCTGCCAGACCAGGCTGGCGTTCTCCCTCCCTCGCTCTCCCCCCCCCCCCCCCCCCCCCCTCTCTCTCTCCCTCTGTCTGTGTGTTTGTTCATGTTTTCATGTGCTTGTACATGGGTGCACCTCACAGGTCAGCTATGTGATCAAAAGGAGTGTGCATGAAACTCAAGCATGTACTCTCCATGTGTGTCTGTGTGACCTAGGCCTGCTCTGTGAGTGGATCATGTTTCAGCCTCTGTTCCACTCTTGCATTAACAGGACAGTAACACTGCACTGTGGAGAGGGAGGGAATGGGAGGCCTCGTGAGGGGGACACAGCTACATGAACCACTGTACATACAGACACAAACATACACACTGTGGATTCCTCACCTACGCTGACTTAACACATTGTTAGGCAGAGTTACAGCCACTTTCTGCCTGGGCATTCATGACTGTTAAAAGACCTGGATGAACATATTTAAAGTTGAATATTTCTCTTACTGTCAGACACACATCGGATAGGCATTACACAGAAAGACGTGAAGCTAGTCATTATTAAATCAAACAAGGATAATCTCCTGCCAAGTGCGAAGTAATTTAATAGTGCAGATTATATTTTCTTATATTTTTCTGTTGAGTCAAACATGAGAACATGAGTCATCTGTGTTGACATGAGACTGGACAGTGCCACTGTTTGAAGGTTTGCGGGTTGTTTGATTAAAAAGCAGGCTAAGACAGCTACACAGATTTATCAGCTGTTTCGGTTCCAGATCTTCAGCAGGTGGAACCAAAGTCCCGATGATTGGCAAGTTTGTCGATTGTGATTTTCATGGATCAAGACAATGCTGACATTCAAAGGAATAATTTCTCTTTTTGAGGAAAACTCATTCATTATTTGGTGAGAATAAGACAAGAAGATTAATACCATTCTCACATTTGCCTGTTAAATATAAGGCTACAACCAGCAGCAGGTTAGCTTAGCGACTGGACATAAAGGGAAAAGCTATCTTGGCTCTGTGTTAAGGTAACAAATGCAACCTCCCGCATTTCTCAAACTCAGTATTTATTAACAAATTTTATCGAAACTGATTTACTAAAGAAACATGAAAGTGTCATTTTGCAGTTTTACCGGGTTTATGTTCCAGACTATTTCTTAGCTAGGACCAGTAACAGCCTCCCTTTGGATGTTTTTGTGCCCAGTCATAGAATGGAATATACAAATTAGATTTTTTTTTTTTTCCTTGGGACATCCACTCTTTATGCTATTGAATCTAAGCTCATCGGCTGCTAGCTGTAGCTTCTTATTAAGTGGATGGATATGAGAGTGTTGTCAATTTTCTCATTTAACTCCCCATCACAAGGCAAATCGTTTTGCTGAAAATGTCATACTAGTGTTTTTGTGCAGCTTGACGGTTTAGTACAGTAAATTGTTTTCATACGGTTTCAAATTCTTCAAGTTCTACTAGTCATGTCGATGTTTTCCAATACTATACTCTGCCATGCATCTCTCTTCTCTATGTCCTTGTCTTACTCATATCACCAGTTTTTCATATCCTACATTGCTAATCAGACATTTATTTCTCACGTATCTCCGATTCCCCTCTTACCCTTAATCGTCATCTCATTCCCTCTAACCTTCTCTCTTTCTCTCTCTTTCTCTGTTAAATTAGGGCCAGAGGTGATTCCCAGCTACAGCAGCAGTGCCATGTCTGAGGCAGTGTTGCCCGATGTTATGGTGCCCCCAGCAGTGGGTGGCCTATATGGAGAGAAGGCTGGTGGCCCTGTGGTGGACTTCAGCTATGTGGGCATTGACGCCATTCTGGAGCAGATGAGGAGAAAGGCGATGAAGCAGGGCTTTGAGCTCAACATTATGGTTGTGGGTAAGTAGGTCATGTTGTATCCTTGCCATCTTTTCTGTTGGTCGTTTCAGAGATTGTACTGAAAACCTGACATTACTACTTGCATGCATAATAACATACTATACACCAAAAAGATGGATGTTTAATCATGAAGATGAACTTTCAATCTTAGCCTTGTCATCAAGTGAAGACTCTTAAATGTACATGTAATATCAGGCTGTTTGCTGTTATAGCTAAATGTGTGTTTATCTCAAGCATCTTCAGTCAGCTGTGTCCTGTTATTCAGGTTTTTACCTCTAATCAAGTTGTGACAGAAAATGGAGGCCTCAGACTTATTTTAATAAGTAGCCACACACAGTAAACTCTCCTTCTCACTGAGCTCTCATCACTGTGATCAGACACCTTTAAAACAGGAGCTAATTACACACACACACACACACAACTCAACAGTACTGTAGACAGGCCACCATAAAACCCACGCCACCTCCCTAAGGTGTGTCTCCTCCTGGATGATGTCGCGCCGGTTGGTCTGTGTTTCATCGTCAAATAAAAAAGCTTGCTTAAGAAGCAGCCTCAGGGTTGAGATTTAGAAGTGTATAGTTGTGGTGGCAACGGTAAACAAAGCTGGTTTCCATGTGTTTTTTGTTTTCAGGTAAAATTATTTTCCACCACTTAGAAAAAGAGAGTAGTGAAGGAGAGGTCCCTTTTTTCCCCCCAGTTTTTATTTTTGGAAGGAACTGGGTACAAAAGACGGAAGAAGGAAAAGCCTGCAGTGTGTATTTGATAGAAAAGACACATAGATAGAAAATACATACTGGGTGATCTTTTTGATTACTGATAGTAGGAAGACATTTTGTTTGTTAATAATTTTGTCTTGCCCTCATTACAGAGAAATGCTGTCACCAAACTTAATTCATCACAGTTTTTTAAAAAAATGTGGTCTTCTGTAGCCTACCACATAAGCAAGCGTGGGACTTTGGCACCACATTACTATTGGTGGTTGTTAGTAGAAGAATGTTGGATCGAGACACTTTGGGAGACACAGCTGTTACAGAAACAGCCAAACTTCCAAGTAAAGTTTGAACTCTCTGCATTATCATCTGCAGCTGTTGGTTTCTGTACTCGTTGTAAGGATCCATGTTTGCATGTAACGTGTGCTGCTGGCTGGCTGTACTGCATCTTCATCAGTAAGGGTCTTCATGTTGACTTAACCTGAATTTGAACTGTAAATGTTGCTGCCCAGTGGGCCCATCCAAACTCCTCCTCATTAACCTGTGTTGATGCAAGTGTGTTGTGCAGGGGTCACAGATGGTCCATTTAATATAAACAGACAGTTGATAATGACTCAGAGGGGGAGTCTTGCTGGTCCATCAGCTTCTACACCAAGTCGTTCTTATGCAGGTGGAGAGCATTAGCATTTTATCAGCCAACATAAACTTCCAGACACACATCATTGTAAGCAACCATTCATGTAATAAGTTTAAAAGTGTGTGCAAATGCCTCCTGACTGTTTTACCAAGGGGTCCAATCTGTCTTATTGATGGTGTGTTTGGGCTGTTGTCATGTGTATAAATGGCTTTCCTGGCAGTGTTTGTGCAGACAGACACCTGCAGCTTGTCACTGCCTCAGCTCAACAGCTGACAGCCTGGAGTCATCCTAAGTCTTAAACTGCCATGGAAAATAATCACTGACTCTTCTTTTGGTTTATTATTGTGTAGATGAGCAACGTAAGCATAAGAGGATTTTTTTCCCCTTTTTTTTTTCTTGAGGTGTGTGTGTTTCTTTCTCAGGCTGTCTCCCTCTCTAACTGTGTTTTTGCTTACAGGACAGAGTGGCCTAGGAAAGTCTACTCTGATGAACACGCTGTTTAAGTCTAAAGTCAGCCGTAAGTCAGTGCTGGCCACGGCCCAGGAGAAGATCCCCAAAACGATCGAAATAAAGTCCATCAGTCATGGTATTAAACTTTTATCAGTGCCCCTTCTGTTTTGTGTATGTCTGTGCCAGTAGGTCTGTCAGCCAATATACACCCCTCTCATATTTCTCATACATACT
Organism: Sparus aurata; assembly: GCF_900880675.1. Taxonomy (NCBI): domain Eukaryota; kingdom Metazoa; phylum Chordata; class Actinopteri; order Spariformes; family Sparidae; genus Sparus; species Sparus aurata. Next base: position 14,790,134 of record NC_044209.1, on the reverse strand, counting down.
TTTTTCTTCTTCTCCCATATGTATTAACACTTTCCCCTTTGTCAGCCATGGCAAAGTTTAGATATTTAGTAGTAAGTTAGTAGTAATATTACATTTACAATACCTGGTTCAGTAGATAAAGCGCAAAGTATACCACAGTATATGGAGTGTGCTGCGACTGGCTGATCTGATGTGTGTTTCTTTGTGTGCAGACATTGAGGAGAAGGGAGTGAGAATGAAGTTGACAGTCATTGACACGCCAGGCTTTGGAGACCAGATCAACAATGAGAACTGGTATGCTGCAATTCTGTCATCATTGTGTTGACTATATAAACAGCAAGATTTAAATTGTGTCTTTCACTTTCCACTCCTCCCTCATCATTTCCTCGATTCATCACTGTCATTGTGTAGCTGGCAGCCCATCATGAAGTTCATTAATGACCAGTACGAAGCGTACCTGCAGGAGGAGATAAATATCAACAGGAAGAAAAGGATTCCGGACTCCAGAGTTCACTGCTGCATATACTTCATCCCCCCAACCGGACACTGGTAAGGACGCATTGAAGCCTGGGGTGGGTAGGTGGGTAGGTAGGTGGGTAGGTAGGTTAGGTAGGTAGGTAGGTAGGTAGGTGAGCACATGCAACACTAAATTATATCAGTATTGGCATCATGTCTGTAAAGTAAACATGAAGTTGCTGCCAACATCTAGCAATTTAAGCCAGTGAGCAGATGCCCTGTGGAGCTTTGTTGCAAACAAATGAATGATATTTACATTTAATTCCCCAAACATATATCATGTGTATCTTTTGAGGTCTAACAAAAGTGTTGAATGTAATTCCTTCTTCATAAAACAAGTATTTCAGATCCTGTGTTGTTTCAATTTATATTAACTAGCCTGCAGCTCTCTTTTTCTCTGCCTCTGTTGGCATATTGCTGCATTTCTGGCATTGGTTGAACTGTAACAGGCATGTGCGTCCTCGTTTGAGACAAAAAAAACAAAAACGGGGCCTACTCACAAAAATATTGCTCCATAGCTCCACTAGAGGTCAGACATTCAACAGCATACGAAACAAAGCCAATCCTAGATCTTTCATTCTTTTCCAAGATTTTGCTCTAGGCTAAGTTAGCTGGCTACTGGCAGTAGCATCATCTTTTGCATATAGACATGAGAGTGGAATCAACCTTTCCATAGAACTTTCCACGAAAACTCTCCGAACTCCCAGTCCACTCAGTCAAGTCATTTAATTACTTGTCTACAGGCCTGCACTTTGAAGCAAGTTCAACATACCTAAGATATGTTTTTGTTATCTGGCTTAACTAAGCATAACAACTGCAATCACACTAAGCGATCACATGAAAATGGTAATTAACTCAAAAAGTCAACTCGGAGTTAACCCTGAATTTGTCCCCATCACCCAAGACCCTGCTTCTTAGTACAGGCCTCTGACTATCCCCTGGGTCACAATACCATAAAATTACATCAACTGGAAAAACAACTGTCATTGTTACTGGCAATGACAGTCTGTTGAGCATTTGTTAACAGATCATATATTGATACAGACTTTTATTTTCAGTGTGCAGTGATGTGAAACATCTCTCTGCTTTCATACCCGTTATTGAACACACACACATCCCCACAGATTTCCGCTCAGCACGATGTAACATATCCCAGAGCACAACGCGCACACACACACTGGAAAGATGGGCTGCTCTTGCCAGGCCCCGAAGCAGCACAATGTCCCAAGTTTCTCCTCCTGGATCTCTTACAGACACACACATCTGGCTCTGATCGAACTGCATAAACTGCCATCCCTGTCCACTGTGTTGAATCGGCCTCTCACTGTTCAGGGTCTACTAGCAGGAGAAATAAGAGGGGGGAGGGTGCACACAGTCCCACGTGTCCATTAAGTGATAGATTCACTGTGCATTTTATAGCTATTGCATTTGTGTAACTCTAGTCGAGTGCAGCGGTCGGTCTTGGGAAAATGTTGAGCAGCTGTGGATTGTCAGCCTCATTCGAGCACACACACAAAGACACTGAGTTGACCATAGAGCAGCCATTCAAGTGCTGCGCTTTGTGTCATGGCCTGTCTTTACTCAGGCAGGGGGCTGGTGTGAAATGGCCTCCTGTCTCTGTGCCCCATCCAGCAACGTTTCATGTTGATCCAGCACTACAGATGTCACATGGGCTGGCCAGCAGCTGCTTGGGGTTTGCCTTAAAAAGTCTAATGGGAGAGAGTGAGGATGGATGAGGGAGAAGGAGAGTCTGTGTGGGTGTCGGGGAGCTTGCAGTCAATTTTGCAGTTACGACTTTTCAGTGTGCTCTCCCATGGCACACGAGACGTCGTGGTGACAATGGATTGTCTTTGTCAAAGTGTTGTTAGCCAGAAAGCACTCCCGTAAACCACATGCCGATGGTCATTCCAAACTGCCGGAAAAGGCCTAGACCACAAGTCCTTTTTATCCTCATCAAGCAGCTATTTACACACATTGTAGAGTATGATTACTGCAATAGTTGGAACTGTAAATACTGTATGTTAGCACAGTACTTTCTCTATCTGGGTTGTTAGGAACATCTGCCCTCTGGTGGAAGAGTTTTGTGTTACACAACCATTTCAGTATTGTATGTGTTTACACCTGATGTCTGTTTCCCTCTCACTACCTCTCCCTTGTTCTCATATGTTACCTATTTCTTTATCAGTCTGCGGCCTCTTGATGTAGAATTCATGAGACGTCTCAGTAAGGTGGTCAACATTGTCCCAGTCATTGCCAAGGCAGACACACTCACCCTGGAGGAGAGGGACTTCTTCAAAAAGAAGGTAACATCTTACCACTCTTTTCTTTTTACATGCGTTTCTTTATAGAATTCTTATCATTCTCTCTAAATTTTCCTTTTTGTTCTCTTGTTAAATTCCCATTTATGTTAAAATAAAATGCTAATTTTATCTCTCTCTCCATGCTTGCTTTTTTAATGTTTGTGGTGCAGTTACTGGTGATCGGATTCATTCATGTAGTGAATAAACGAAAGAGATGCTCTTGAGCTCTTGCTGGACAAGAACACTGTTTTCTGACGATTCAGAGAGAAGGAGGGAAGTAACAGAGAGAAGTAGTGCTTCTCTCTGTTACTTCCCTCCTTCTCTCTTTCGTTTTTCTCACTCTATACCCTTTAGTTTCTCCACTTCCTCCTCACAGTTAATAAGGCTGTAGCCATTCATTGTATGTTTTTACTGGCATTACTTCAAGGATCTCAGGGTTCTCCCTCCTCTCATTAGCAATGAGGAAGCTAAACTCCCTCTGGTTTATGTGTTTGGCTTTTGTGTGTGTGTGTGTGTGTGTGTGTGTGTGTGTGTGTGTGTGTGTGGCTGACTTGGTGTGCGCACAGTTTTATGCATAAGCTTACATCTTGTAAGGGTTTTCTGTTTTGTTTGTACACAGGGAGCAATTAACGACTAAGCTCAAACTTTTGGAGTAGATTAGAAGAGAGATTTGTGTTAATACCACTTTAATCTGTACAGTGCGCAGATTTAGGTACATTTCTTTGATATCTCTCAAGACTACATCAAGCAAGTCTGCCTAATTACTCTTCTAATTAAGGGTCTTAGCTCATGTCCTTTCAAAACTGTAGCAGGTTAAAAGTTTGTTTTTTCCTTCTGTTTGAACTTGCTCTCACCAGATCAGGGAAGAGCTGCGAGCCAACGGGATTGACGTATACCCTCAGAAAGAATTTGACGAGGATGCTGAGGACAGAATGATCAATGAGAAGATCAGGGTGAGGAGATCATTTAAACCACTTGCCTTAAAGAGCAGAAGTGTCACACTTTTAACTAAAATACCAAAATCAAAGGAAACACTGCACAATTCGATGCACAAGACCAGTCTGTCTGAAGAAAAACAAACATTTCTGGTGGCCTTTTGGAAGATGATGTTGTACCCTTGTATTAAAAAATGTAATTTCACTTTAAGTAAATGGTTTAAATTTGATCATTTGTTGTGGAAGTGTGCATTCCCGAAAAATGCTTTATTAGTTATATTCTTAATATCTTAATAATGTTCTTTTTGAAGAAGAAAATGTAAATGACAGTTGTCAGACCATGACCAGTGCTGAGAAATGTAATCCAAAAGTCATTGTAAAGTCAAATTGAATCATGCATTTGGAGAATCTTGACACTCCTTCCTTACGGATTTGTGTAACGAGTTGTGACTGTTATCCTCCTTTATGCTCAGACATGCCTTTCCACAAACCACTGACATCCCAGTCAGAGTCATTTTTAATATACTTGACTTCTATAATTTCTGACCCCATTGACTTTGGATCTTTTAACCTGTGAGCAGGAGATGATCCCATTTGCCGTGGTGGGCAGTGATCAGGAGTACCAGGTCAATGGCAGGAGGCTGCTGGGGAGGAAAACCAAGTGGGGAACCATTGAAGGTACAACTCTCACCCCTTCTTTTTATCCCACTTAAATGTTTTCCCTTTTTTGTTTGTCTGTTCAAATTTATATCCAGAGACACTTTTAGGACAGAATCTGTCAGCACCCCATAACTAACTGGAAGGGTTTTTTGTTGAGAAGAAAAGACAACAGGGACCTCACTGAGTCCGTCAGTCAATAAAACAATACTCTATTCAGTCTTCAGACTGGTGTCGTGTGCCATGCAGCTGGCTCAGGCCTTCAGCAGACACATGCTGTCTGAAGAGGCCTGATTTGTTTACTTGGTTCCCCCAACCCACACATCCCCTATTGTATCACAAAGGGTACACTGTGGATTCTCATAAAGGAAAAAAAATATGTTGAGGAGAGTAAAACCTTTATGGATTTAACTGTTTTTTTTATTCCAATTTATAGTATCAAGTGAAAAAACCCAGTAGATATTTGTTTTTCTTTTTGGTTTTCCTTTGTTATCGTTATTCAGCTTGCCAGTAGACCAGTACTGTAACAGTACAACGTTGGGTTTCTTACTGCAGGATTTGTCTTTCAATATTTAATTATGTTATCCACTCCAGACAGGAGGCACCACCCCTCTATCAAATGTCTCATTAAGGAAGTTTCATTTCCTGCAGAGTGTGCAGAGCTGACACACATACACACGTCCGGCAGGATTGCTTCTTTTTAGTAGATAAGCTCTTATCTCTTCAGAAGGACTCCATGTAGATGAAGTTATTAACAGAGATCTGCATTGGTTGAGGGCATCCGAGTGTTGAGAGGACATACAGTATCTCTCTACAGGGACTTCACACTGAGATCACTGACTCCACCTAGTGGATTCTTTTGGAAACTTTATAGCAATAAAACAGCTCACAGCTGTCATACTGCTTGTTTTTTTGGTATTTTTTCATCAGATAATCCTTCTGTCACCTGTTTTAACTCACCTGAAAGGATTTTTCTGATAACTCATTCTTTCTCTCTCTTCTTTAGTTGAGAACATAGCCCACTGTGAGTTTGCCTATTTACGGGATCTCCTCATCAGGTAAGGGAATTTTCTCTCCATATTACTTTGTCTTCAATTCTTTCATGCAGACTTGTGATGTGTAAGTTTAAAGGTCCCCTCTGTGTCTGGACAGTAAAGTAATGCTGTGCTTTCACTGTTAATTTCCATCTAATATTTATTCCAAAAGGTTAAATTATTGCAAATTTCTTGTGAAATCTAGTGAAAGCATCCAGAATGTAAATCAGTATGGAAATATTTTTGATTTCAAAAATGTAAACTGCACAAACAAGATCTCTCCTGCTTTATCTAGAGTCCATTCTCAGAAGTGGTGTGAGTAGATGAAAATTGATTAATAGAGAGTCTTGATTCTCATCTCTTCAGACTCGGAATGGATTCACAAATGTCAAAAATTGATTTTCTAAATGTTAATTAATAACTTGATGTTTACGGAACAAAAAGGGCAGAAAATCAATAGCTAGGGCAATGCAGCAGCCCGATTATCTACTTTGCACAAATACTGGAGTTACCTCGTAATCCATCTTCAAATAGTCGGTGGCTGCAAGCATTTCCATTATTTGATTTCTAAATAATTACCTTAGCAAGCCAAATATGAAGTAGGCCACATCTTTGTGAATACCTGGTACACCATCACCCAAACAACAGAGCAGAGCAGAGATCAGTAGTAACAAAGGAGACCAGCTGACCAACACACATGCAGCATTACATAACTTATACCAACTCTGTGGTGATGTTATACCAAGTCATATGCATGTTATTCTGCACAGAACACATATTTGAATGGAGGGGGGCTTTAGATATTATTGTAAAGTGTGAAGGTTTTGTCTGTCGCTTGTACTGATTTTTTATGGGTGTGTAAATGTGTGTATTTTTTCAGGACCCATATGCAAAACATTAAGGACATCACCAGCAGCATCCACTATGAAATGTATCGCGTGAGGCGCCTCAATGAGAATAACACAGTGGTGACTCATGCCAATGGTATCCCTGAACATCATCTTGCTGCCCATGAGATGTAGACACCGCCCGCTGCAGTTGACCTCAACTGGGTCTGATTAATTTGCTATAAGACTTTGACCGTCATTGACAGTCTTCCCACCACTCAAGCCCTCCACTCCATCCATCTTCTTCTCACAGGTGGGATAGAAACTTAAAAGCCTGCCAGGGGGACTTTATTTTCAGTGACTTTTGGCGGCTAAATGGGCTGTTCATGTCAGTTTATTGCCTGATTAACAAACACTATCCTCTCACTATCCTCTCTGACAAAGAGAGTGAAGAGCAGTTTGATTCTTTGTAATGTGCTGCAGCTTGATTTTTACCTGCTTCCAGATCTTACAGTTAACCTTTGGTTTTTACTTGTGGTGCCAAACATTAGGCATCTGCCAAAGAGAACGAGCTGACGCTTGATATCTGCAAGTGTCAGAATTGCCTTAATCAGTAATAAGTTAACCTTGTCCACTTTTGCTTTTTTCAAGTTTGATATTTCTTAGCAGTGCTCATAAAATGTCATGCAGTAACAGAAGCACCGTTTTCTGTCTTCATGCACACATCTGTATCAATATATGTGGGAAGTGATGATATTCATTATTGCACTTGATCACTACATAGTCACTACATAGTCATTGACAAGCATTGTTGGAACGGTGCTGGACAGCACTTTGCCAACATGTGACACACATGCAGGCATACCAGTCTGTGTGTGTGTGTGTGCTCTCTCCCCACAGTTACACAACAACAGAGATGGCTGTCAAATAGCACATCATATGTTTGAGTTTATCATTTTATTCTTGTCACAAGCTGTGTTTTGCTTTAATGTTTGTGTCATGTTAAATATGGATGTCAGGTCCTTGAAATCTTTTTAAATTCCCAGTAATAAATGTCATTGTTTATTGATAGAAATATCTTAAGAGTTCAAGAGATTCAAGATGAGTAAGTATTTATGCACGATATAAAATGTGAAAGTTTGTCATCAGTTGTGGTCCACTTATTCGGATTATTCGCACAAACACATACAGACGCAGACACAAACAAGCACACATGCAAATACTTTTCATGCTTTTGGGCCCATCGAAGTGCCTTATTTATTGGAGAATGTTTGCTAGCATGTTGGCTGAAACTGGAAAGAGAGCAGGTTTGTTGGTGCCAAGTTGAGCTACATTTAGACATTTTTCAATGCTCTTACTTCATTTATCTAGAAAATAAATATTTTCTTTCATTGACCAGCCCGCTTTTACTTCTGTTTTCCATAATATACAAAGGATCTTTATCTGTTTGAACCGTATAGTATAATTCCCTAAGCTGTCACTGTCATGCCTTGTCTTGTATATTCTTCTGTGTTCTGATGCATTTTTTGTACTTGTATTATTGATAATAACAAATTTTCCTTTATCTTATTTTAAAGAAATAAAGATTAAATTGTAAATATATACTTTTTCTGATTTTGTATTTTGTTTTGTTATTTTTACATATTTTTCTATTTTTGAGCATTTTTCATTTAAAAGTAAATAGTTTTTCAACCCATTAATGCAAGGGTAAATGCACTTATTTTATACATTAAAGTGATTGTGTTGGCCAGTGGACTGCTTCTCAAAAACCTGCCGCCCACAATGCAGCTGAACCCCTGAGTGACAACACTGGAGACAGTTTATCAAATGGCCTCCTCTGAAGCTACAAAAGGCTTTATACTACCTTTTTCATATTAGCAGTCATTCTCCCCAAGACCTGTAATCACACTTTAATGTGTACAATGCATGAGTTACTCTTTAAGATGCACAACATGTCTGCATTAATTCATCAGCTCAGATTCTCTGACTGTACACACCATCCTTTGGATAATTTCCTACTACAGTGGATCCCTGTAGCATTAAATCGCAGGTGTAATTCGTGTACTGGAGCACTTTAATTGCCATGTCATTAAGCTTTTCCTTGATTAGCCTCTGAAATCAATATGGCCGCCTGCTAGGTCAGTGCATGGCTGATTAGAGGTACTCCAATGCATAAGTCAGCGTCGTGAGGTACTGAAGAAGCAGAAAGTAGACACAGACAATATTTAAGATGAGGCACTAAACTACAGCATGAAGATGTGTTCTGTTCTCCAGTTTTTTTGTTGTATATTAGTATTTAGTTGCTTAACAAAATGATGGTTTCATCCCATTTTTTAAACAAAGAGACAAAGTTAACCTCTCTTTGTCAGAAGGTGCTGGAATGTGAAACGAAGGGAGCCATTTGCTGATCTGAGGTCAAACTGTTGCAGCAAAGTTCATGCAGTCGTATGAGCTGACAGTCAATCATCAATCATGGTCTCTATGGCTCATGTGTTTGCATTTACTACGGTTATTTTTTTTATTAATTCCCATCTTCCCCGTGCAGAGCACTTCAAAATGGCGACTCCCTGCATCGCTCCACCAAAATGGCGTCTGCCGTCCCCCATCTTCCGCAGTATTACGATGGCACACGCCTGACACGCCCATGGCCCCCCGACCCTCAGCAAACCCGTATCCTCAGCTCACAAGTTAAGACCCCCACATTCTCATACTCCTTTTCTCCTGCTCCCTCCATCTCCCCCAGGAAGAGAAGCAGCTGCATCTCTACTCGTGCTGGCCGCAGCCGGCTCGTCCCCTCCCTGCATGCCACCCAGCAGTCGTCCTGTTGGCAGCCACCCAGCGCTTCACCGCCTGCCTTAATGACATTCATTAATGAGCTGCATTCTTTCTGGTTACTAATGAAGTCGGCTTCTCAGACAGAGAATGAACCAATGTTGCTTGGCACAGCATTTGTTTACATGGCTGTGTCGTTTGTGTACATGCATATGTAGAGTGGTAGTTGTATTTCAGGCTTTAATGCATATTAAGTTTTACGTACTGAGTAGATCAACTTGCGTACATGCTGCAGATCGCTCCCTTCCAGCTGTTTTGATGCTTTAACAGCTTTGCCGTTCACCTGCCAGATTTCACTGCAGATTTAAGTATGTCATCCACCCTCACACAGACGGACACACCACTCTAGGCATTGTGGGATGAGTATGAATACTGTATATAGGAGCACACTTATTGGTCAGACCTAGCACAGTGTGATGAATGGGACTAATCAGAGCAGAGAGAGCCCTCTGGACAAGAAGCATTTTGACAAATACTCATCCTGGTTAATGTTCGATAGCATTGATTATCAAGCATTGGTCACAGCAGTGTGTCAGTATATAGTTGAGGGGAGGGAGGGCTTGGAAGTGAATTGCCATATCTAATGTGAAACAAGAATCTGAGCTTAGTTTCTCTTTAAAGATATAATATGTAACGTTCCTGTATTAATACTTACTTTATCCCAAATGTTTCCAACAATGTTCAAACCCCCCCCAAAAAAACAATTTTATTCAAGGGTAACGTATTTTTTTATTTGATCTTCAGGGAGAAACCAAATGATGTGTCAGAGAGTGAGGATGGAAGTCGTAGAATGTGACTAAGTGTAATGTGAATAAAACTTCAATACATTATCTCGTTGGGAAACTGTGGTGACACCAAAATGTCATCGGCAATGGTGGTTGTTTAACAACAGAACACACTCCTTAATATCTCCAACTGCATCCATTGTTTTAATTGAGGGACCCCCAGTGGCGGGTGTTACATAATGTGTGTGGCAGGAAATCATTCTCCTTTGAAGTGTCCCTCCATATGAAACTGCCCAGGTGTTGTTCGACAAAAGCATTGCACCTCACCACCATATCTTGTTTTAAAGTCAGCCCAGCTCATTAGCATAGAGCCAATGTGCCACCAGTTAACACCTGTTTGTAACATGAGTATAACTATTTAGCATGCATCGCGCAATTTTTTTTCTCTTTGATTTACCAATTAGCTAACTTGATTGCAAAATCTGTGGAGATATTTGTTCTTGCGTGTGTGTATGTGTGTGTGTCGGGGGGGTGGGTGATCACGCTGTGCAGTATGTGCATGTCTACCGCGCTTATTCCCCCATCTCATGGCACGAGTTGTTGTTTGCCCCCATTTGTCTCCTCCTTCCCTCCATCTGCTGTTTGTCTTCTCCTTTGTTGGCAGACATCTCCACCTTGTTCTCCTCCATGCGTCCCTTCCTCCCGCCTTATTTCTCTCTCCGATGTCAGTTTCCGCCCCTGCTCTTGGCTCGGTGCCCAGCTCTCAGACATGTAGGGGGGGAGGGGCTGTCGACCGCATGCAAATGATCTGACTTTATGCAAATCACCCCTGCTCTTAATTAAAAGTCAGCTGCAAATTCAATTAGCGGACTGAAGAGAGAGGGAGGAAGTGGGCTTGCTCGGATCGATGTGATGCGAGTTTAGTTCAAAAAATGCCCAAAACGTTACGTTGGCAAGGATTCGAAAAAACAAAGAAATCATGGCTGGGTGATTTTGGAGATGAAAGGGGACTTCGAATAATTGTACATACAGGGTCACTTTATCGTGACAATAAATGCCAGTTACTGGTCATAATATAAAATGTGGGAGAGTGCCACTTTACATACAACAGTATAATGGTTGACATACACACCACTAGAAAGCACTTGAGAGGGAAAGATCCAGACAGAGGAGGAGAGAGGTGAGACAGAGAGAGAAGAGCACCGTGCCTCAGCCTAATTACTGTGAGTAATTAAACGAGTCGGAGATGTATGTCTACAATTATGCTGCGGCTATAGAAATGAATGCATGCGAGCTTGTGGATGTACGTAAATGTGCAGTTGTAACCGTGCGTGCTTATGTGTGATATACATGTAAGGTTTCGCCTGTCTGGAAGCTGTGAAGCTTTGTGGTGTTTTGGACTTCGTCTCCTCTGCTGCCCTCGGCATGTGAGTGGACGCTTTAATCCATGGCATTGAGGTTTAGTGTCATGGTCAACGTTTTTCAATACGAAGCTGTTTGTGTGAGAAACAGCTGGAGTGATGAAAAATCAGTAGTGTTTTACGAAAGCAACAAATTGGACGCGGACTGCCTCAGTGATCTTTAGGAGTCATTTTGGTGTCATGGTGGCACCCCAAACACTCTCCAGATGCTCTCCAGATAGATATGTGCAGACAGAAGACAGAGACGTCAGTGCAAATTCCATTACTGAGATATAAGGGAAGATGGGTGAAGGTGAAGGATTGGTGGGTGAAATCTGCTCATGGCACCCTGCCAAGACCCAGCTAACAGAGTTGTTGGATGAGAGCGAGTTTGGGATGAACAGAGCAAAAAGAGATGCAAATAGCTCTGACAAAAGAAAAGGATGGGGACAGAAGAGGGGAAGCGGCTCGAGGAGGTGAGACAAAACTGAAACGATTCGGTTGGATGTACTGATGCAGAGAAGAGAGAGGTGGAGAAAGTGTGTATGTGCATGTCTTCCTCTCTGTTAACTGAGGAAGATAAAGTCCCCGTAGTGGAGTGAGGAACTCCCTTCCTGCTCTGGCTTGTCTTCGAGAGGACTCCTGATCAATACACTACTCAAACGTCCTGCTGTGTTCCTCACAACATCGTGTCTAACGCCAAATTGTGTTCTGTTTAGTTTTTTTTGTAACACATTTCTTTTTTTCAAAATGCAGGATGTGTACTTTTATAATCTCTGTAAAGCCGGTTCTGTTTTAGTACTTTGCAGTATTAAAACAGAACCCCTGTAGACTTGAAGGTATTGATAAACCAATGCACACCTAGATAAAACATTATGATAGTGAGGTATCTCTCGGTTATCGGTATAAGTGAAAACATACCTGCCAATGTAGCGATTGTCTAATCCAAAAACAATTGTTGCTTTTATGTGATTGTGTTTTATATTAGGTGTTGTTTTTAAGTGTCTTTGACTAAAAAAATTACACAAACAGTCTTGGTTTTGCGGTGTTCCAGGACTGTGATCACAGCAGTAAAACAAGAACTGATCCGATCAAGAAAGCCTTATTTCATGTTGGATTTGAATGCTAGTGAATGAAGTGGTGTTCGAAAAGAAAGTTTGGGACTTTGTAGGACTGAATGCTGCCCAGTTTGTTCATGGTGAGCTCATCCATAATTTATGTGTGTGGGTGTGTATGTGTAAATCATCTGCATGCGGGGCTTACCGCGCAGCAAAAGATCCAATCAGTGTGACTGTGCCTGGGGGGGAAAAATCCTAAATGTGCTCCTGTAGGAAAGACAAGCTTGCCAGATTGGTGTTTGACTTTCCTGCACAAGTCTCCTGACAGCCTGCAAATTTCATCAGAGATGGGCCGTAGAAAGGCTGCCGGCTCTGCTGGAAAAGGGAGTTTTAAAAGCCGGTTTGATGTATGCAGCCAGGTGAGACTGCAGGTGAATAGTAATGGAGGTTAAGGAAAGAAGTTATGCAAAGCGGAAAAGGGTGTTGACAAATGGAGTGTGTTTTGTATGTGCGTGTCATGAATATGGAAGCTGTACTGGACAAGGTAGAAAACAGGTTTAAAGAGAAGATTCATGCATTGAGAAATTAATTTTCCTCATGGTTGCACATCGTTCTCAGTGGTGAGACACGGGAGGGAGGTGCAGATGCTTGAATGGACTACACACACTTATAGATACGCACATACTTCAACCACACGTAAACAGCCCATCTTCTGCTCGGGCGCTGATAATCGGAGGAAGCAGATCAGCATTAAAAAGAAAGGAAAGTGTGACAGGAAGCTTGATGGCAAACTAGACTGAAAACACTTGTGAAGGGAGAGCAATCGATGGACAATCACCTGTCCATCTTTTCGTCATCCAGGTTATGAAACTGCCATCAGGCATCTACAGAGATTGCAAACAGCAGTGTGCGTGTACGTTTCCTTTTATTTCCCCGTTGGCTGTCAGTCATAACGGCCAACTTGACTGGCATGATAAAACCCCTCACAAAGCCTCTGATGCCCAACTAATTAAACAAATCTCACTGCAGGGAAGTCAACTGGGATGCTCAAGGAGATATTCCTTAAGCAAAAATCTTAAGCTAAGCCTCCTCACCTCCTTGGACCGTGTTATGTTAAACATACCATAAGATGAACTAAAAAAGTAAACTGCTTTATTGCCATTTGCACATCTGTCCTCGGGGCTTTAACTCCCGCTCCATCAACTTGTATGAAAGGTTTCATATAGTGGGGGTTTAATATTGTGCAAACGCTGACCACCCACTTCACACACACACACACACACACACACACACACTTTCCCCCTGTGGCTGCAGCAGTCAGTCAGTCAGTCAGTCAGATATGAACCAATAAAGCGAGCCTCTCTAAGCCTGCAGTGAGAGGCAGAGGGAGAACACGCTCTTTATTAGAGGAGAAGTGTTGGCACAAAGTCCCTCTGTAAATTCACTCCGTGCTGCTCCACTGATCCTCCGCCTTCACTTGGTCTCCATGGCACCTCGGTCTCCACTTTGTTCCCGTCTCTGTCTCCGCTCTGATATATTCAATATTGCGAGGCCTGGTGCATGTTTTTTTTGTTGTCTAAGTTTCCACAAGCAGCTGTGAGGTTTCCACCCACTACACTGTTGACAACAAAAGCATTTCTGTGTTGGCCGCATTCCTCTGTGAGAGGTAGGTGGAGAGCTCGCTATTGATCGATGACTGTCATATCAGGAAAGATATATTTAGATACCCTGTGTGATGTAGACAATAAGAGCAAAAAGGACTGCGTACGTGTCTAGAGTTTGTATTTGTGTGCAATTCAGCATGTTATGTCTCATAATTGGAGGTCCTGTGCCCACAGATCAGTCATGGATTACAATTTCCATTTACAATCCCAGTTGTTTATTTCTTTAAAGAACACATATTATATACATTTCCTTTCCTTCACTGTACATTCTTGTTCTTGTAAAACATCTTGAAAGTTAAAAAGTGGGGGTCCCTTCACCAAAACCCGAGCTCCTCTCTCCCAAAGAAAACACTGCTCATTAAAAACACTTGTCAGTAGTCTCACCTTTGATTCTGTGACGTCACACACCACATCAGCGTGTAACACATTTGCATAATTTATGCCCAGCAGCTAGTTTGGCACCTAAGAATTGATTTAGCACAGCTGCTCTGTTGTTGTTGTTAGTGGCGCTGGCTCAGGCGTGTGAGAGCTGACCAATCAGAGACTGGGTATTCTGGAGGGGAGCACTGAAGCACGTAAACCTGTTCTAGCGCTCACCCAAAATGTAATTGTGAACCTGAAAATGAGCGCAATATGTCATTGTAAGAAACACTGCATCCCTGATTTCAAACCGAAGTGGAAAAAAAAAAAACAGGGTGCAAAAGCTTTTCGGTATTCTCTCCTTTTGAATCCTATTTTTCACATTTTATCTCTGCGTATTGGATTTGATTGTAGAGTCTCCGTCTTGTCTTTTTTGTGTGTTGTTTGTCTCCAAGATGTTCAAGTTGTCCCTCTATTAAACTACAACTTACACATTTTATTGGACCTTGATTGTCTCAGTGGTATTGCCAAAGTGTGTGTGTGTGCGTGTGCGTGCGTGCGTGTGTGTGCGTGTACGTGCGTGCGTGCCATATTGGCAGCATATCCATTAACCTAGTGCTAATCTACACACTGCAGAAACAAGTGGATTAGAGCCTGCCAGCCTCGGCAGCCAATAGCGTTTGACAGATGGTATCCTTCACTCAGACACAAACACATGCAAAGGCACACATATATATATACACACACACGTACACATACAAGAAGCGTATGCCTTCTGTGCTGTAATAATATTATAGAGTATACTCCCACGCAAAATTAGATTTATCTATTATGACTTGAGGCTGTGTGTGTGTGTTTGTGTGTGCATATTCACACCTACGTGTCTGTTTCCGGCCTGTCATTGAGACAACCCATCCTAACAGTGTCAGCTACTGAAAACATCTCCATTTACATCACTTCTATCACAGTTCTGTGGCCTTGTTTTATTCTCTTTTTTTCTCTTCAACAGAGCTTTTACAGCCATGCTAATGACATAAAAGACAGGGAGAAGGCGAAACACTCCCCCTTAATTCCCCTTTAAACTCCAAATGAGACTGCTTTATTCGGTGGAAGTGTTTGGTTTTATAATTCCGACTATTTACAGCTCTCCTGCTCAGGTTCTATTCATTACAGAGGACCCCTGGTTGGTTGCCCAGGTTCAAAGAGATGCGAGAGGAGGCTGCATTGGGCATTAAAGATTGTTGGAATTGATGCACAGATACTGTGATACAAAGAATGAAAGACAAAGACCTTAGTGTCCTTCATGGGGGGGATGGAAACCTACAACTTCTTCCTGCTGCTTTGTTAGAAATTTTTTCTGAAAACACAACACCCACATACAGTCTTCTTCTTTGAATTAGTTGTATTGAAGTGTTGTGCAGTTTAGCGTTCAAAGGTAACAAGTCAGTAACGATGTACAAAACAAAGACAACTGCATGTGCTAGTTCAGTCGACCGCAGGTTTCCTGTTGTGTGTCTTTTACTAATGAGAGTATGCGCAGAAACTCAAGTGTTGCGAGCAGACGAAATCGATAAAGAGATCGGATTTGCACCAAAGGTTTCCACGCATATGCCATGAAGCTCCACTATCTGACAGAGGAAATCAATCCCAAAAGTCATGAAAATCAGGAAACGTTCACTTTCTAGCCTCTCTTGAGAGTAGCGAGGAAGTCGCTCAACAAAAAAACAAAATGTCAAACAAAGTCTTCAAATCATAGAGGTTGGAGTTTGTTTCCAAAGCATTCCCTGCAATGCCATCTAAAGGTCCCGGTTTAGCAGATTATCTCAAGTGAATTTTACCTTCACTTTCATTAATACTACATCATTACCACAGGTTCGTGACTAGAATCCAGTGGCTATATGAACAATCAAACTGTAAAATTGTGATATACTGTGGAAAAATGCTTGCCTGAAATGTTGGTTACGTATGATTTGCAAGGATGAAATCTGCAAAACAAGACAAGTACCTGCATCATCGTAACTCTGATTAAGTAAAGGTAGCTAAGAGGCTGTTGCCATTTCTACTGCAGCATGGTTCAGCATCGGCCACATGAAAGTAGCCAGGCTCTGGGAGCTTTGAAGGATGCAAATCTCTGTAGAGTCTGAGAGGGGTTTGCCACGCAGTAATGTCTTGCTGTGGATTTATCCAGGATTTGGGAATCTTGTAAAGAATGAAAGAGGATTTTCTGGCAGAGATTACGAGAATCCGAACAAGGGGAGTGAAAAGTTATACTCACCTTTTCATTCTCTTTAGGCTTTATTCACTTTTCTCTTCGTCTTTCTTCTCTGCTTCCAACGCCACAGAGCAAAGACTGCATACACAAGCATGCATGAATAATTGTACAAATCAAAGGAGTACACAGATTTTAATCTCTTTTTATCAAATCTGCCTACATGTATCCTTTACCTCTCTTTCTCTCTCTCATATGAACTGTAGAAGTACCTCAACACGTGTGGCTAAGCTGTGCTGTGTGGGGACTAGATTTGGGCCTGAGGGAGGTGTTTATCCTGTTGTGGAGCTGACAAAACAGAGGCTTTATTTTCAGCTTTAACGGCCATGTTGGACCTTGCCGTAGGGATGCATGCTTACAAAAGCCTAATACAGCAAATTAATACACTCACACAGGCACAGAGGACTGGACTTAATGGAGACAGAATTACAGGAGAACAAACGACGACAATCAGACTTGTGATCACATCTCACAACCTGAGAGCAATCATAAATTAACTACAAAAATGGAAGGCAACCATCATCTTGCATCACTCGTAAACATTTACTGAAAAACAGGAAATCTTTATTTTACATTTCATTAGCGGTTTGAGTTAAACATTCAAGATATAATAACTAATTTTATAACTAATGCATTCATTGTGTCTGCTCCAAAACGGTGTTCCTTGTTGCTTTTTTATGGCAACAATCGTAACGGGAAAAGTTTCCCACAGTTTGCACGATTACATTCCTTCAGCTGTTGTGTAAAATAAGTTACTGTGAGATAACCTTGATAATTACAGGCGTTAAGCAGGACTGCAGACACTATGGAACAACACGGAGGGTGTGTACTGTACAGCACATACAGGCAGCATAGAGTGACCTTTCCCCTCTGCCTCCACTGAGACAGGGGTCAGCTTCTTGGAAAATGCCAGGGCACAAGACAAGCGTAATACACACACACACACACACACACACACACACACACACACACACACACACACACACAAAATATACATACTTACAGACACGCACCTCTGCACCAAGGTGTAACTCAAATTCTCCAGCTTAATTAAGAGCTGCCCACTTTAGAGCTGCCATCTCGTTTAGCTAATTAGTCATGAATATGAAATGCCACGAGTTTAATTAGCTTGCCATTGTCAGAGGGGGGAGAGAGAGAGAGAGAAATCACAGACTAATTTTCTCTCCTCGCTTGGTCACACTTTTTATCATAAAGGCCTAGTAGGAATGTGATTCGATTCCTTTGTAACAATCAGGGAGTTGCAGGCGATGAACATGAAAGTTAATGTTCACTCACTTGCTGTACATTTAACAAGGACTCTGTATTTGAGATCAATGTAAATAATTGGTTCTGTCTCATCATAACGCAGATCACCGGACACAATTCTAAACTACCAGAACAACAACTTATTACACAAAGCCAAATACCCAGTTTAGCAACAAAAGTAAAATTGTTACGGGCCAAGTAACTAAAACAATATAAATTAAAGTTGAATTGAAGTAATTGTAAATCTCAAATGCCTTTTAAAAATAAAATGTCATCATTTAATCAACCCAAATGTGACTACAGTAATGTAACCAGGACTTGCAAAATATCACTGTCATTCCTGATTTATTTCCATTCATTTTCACTGTAAACCATCAAATAATGAGGGGGGGGCTTTTTAATCAAGCTCCATCAGGGCGGGGGTATTTAGAGCGAAGGCACTGAGAGGGTCTGGATGGTTTAGCAGACAGGTAGATGGGTCTGGGGTCCATTCTGCGGTTGGTAATTAGATTGATTAAGGCTGTGCTTGTGCTGGAGACACGACGACAGGGAGTGGGAAATGGAGATGGATGAGCCTGCAGGGCTGCAGCTACGAGATAGGAATGGTGAATAGAGCTCATCTCGAGCTAGCCGGCCGGCTGTCTGACTAGCTGCTGTGTAGAGAATAATGGGCCATTCGGCTATAATCCCCTCTCCATCCCCAGTCAGTCGGGCACAGATTCATTCCCACCGAGAGGTTACTGGACGCTTGTGAGTTTGTCCATTTGATTGGTGGGTGGACATTTCTTTTGTGTTTGCGTTTCATGTCTCTGCTCCATCACTGCTGTGTGTGTGATTTTCTCACTCTCCTGATTGTAGAGGCAGGCTGGATCCATACAAGCACACACACATACACATACTGCAGTGATTGTGTGTTGAGGAGCACAGGTGTGCTCAGTGTGTGTCTATCACTCCCTGTGGAGTAAATGTTTGATCAGGGAGAGAACGAGAGAGACATAAAGTATAACTCACCGTGATTACTTTCTGTATACAGGCAGAGCCACAACCAAACCACAGCTTCCTCGGTCAATATCAGGTATCACAGCAGCGACTGCTAGGTGTTTTCCAGACATTTCAGAGCTCGCTGGGGAACTGAAATCCCACACAATGACATTTCACACGACTACAACGATCAACCATCAAATATTTCTCACTTGTCAGACAATGTATTTAATGTGGGTTACCAAGGAAACTGCTTCATTTAGCATGCAGTCTCTGTCATGGTGCCAAACGAAGTAGCAATTAACTCACTGCCCACCCAGGCCTCAGTACATTAGGGGTTAGGCAGAGCACAGAGGATCATGGCAGCACTGATTGGAGACTGAGTAGTGCAGCATACGCTCCGTAAATAGGTTTTGTTGATGGAGGCAGATACAAGGGGGGCTCATGGGCGAGTTCGTACACCCAACAGTAACAAGAAATGACCTCTGGAAGTGGATTATTCAAGACAATAATGAGGCATTCTGCTCTTTATATTATTCAGACATGAACATAATTCCAGACTAAGCCATGTTAGCAGCTTTGAGACTGTGCTCAGGCACAGGGGTGCTTTGCTAAATGCTAACGTCAGCATGGTACACATTAAAACCTGGATACAGTGTTGGAGGAAGCCAAAATGGTATAACATTACCCAGATCTTTCAGCATTGAGGGGTCCATAGAGCATGCACACTAGAGACTTCCACCGACTTCTGGCTAAATTGCATAGAGATAAAACAATCTGATCTTCCAAACACCAAATTACGATAGCCAAGCGAGTCATTTGTTGTCATCAAATCTATTCAACATTTGACAGCAACTTCTTTCACAATATAAGCTTATAGATAAAAGTATATTGGGCATCAGGTGACGTTGTAATTACATGGTTCGGCCACTATAAATATTGGCTTCAAAGCCTGCCGCTCTTCCTGCTGGCTTGATGCTACCATGCTCACAGTGATAATGCTGACATGCTGTCATGTTCACCATGTTTACAATCTTAGTTTAGCATGTTAGCACGCGAATATCTGGTAATTAGGACTAAACAAAAATACAGGTAAGGGTAGGCCTACAGAATACAGTTTTGACCTGATGGTGGCGCTAGACAGGACAGAACAGAGGATGGACACAAAGTCAGGGGATCAACAATGTCAGTTTCTCCTCAGGGGACCATGAATGACTGTATAGAATTTCATGACAATCCATTTTTATAGTTGAAAAAGTGGACCGAACTTATATTTCCATCTCCAGAGCCACACGGCACTTGTGGCTAAAAATTTCATTATTGTACATTAAAATCAATGTGTAGCCTACTTAGGGCAATTTGTTCAAGTTTGGCTGCTAGGTACATAATTACAGTGGTAAAAGGAGGAATATTTCACAGCCACTATTCATGCTCGCAAAAGTTCTGGTGTTTCCAAATTACTAGCAAGTGGAGAGAAAGTAGATGCGATGAGAATCTGGATACAGATCGTAACGTGAAAATTAGTAGCATAAATGGAATGTACATGTGCTGTCTTGAGTACAGACGGTTTGTTTTGGTCAAGCCTCTCGACCAGCAGAGGCGTGATATCAATCTAAATCTCTCTCAGGAACTCTTATTCAATCACCTGAGAGAGAGCTGATTTAATAGAAAGACCTCGGCCTTCCATTCATCACCAAAATGAAGAGCTGTGGAGCACTGAAAATTAACACAAGAATAACGTATGTGTGTATTGGTGTGTGTGTACTTGCAAATATTGTCTCAAGGGAGTAGTGGTCGAAATATTCTCTACTTCTCCCTTCCTTCCCACTCTCGCCCCTTTAACAGGCGCACACACTCAGACGGCTAACCCCTGGTGCAACGAAATTAAAATTGTAATGGTTATTGATCTGCGTTTTATAAATAACACCCTTGTTCATCATCCCCTGCACACCCTGCCTGCTTTTTCACTCTGCAATAATGAAAGCAGTCTCTGCAACTGCAAATACCCAATCAGCAATCTCCCAGACTACAAAGTGGAAGCGCACATATATATATATTTTATTTCTCTGTTAAGAAGCCACAACCACGTTTCATTCTTTAAAGGAAATAATGTTATCCAGACAAATTTGGCAGGAGACAGCTAACAGCAAGGAGTCAGGGCTTCACCCAGAGAAAACTGCGTGAAAAGATGTAAAGCAGGAGGCCTCCAACATTTTCTTCTTGAGTCCAGAGCTTAAAATTAATGAAACAAGTTCTGAAATGTACTCTGTGTTTATCAACCAGTCCATCCTCTTTGTCACCTACCAATACAATCGTGATTATAATGCATGGTCATACATTTTAGAAATTAAGTTTGCTTTTGGAAGTGCTCAAAGGTTGGCTGGCAGCCATTTTGGATATTGATCCACTGTTGTGAAGGTCAGAATGTCAGGGGTTGTGTCTGGGCTGGTCTGTCTGAAGCCTTGATCTCTGACCTTTACAGGGATTCCCAGGGGAGTCTGGGATTGACGAGGTGAAAAGTGCCTCGTATTGACTCATGTATGCCGATTGTTAAAATGTTCTATCTTTGAGGAATAGTTTGACATTGTTTAAAATATGTTTATTTGGATTAAATGAAAAAAAAACTATACTTCAATATAACTTTCCTTTAAATTTAAAGCTAGAGCCAGGAGAGAGGCAGGTTATCTTCGTATTGGAACTACATAACACTTAGCCTGGCTCAATCCAGTGTTAATATATATGTATACATATATTCCAAATATATGTAAAATTCAACTGGACATTTGCTATTGTTTCAGTTATTACAACAGATGCACTGACTGTGTGCGTCATGTTTAGCCCATCTTCTGACTTAACTCAGAACTCATCAGCTCTTTCTTTGATTTCCTTCCAGTCTCTGTCCATTTTCCTCTCCACTCCGTACATGTATAGCTGATTCATAAAGCCCAGGATAAAGGTGGATTTTTCGCTCAAGATGAACACACATATCCTTATCTCATATTTACTAGACAGTTACGAGATCAGTATCTCTCTTCTCAACTTATTCTCTACCAGAAAAGGAAATGAGCGTCTCTCCCAAAATTAGGCTACTGTTTCTTTAAACATGATTTATGTAATTTATGTGACTGAACACTTGTTTAAATTCAGTAGCAGACCAAGACAAATTATGAACAAAGCGTGTTTATTTCTTTGACACATTTAAACTCTTGACTCTCTCTCTATGTCTCTGCCTCTGTCTCATATGCACACACACACACATGCACACGCACATGCACACACAGACACACACACTCTCTCTTTCTCCTCTGTTTATCCTTGAGAGGGAGGGGGTGTGATAAGACACCATCCTAGCAGGAGATGAAAGACGCATCAGTATACTGTTGGAAACTTGTGCTCATTGTCAATTCATGCTCGTGTAACTTAAAGGTCATGTCATCAAATAAATCTCCCCGTGGCAGATAACAGTGAAATGAGTAAAGGCTGAGGAACAAAGAGCGACCCGTCTCCCTTCACCCCCCTCTTTTCTTCTCCTCTGTCTCCTCCACTTTTTATCTGTTAATGAAGCACAATCCTCTCAAGAGCACAAGCCCTGGGATTTGTCAAGTTATCACAGGCTAGTTCGTCTGCCTGGCTCAACACTCTGCTACTCTTTAATGTTACAGCCTCTATGTCCCAGTCTCTCTGCCCATCTGTCTGAATTTGAAGTTAGTTTTGGGTTTTTTATTTTTCTCTTCTTCAAGACACCTCTGTTTTTTAGTTCTCATCCCGCTTTTTGACTCCTCCTCTCAACCTTCTTTTTGATTACCTTCCTCTCCCTCCTTCTGTTTTTCTCTCTCTCTGTCTGTTGCAGTTGCCACCGGGGATCAGAGAGAACATCATCAGGTCAAATTTCATTCTCTGTTTACAAGCATCCGCTAAAAGTCTTGTGCGCGGTTTTCCCCTCAGAGTATGCTTATTGCAAAACCATGCCCACGAAAACTCACTGTAAATGATTCGACATACAAATGATGCTAATAGTATTAACTACGGCCTGGGAGTTGTCTAATCACAGAAATGCCATTTTCATGGGCTGATTTCCATAAATATAAAATACCCTGCCATTGCACCTCACACACCTCATGAATTTGATTGAAGCAGGAACGGTATAATTTCCAACAGATATTAAAAGATGCAAAATTGCATAATTGCGTCGCCTGTGCAACAATAGTTTTGCCCCTCGATGACAATATTATGAGCATCACAATCCACCTCAGGTCTCCCCTCAC
This sequence comes from Sparus aurata, assembly GCF_900880675.1. Lineage (NCBI taxonomy): Eukaryota > Metazoa > Chordata > Actinopteri > Spariformes > Sparidae > Sparus > Sparus aurata. Next base: position 14,767,066 of record NC_044209.1, on the reverse strand, counting down.
CCAACGCAATACAGTATGCTAATGATGCTACGCTAACAGCCACAATAAAAGTAATGATGATTACCGAGACGATGGGGGTAGTAACAATAACAAACCCTGTGATGTATAGTGAATTATAAACATCCTTCCTGCTGTAATTTCATAGTTAATTTATATTTTCATTCAGGGTTGAGAGAATTGGCTCTCCTTGCACAGTGCTATGTGAAACTGCGTGTGTGTGTGTGTGGCTGCAAATAGGCCTAATGTATATTAAAGACATTTTACCATATTTTTTATATTGCTGCATGCATGACTTCATCTGTTTATTGTGTTTATGCAAAAGCAAATGATCATTGTGTTTGTCCAGTTCATAGTTGACAGTCCATGTAAAATATTTCTGCGGCTAAGGCTAACTCAGGATTTGGGTTGAAAGGATATATTGTTTTTTAATCTATACTGGAGTATGAAAATTGTCTGTTATCATACAATGTACATTTGCTTATCCATGTTATTGTTTTCTTCCATATAAGTGTTGTATGTATAATAAACTTTACATATGGTTGTGTCATTTTTTGTCTTATAATAAAACATTTTTTCAACGTTTTCATTATTCTAAGGGTCTTTGTAACATGATGATAGTAATAATAACAATTGTGGCATACCCAATCCAATCACCAGAGTCAATGTTAGCTGAGCACATTTCTGCTTAACCACAAAGAAGTTCAAACTTCTCTTTGTGTCGCAACTTTACACACGTTTAGTTGAAATGTTCTTTCTTGCCATATTGCTGTGTTTATGCTTTAGTTTGGAAACAAAAACCACTTAGGGTTAGGAAAACATCATGGTTTGGCTCAAAATATCTATTTTGGTTGGCATGATCTTGGATGGAGATGGTCCGTTTTCCCGTGAGAAATAAGCTGTTTTGGTTGCCCAAACTGCTGGATATGTTGATAGGTCTCCTGAAAAAAAAAACAATGCATTTGATGAGACGAAAACAGATGGAAACATCCCCAAGTGTCCTTAAAAATATCCTTTAATTTGACTCGTAGCCTTGTTTGCTAAAATAATGCCATATCCGTCTCCTCCCCATACTGATCTGAAAGTTTGATATTACGTCCTGGCCATTGGGCTGGGATTACCATATACCATGAAACAATCATATTTCCTGAAAGAAACAAATATTGTGGCCCAAATCCAAAGAGATGACATTGTAGATGTTGTTACTGTTCAATTTATGACACACATGTGTCTATATGTGTCGGTATGTGACACTTTGGACCATAAATGCAACTGTGCAATTACACAATCATGCACAATATGTGTGTGCATTGGCCTTGGTGATGGCGGCGTACGTACATCTTCACCCTGTTTGGAGCCTCTGCAGCTGATCATTCATGCAGCACAGTTTTGTCATGTTGAATGTTCAGATTGTCCTGAGAGGGAAGCACACATGAACGCCACCGAGGACTGTCCAGCTGACTGATTTGTGTTTGCACACACACACACACACCATCACCTGATATACTACACAACTGACACACAGAGAAATGTATATGTACATGGGCAGAGGACTCGCCTGAGGGTCTGTCACAGTTCCCTGGAGAGGCTGCTGGGTTTGGTTTTACTGCCTGTATTGATCGTGGCTCAGGCTGAGTAGAGGAATTAATATGTGGATTATAGGGGGGAGTTAACTCCTCGGCTTAGAACCCCCCCAGTTCTCTGTCACATTCACACTCAGCACCTGATCACCACAGAGAGAAAAGGAGGACGTATTTATTCACTGACTACATATGTCTTTGTCAATGACAGTGGACAGAGGGAGACAGATGCGAGCTGTGTCCAGATTGGATTGAAATAAAAGTGGGCACGCCAGCAGCAACTCAGCCTCTCTTCCCTGTGCCTGCCCCCCACCCGGATGCCCCACTCTCCGTCCCATATCTACATATCTACTGTAATTGACATTTTCCATTTGGCAGGTTTTGCATCACCTTCCCGTTATTTCTATGGCAACCAGCGAGGGGGCCTTTGCTGAGTGAGTTAGCAGCTCCCCCTGGGCCAAGCCGTCTAGCCGACTGCCTGTTCCTAAAAGCTAACAAGAGAACACAGGGGATTTTCTTACTGCCCATTTAATAAGGTAAATTGTCAGGCCCTCTAATAATACCTAACTCCATTCAGAGTTGTAATTATGAGCCGGCGAGCTACTTGGTGGAAAAAAATGCGCATTTTAACAACAGCTGTCACACCTGGATACATCTACCATACAGGGGTTAATTTATCTTTTATTTAGCCTTCCTTAAAAGTGTAAATCTTTCAAATCTTTAACTGTATAAGCTTACTGCAAGGAATTAGACAAGCTGAGTGGGTAATTGATTTGACATTTTTGTGAGTCCATCCTCCTTTGTGCTTTGCAAAATATGTCGAGGCGATGAATTAAGTGGATTTCAAATCTTCTTATAGGCTGATAAATAGTGATAGCACAGAATCTAAGGTATTTTACTTGAGAGAGATCAGGACAGTTTTCCTTTTGTGTATATTTCAATACCGACCTGTCTTTCCTCCCCATCCTCTCACATTTTGCTTCGTCTTCTCCCAGATTCTCCTGCATACATAATGCTCATTACTGTCTCTCTCGCATTACATCCATCTCCTAATTCTCTCTCTTTACCTCCCTCCTTTCATCTGTCTCCATCTTTTCTCTTTCCTGCCTTTGAAAGGAGTAAAAACAGGTTGAGAGTTTAGAGAGAGTCTGTCCCAGCAGCTCCGGGTGTAGTGCAGCAATTAGGAGCTCGAGAGTCCACCTAGATAGCAGTGGAACGACTACACACATATACACAAAAAAACACACACACACACTCAGTGCCCTCAGACTCCCAATGAAAGCAATAAAAGCATTTGGAAATGACACGGGGGAAGACAGAAGAGGAATGGGGTGAGCCAGGCCTTGAGAGGGAAAAAGTATGGGAGATGATGTATGTGAGGTTTGTCGTGTTTTGCCTGTAATGGGCAGCACAATACAATTAATTAGTGCAAGTATGGTGTATTTGACATGTAAAAGGCCATAACAGAAATAATTGCACTTCTCTGGATTGAACGGGCAGACACAAAAACACATGCTCTTCACAGACGGATAGAAAAACAAGTCGTCATTCTCAATACTTGGCTTTTTCCTTGTAACTCTTTGGTACTTTCCAGCACTCATCGCACCATACTTGTCACACAGGCTGCTGGGTTTTCCAGTTGATTACATGGCTGGTAAAATGTTGTGTACAAAACACCCAAGTCTGCAGAAGTCGGTCTCAACCTGTTTGACAGACAGGCGTATAAATACTTAAATATAACATGCCAGTACATTCATACATCTAACGCAGCCTTTTTTGGTGCTGTCACTATTCACCACTGTAGCATAGCTACAACTCAGTTTAATATTTCAAGGGATCATAAAGATGTATGATTTGATAGGATGCTGCCAGAGCGGTTCTTAAAAGGTTCTTTTAATTTTGCAGGGTTTGGATCATTTAGTGCTCTCCAAAATGAATATTTAGTGGGTCTTAACTGCTTCCTATCATGACCCAAGCGTGTTGCAACCAAACACTGCCGCAGCTGATTAATTCCCCAAGGGAAATGAGCTAGCATAGCTGTAATGTAATAGTGCAAGCCAGACAGGCCATTTTATTTTTAGGGTTTTTTAATAGGTAAGTAAGGCTAAGAGAGGGAAGGCGAATAAAAGAATGGGAGAACATGAGGAGAGGGAGATGAGAGCAGAGGGGTTTTCATATTGGGAAACACTTGGGAAAATGGAAAATCCATACAGAGCTGATGAGAAAGTGAAGTTAACATGCCTTATCTGACGGAGCCTCCCCTCTCAGCTCACCTCTCCCGCTGCTGATAATATCACACACAAGGACAGATTAGCTCTCAAGAAGAAATCAAGAGCACTCCGTCTGACCATGTGTTCACTTCTGTCACTGAGTCTTTGTGTGTTGTATCAATCCCCCGGCTGCACCACATGGGGGGCGGTCTCTGGGGGCCATAAGTTTATTACTCGCTGTATGATTTAGAGGTTTGCTGGCCAGAGTTGGAGGAGTAGATATCCTCAGGCTGCATTTAACAGATGCTACTGTACACACAGGCTGTTGCATGCCAGAATTGATTTCTGTGCTCTCGCTGCGGTTCAAGACCAATATTGTCAATTTTACAGTTTTAGGTATTATTTTGTCTATAAAGAACAATAGAACTACTCTCAACCTTAAATTTAATTTAGAACGCATAATGCATAATGTGTTTAGGCCAACAGTATCATATCCATTTTAAAATTCTCCTTAAATGGCTCAGACTTTGATCTTTTACACCAGTGTTTTCAAATCTTAGCCTACTTTCACTGCTGGGGTCACTTCTGCAGCTGCCAGCAGGTACATGATAAGATTGTAGAGTCCCTCAGCTAATAAGAAACCAACTGGACACGTGTTGCGATTGATGCATTAAAATGCGTTAGCAATTGAGCCGGGAAATCTGCACTTCGCTAAATTTACTGGATAAATGTTTGAAACAGATAGCTAAAAGTTATGAAGAAACAGTTTGAATATTTTGTGTAAAGTAAGAATGAAGTAGTTTGAAAAATATTTTTTCTTAAGTAATGAGGTACTTCTTCAAATGGTTGAATACATTGGTTGGAATCATCTAATCCAAATCTTTTAAGTAGGCTATTGGAAACGTTTGGATTTTTGATAAGATCTGTTTGAGTGTTTGAGCAAAGTTTGTGTGTTCGTGTTCAATTGTTTTCTTCTTGGTCTTGACTTCTGCCTCATTTGGTCCCGCTTTGGCTCCAGCAAGGCTGCAGCTCAGTGTTCAAACAGCATCATACCTAGTTATGCCTGAATACTGTATGCAGGCTTACAAAAGTATATAGACATGTCATTTAACAAAAAGGGAAGGTGCTTTGACTTGAGATATTATTAAACACACAAAGAAATGTCATGTACTATATGAATATTGTTCATATCTGTAAATCCAACCTTATTAGATTGTCAAACATCTTAAGCAGACTCCCTGAAACACGCTTCCAATCTCTTTAATCTATTACACACTTTTGTCTTGCCTCTTAACCCATTTCATTTCCAGCTTCTCTGTTGAGACCCTCTTCTCTCTGTCTTCTCTCACTTCTCCTCTCACTGTCTTTATGTCTGTCTCCCTCTCTCTCTGGGGAGAGGGCCGAGGGCATTATGTGCTGCTATGAATGATTCATCGTCCTCTGTGGTGTATGTGCTTGGACTTAAAAACAAGGAGGGAAAGAGAGTGTAAGGTGGACGATTGCAGAAAGGGGAGTTGAGGTGACAGGGGACAGAGCATAGCTAGAGGCGGCGGGACAGCAGCAGGTATGATGGAGAAGTGCATGGAGCAATTGTAATGTTTTGGGTAAAGAGGATTTTCGTATAGCTTTTTTTTTTTCTATGTGTCTTGTGTGTGTGTGTGTGTGTGTGTGTGTGTGTGTGTGTTTTGTGTGTGTGTGTGTGTGTGCTCATGTGTGTGTGTGTGTGTGTGTGTGTGTGTGTGTGTGTGTGTTTTACCTCCATTGACAGAAGATTTCTTAAATTAATGTTCTCATTACTACTTAGGCTTTCTCGGTCCTCAGGGTGCTGATTGTAATTCATCATCCTTGTAAACTCCTTTTGTCTCATTAATCTAAATACATCTCAGGCCTGATTGGTCCTTGGTCTACTTCATCCCTTGTTTTATACCTTTTTTTTAACCAGTAGTGGAAATACCTTTCTCACACACTGTTCACCACTCATAAATTCATAACCACTCAAGCAGAAAACGCCCCGCGCTCGCCTCAAGATGGCGAGACCCTTGAAACAACGTTATCTTTCCTTATCTAATTTCCCACGACCTGGAATAGATTATCTGCCAGATGATTAAGACCTGCTGAATAATTAAGTGGACAATAATGCTAATTCATGAATAATATATCTGTTTATGATGGTGAGGCACAGATAGTGGTTGCTGACAGGATGATTGATGCTGTGGCCTAGATAAGATCTCTCCAGTGAGGGGATGCTGCAGACAGCGACGCTGCCCATATTCATTAGGCCGCAGTCATTGGCTTCTGTGCGTAATGACATACTTATGTATAATTTAGAGGCACATCCCAAGTCAGAGGTGGCATACATGATGGAATGGAACAAATGAGTATTTTGGCAAGAGGCATATGGAGTTTTGTTTTACAATCCTACAGCATGTTTCGTTAGTTTTGGATTGATAAATTCCACATTTTTCTGTTGACCCTGTCTTTTGCTCTTAAGACTAACTGCATATGTGTGTATATGTTTTCATATGCCCGTGTATGCAAGCAGCCTACTGAATTGTGGTCACCTAGGCAGATGGTTCACTTTACAGTAATGTAATTGCAGTGCTTTGTATCATGATATGGTGTAATAAAGTCCTTTAACAGATTAACATAAGAGTGTTGCATCAGACACGTGTGCATGTGCATGTAGACTGCATGCTCCAGCTTCAAAAACAATGAGGCAAATCCTCACTTCACCCAACCCCACCCTGCTCTAGTCCAGCCCCAGTGCTGCAGAGCCTGTAGCACCCCAGCCAGTTTGATTACATTTGCGATTAAAGCTGTGGCCAAGCGATGGTGAATTATGCCCGAGCTGTTACCTTGCCGTAGCTGCCAGGGAAATGAGGCAGCTTGGCTGCATTTGCCCCACTGGTGCTGACCTTGGAGGTCACTCAGAGGAAGGAGACATTCATCACTCTGACACATGGATGCTGTGGGGAGAAGAGTATGGTGTGTGTGACTGTGTGTGTGTGTGTAGCAACTTGTTTTCTTACTGTAATGAACCACTCAGCTTATTGAGATTTTGCTTTCTATATGATACTGTTGTAAACTGAAATGAGTTTATGTTCTGATGGTTTACAAACATATTCATTCATATTCTTTGTTTCTCGTGAAAGACCGGTCTTCCCTTCTCTCTCTCTCTCTCTCTATCCACGCCTGGTCTCTCTTTGTCACTCTGTTTTTCTCAGTGCATCTAATCATGAGTGGCAGGCAAATATCGACCACGGCCATTGTTGGCCCAAGTGTCTATTTGCCCACTAGAAAAGACTCATTATGTTACAACAGATTGATATCTTTGCCCCCAAGGACTTTAATCTCTTCTCAACTGAAAATAGAAACAATCAAGGCTGTTGGTGGGGTGACACTTTTAGCACTGTAGCACGTTCACTTCTCTCAACCCCCAGCCACCATCCACCCACCCCCAAATAGCAGCGTGACCTTGGCAGGTGCAGTCAGCGCTGGTATGCGCTGACCTTGAAGGATGACGGCCAGACAGGCTTTCATAGGATATAACTGTGTCATCTCTTCCTCCTGATGTATTTTACCTGTTGAAGAGATTGATGTGCTTCACGTGTCTGTGTAAGTCTGTGTTTGTACATGTGCTTAACTGAGCATACAGAAGAAGTAATGTTTGTAAGAGGAGAGGGATGAAGAAAAAGGTCCTTTAGACATGACACAAATTAGAAAGAGCGAGGACAGACAGCTTAAAGAAACCATCACTGTGAAGGCAAATTAATGTTTGCCTGAGCTTAATTGTTCGATTGAATCTAGAAAGGCACACAATTATGTTTATGCATGCCATAAATCTGATTAGCGTCTAGTGCCATTCTACAAGGCTACACAGACTGTATGGGGGGCTAATGCCCACCCACACAGCTCACGTCTGATTAGCTGTAAAGCACCATCACTTATCTCTCTTTCTATTACCGCACTATCTATGAGGTGAAGTATGATGATCAAACTAATCTAGTCTTTTCTTATTTGGAACTAACACATCAGTGACAGATGTGTTAAAATTAGTTGAGACCTTCATTATATCAATAGCTCAATTTGTGTTTGTCTCGATTATGTTCTGTTGATAATTTATGGTTATATATGCAATAAATTAAAGCGGTAACCTTAAAGATTTCCGTTTCGTTCTCTTTGGTGACACCGGTGGCAACAAGCGACAGTTGCAGGTGTATTTTTGCTAACTCGCTAAATTAGCCCTGAAGCGGTCCCGTTCATTGTTTGCAAACCTAATGACTTCCACAAAGTGTCATGAGAATAGGGCTAAATACATAATCCTGTTGACAAACAAACAGCTTAGAAGATAACAACAGGTAACAAACTTAATCTGTGTGGTGACTCACGTTCCCCCAAAGCAAGGTCCACAATTTAGGTAGACAAGATTTTATATTTGACATGATAAACTTTAATGGTACCTACCAATCCAAGAGAAAGAGAGCAACATCTGTGTTTCCCTTCAGTCCCTTTCCTTCTTTTAGTGTTCTCCACCTTGGCAAGGCAACAGCGATACAAACTGTGGTTCTTCTTCGCTAATGGTCACTTTCCTTTTAAGACCATTTGCTTTATTCTGAACATCTAATTGCTTTCTTTTTATTTTGAGTTGCAACTTTTTTTTAAAGTTTCATCGTCTGTCATCTGTCTTTTGAAAGTGTCACTAACTGTGCGTCGCTTGTAGTTTTTTTCCGGGAAAGTCGCCACAGACACCCAGTGTACATCTTTGCTATCTATCTATAAATACAAGGAATCTCTGTCTGTCTGTGTGTGTGTATGTGTGTGTATGTGTCTGTTGGTCAAATATCTCTGCGGATAAGGATCACACTGACCCGAGACTTTCAACATGGTTGCTGCGTGGTTCAGTGGTGTGCATCTAAGCATTTGTTTGGACTGCAATGATACCGTGAATAAATTATTTCATAAATGCTTTACAAATTCCGCCGAGCATTGTCCACCAGAGCAACCACAGTCACGTGCGCACCAGAGCCAATCACTGCAGAGCTTGGCCACGTGCACACCAGAGCCAATCACTGCAGAGCTCAAGCCCACGACATACCTGAAGTAACAAGCGGATTTATACCTGCAGCGGCGCGAGTTGGACCGGGATTTTGCAGGCGGTTCAGTCCGTTCTGTTCTGTTCTGTGCATCTAAACTGACTGTTGTGGATTAATGAGATTAAACGAGTCCGGGCCGAGTCTGTTCGGGTCTGAGGAGATCCGGAGATGCGCAGACAACAAAGTGGAATCGGAATCTGTGGATGTTCATGTGTAGCTAGCCGCTAGCTAGCTGCTAGCCGCTAGCCGCTAGCTACACGGCCCACCTCCCGAGGCGACGGACCGGACGCATCGGCATGTCCAAAACCGGACCTAGGGTAAATAATGTCCGCCACGCTTTTTCGCGAACATTGCCTTCACGTTTGCTTTGTGTCTGGTGCAGAAGAAACGGTAAAAACAGGCTTTTGTCACGAAAGTGTCCAAGCAGCAAGTTTGGTTGTTGAGGAACAGGAAGTTGTGGGAGGGACCTAGGCGGATGATTGACAGGCAACGATGGTCGGTGTGTAGACAGCGATATTGAGAGTTGAGAGATTGGTGACATTTAGCGTGTTTGGAGCGTGTAGTTAGTGTGTTATGTAGTGTTTGGTGTAGTGTGTTTAGTGTGTAGTGGAGTCGGTTTTTTGTTTAATGAGTCAGAATAATGAGGAGAAGCTGAATGTGGAGCAGGCAGTCCAGCTATTTATTGGAAGGAGCTGGAAGGAGCTCAGGCAGACCTGAGCATTGCCTGCATTTAAATGTAAATAGTTACATATAACTTTGTACATTTTTTAAATGTATGCACAAATTTAGCAAACAACAATTTATATTTGCATTATAAGTTAAAAAAAAAATGGTTTGTTAAACATATTTGTGGTTTTCACAGTAAAAAAATCTAACTTTTTCTACTCGGATTTTATGTTTTTTTTGTGATTTTAGGTCCATTGTGTTAATACAGTATGTCAAAATGAAAAAATAACTGTACAGTCACACATGTGAGGTTGTGCTGAAAATAATGACACCAAGTAAATAGCTTTTAAGGTGAAATATAATGGCAAAATCAAAAATAGTCAAAAACAGCCAATTATACCCTGGAATATCGGATTTCATAACAAACCTAAATATCCCTGACATCCCACCTTCAAACACAGCCTCATTTGGCCATCCATGAAAAAGCTGCTTAACCTCCCACTTTTTTATAGGAATACACTTTTCTTACGAGCACTGCACTAGTTACGGCAAATACAAGGGCTCATTTGGCGATAGACAGCGACCTCACAGACATGTATTTACATGAGAATCTTCAAGATTACTACGTTAATGCTTCGATCCCTTTAGGGTGTGAAAAATCTATATTTTTCATACTTTTACTGGCCATCGGGGATTACCATAATTTTCCATGTATCCTCTCCTTGCCTATGCTCCTCTTCCATCAGCACCAACATCCTCCATTTCCCTAGGTTTTCTTGGAAAGTTTTCTCTTTTTTTGCAGTAAAGCACAGCAAAGACCTGAGAATGTGGCCCTGCATCACGTCAGGCCGGTGCTGATGGTCTCCATGGACTCCCTCCTGTTCTCAGACTGACGGACACTGACAGAAGCAATGTCATCATTTACACACTCTAATGGACACGCCCCAGGCAACTCCACTCCTGTCACCTGCCATCTCACTACACTTCAAACATGAGATTGAGCTTGGAGTCATGCAGCCTCCAGTGGTTTTCAGATGGCTGCTCTAATGGAGGAAAAATGCAACAATACGGGGAAAGAGGAGGATAGGAGGTTTGTAGAAATGTTATCTTCATCTGTGAGGTCATTGTATTGGCAATGAGCACTTGGGACTTAAGAAGAAGTTCTATATATAGTCAATTAAACATTAGTTAAATGTTTTTTCTCTGTTCACAAACAAGGTAATGCTTGATATACCATTTATTAAGCAATTAAGAAGTATTACAAACATCAGTTGCAACTTTACAATAAACAGTTATTCCATAGATGGTTTGTTGAGCATTTCATTGTTTGTTAACTGTGAAATAATTATCAACTAAAGTTACATTTTCTATAAATGTTCCACTTAAGTGTTACCTAAAGTTGTAAACTGTAGTAATAATTATAGCTTTAAAATAACCATAGTGGTATTAAAGTTACAATAAATCTTTTAAATGTGGTGGCACTGATGCACTGATCAATGCTGCTAACGCCCAATGTTACGACATCAAGGTTGGATTTTCTTTTTCTTTTTTTTACTTACCACATAATATCTTACATAATGCACACACACACACACATTTTAGATGCTTATTTGAATGAGCCATTGTGTTGCAAGTATGCAGAGTTCAAATATTTCCATTGGTTCTTAACATTCTTTGTCCCTGAAGGGTGGTGAAAAAAACACCTTACTGTTTTTTCAGTATTAGTAATCTACATTCAGATCCTAGCTCGCTGACATTCCAAGTACAGGACAAAAATGTAGTCTTTAAAATATCTCTCTGTGCTTTGTTCACAAAAAACAATATCAAGAGTGTTATGGATTGTATTAAAATAAAGGCAGACAATATAGCATTCAGTATAGCTACATAAAGCAAGACAAAATGGTAAGAGCAATCAAAAGTGTTTTTTCTCTTTGATTAACATTCATTTTTGGGTAAACAGATGCAAATTCAATTAACTACAAAGCATTATTTTGTATAAACTGACTTATCATCTACTACCCTGCACTGTAGCTGCAAACAATGGGCTGACAGCTGTCTCAAATTTAATAGCTGTTCAGGGCCAAAAAAATCATTATTTAAGACTCAAATACAGTAAAGAATAGGAATGCTACTGTACTAGTTGAACCATTTGTCTTGTAAATGATCTATGTCATGACCACAGAGGTCACACTCTTCCTCAGTTTAAAGCATAAATAGACAACATTTCAACTTTCCCCCGGCTTAGTGTTTCCATGTGGTGTTACCGTTGTCGCTGCTGTTGCAAACACTGCCACTGCTAACAGTCTGGCTAACTTTAGCTTAGTTAATAGCATCAGCAACAAAACACTGTAACTGTACACTTGTGTCTGAGCATGCACTTTACACTAATTCATGTTTGATAAGAACCTCTTGAAAAAGTATGCATTGTAGAATAGATCTTTTAGTCGTAATTAATAGACGCATGTTGTCAGAGGAACAACGTGGAAAAATTACACACACACAAAGTTTGAATTCAGACAACAGATTATTTACATCATGACACACAGGGAAGATTCATCACCATGTTGCATGATTACTGCCTCCCTCCCTCCCCTCCTCACCACACACTTTTCCCCTTGCGCTCCATCATCTTGTGAACTGAATAATTGTGTTTTGCCACTGTCACTATAATGCATATCTCTGCAATTACCCAGATGTGGGTGACACCATAATCCATATGCCCACGACAATGAGTACAGATGGTTGTGTAATTGCGAGCACATGGTGGTTATCACCCTACTTCGTAATCAGATTCATAGTTATTTTCTTGTGGGTGTTCACTGTTTGATGCTTCCAGATACGTTTCCTCCATCAGATGCCACTGGAGTCTCATTTAGAGTGGACTTCAGTGTCTGATAATGAGATACAAGGGTCCTCATTCAGCTCCAGATCTGGCTCATTGAGTGGTGACATATTGGCCTGGCAGGCTCTCCCATCCCATTTGTTTCTCCTCAGTTCGATGGTGGAGATAAGGTTTCCATTGAGCTATGTGCAGGGGGAATTTCTCACTCTGAAGTGACCATAATATTGACTTGTGGAAGTGACTGGTTTCACCAGCAGTGATTTGATAATACTTCTGAATTTAGTCGTTTGAAGCTCTGCTACTTCAATACTGGCTGTTTTTGATGCATCAACTACATTTCCTTACTCTAAAATTTCTCTAAACGGTTCAGAACCACTGGGTTAAACTTTAAAAATGCTGATCTTTTTTTTTTTTTTTTTTCTTTTATGAAAAATCCTAATTTAAAATGTAACTAGGAGATAATTATAGCTCTCACATAAGTAGAACATTCATGATTAAATGTACGTACTTACCACCACGATGATTTGGTATCATAGTCGCACATATAAAGTGACACAAAAATAAAGGTGACATCATAACAGCAGCACAGTTAGGGTTCAGCACAGACACAAATTCTGCCCTCTGTTGGTGTGAAACATTAGCACGGCTTCAATGTTGAACAATCTGCGGGTTGAAATGAAATTTTATATTTATGCCAACACGGCGACACACTTTTCGCATGTAGTTTGTTGAAGAGTGTGCGTGTATACAGCCTTCTCTTGCTATATATCGTAAGGAGTGGGGAGGCACGAGGCCACACAGCTGCAAGCTCGAGCCCATCAGTGCAGTGCAGGGGAGTGAATGATGGAGGAGCTGCAGTTGTCATGGAAACGCCGGGGGAGGAGCGCTGTGGATCGCGACCAGTTTGTTTTGTTATTGAAGGTCACGTGGCAAGGTGAGGCTCCTCCCCTCTCCCCCAGTTACCACCGATTCAACCGTCTCGAGCTGCTGCTCCGGTCAGTTACTACAAAATGGCTGCAGAGGCTCCGCCGCCAACGAGAACCTCCTGAACGCTTCATGGTAGGATTTATTAATCCCTTTGAGCGATTAGCACGACGCATTTGCACCTTGTCGATTTCCAGTTGCGGAAATATGCGATATTTAGAGGTTAAATAGAGCAGCTGTGATGGGAATCAACATATTTCCAGCTCAGCCCACTTTGACATCAATGTTTTCTTCGCTGCGAGTGCTCTTTATGGCAGTTGTCGCTGACATTTTGGTCCTTATTTTTAGTTCGTGCATTACATGCTTACCCTAGCAGATATTCGGTAGGGTTTTCTTCATAATGGCTTAATGGCAACTTGGACCAGTTGGCCCTAACGAGCACACAGAGGATTCAAGGGCACCCTGTGTTATTGCTTGTGAGTTGTCGTATTTGTAGTAGGCTAGCTCGGCAGATATTGGTTGAACACTTGATGTTGCACTGGTGTGGAAGAGCGCTGATGGCTGAATATAGTTGCAGCTCCTTTTCACAAAACATGCCCCAGAGAGAGAGAGGGGGAGCTGCCTGGATCCAACATGCATCACCTGATTGGCAGTAAACGCATTAGCAAGCCGAGTTTAATCACTGTCCTCATGTCCACATACATCGCTTTTTCCAGTTGCATTCACTAAGACCAGTTGCAGCGTCCGTACCCGTAATCCATTCAACCATTTATTTATTGAATAGCTAGTTAGGTACCAGCTGGCCTTCACTTTAGAATCAATTAGTTGCTTTTATATGCAGCAAATACATTGTAGCTACATGTTGTTGCTTTGATATAACCTTGAGATGGTTGTTGAAATTGTTGCTGGATTGCTCAATGATTTACACTTGGTGGACATTTAACTATTGAGTCCATAGTTTGAGCATGAGAGAGTGTAAACCTTGAGATACATGATGCATCAAAGATTGCTTCCTATATTCCCTGCTCCTGCTGCAGCTTGATATCCTGCGGTGACACACAGTCCTAATGGAGAAGACAGTGTGTGGAGACTGGGAATGCCAGCACCCTGATGCATGTAGAGGGCAGACTGACGTAAGCTTTGAGGCTCGCTGATTTTACTAATGTGTTAGAATCCCTAATTTGGGCCTGTGCCTGGCAAGGGATGAAGAGATCGTGGTAGAAAAGGGAAGGGGGTGGCGGTCTTTGCTGTCCGTGTTGGGTCAGGGGCCCCAGTCAGCACCCAAGCCTCTGAAAGAGGCAGTGTGTATTCACAGAGAGGCGCCGAAGGGGGCTTGATAACAAAAACAGGCCTCTAAATACTGTGATTACTATAAGGCTTAGGTCATAGCCTCACTTTCGCTTCAAAACTCTCTATGGCTTTTTGCTTAGCGTTGGACTAGAGGGCTGAGGGGCATTTTGCCAGATTGTGTCATTTGGGTTTGGTGGGTTGTTTGGTGTCAGTGATCAGATGCTTAGCTGGAGTCCTCAGTGGAAATGATGAGCTTGCATATCTCTGAACGGCAGTTGATTGCTGTCAAAGAAACATGTTTCTGTTTTGAGTTTTTTTTTTTTTTTCTAAACAAGTTTGCACAAAAGCTGTCCATTCACCCTGTGTAGGTTTAAATGCTGAAGCAGTTGTTGCTATTTTTGTACAGATAACTTCTCTAAAGCCGTCAAAACTATTGATACTTAATCCTTTATAGATACCATGTGTTTAAAACAATACGATATCTGCGTCTGATCATGTCAAGCACTGAGTGCAGGTTGTAAAAAAGAAAAGAAAAATATTAATTTTTTACTATTATTAGGCTTTAGTAAAACCTGAGAATAGTCTCACACCTCAGACTCTTTTTTTTGTTACTATTCTGTTTGCCTCAGGCTGCTTTTGTTGTAGTATTAATAGAGGTTAAGAACTATTATGTTGTAATGTTGTATTAAAGTTTACAAATCTGGTATGTGACAACCTAACAGTGATGTTAAATATTACACAAATTAATAGAAGCAAGGGGGGGCAGTGTCTTGGCAGTATTTTAAGATAAGTGCAATTTTAAAGCATTTCTTAAATATTCTGTTGCAGAGACAAAAAATTGGCAGAACCAAATTGGTTTTATTGTTGCATAGAGTTATGTGAGCTTTCCCTCCAATACAGGTAATTACTTCACACTGAGGTTTAATTTTTTATTTATTTTTATAGACAAATGTGGAAACATTGAGAAAAGCAATGTGGTTGGAATTTAATATGACATTTTTGAGCATGTTCTTTGATCTGTAAATTGTCAACCAGACTCATAAATGTGTTCCCTTTACTTTTGGAGCAGACAACTGACATTGAGGACTGGAGGCAGTTCTTTTGGAGTGTGTCCATACAAGTTATTTTAGGGCTAGTTCAGAGTGCCAGGAGTGCAGCATGAGTTTCCCTTTTCCTTGTCGTCAGGCTGGGTCAGAAAGCATTAACATGACCACACTGAGAATAGCTTCAAGTACTTTAGAGAGTGCAATCCTCTTTACAGAGCACAAGGACTTTGTCAGTGCTTACCCAGCAGTTTTCTAAACCCTCACACAATTTGAAAGGTGGTGCTGACTAACTTTGTTTTTGGTTTTTGTTATGTGTTTGTTTTGTTTTCATTGTGCATTTGAAAACCTGCTGCTGCATGTTAGATATTTTTCAGTGCAAGCTGAAAAAGCTGTGTTGCCCTGAAGTGCGATTGCGCAGGAGAGCAAAGGGAGCTGCACATGCTGCCATAGCAGTGGCTGCTGCTGCTGTGGTTGCTAGTGAGCGTTCTCCCAAGGGCTCGCCGCGCTCTTGTTTGGCTTGCAGCGATGGCATTCCTGGCTCTGTGCCCAGCGACTGCCGTCTAGCACCCCTTCCCCCATCTCTCACACATACACACAAACCAGCCTCATCAATTGTAGCCCCCCCCCCCACCTCATCTTCATTGCTTCAATGTGGGGCAGCGTGGCATTTACATATCCACAGTTCACCTTGCACACATCGACTCTCCTTCCTCTCAATATCCACACAAATTCTCTTCACAATTTTTACACCTGCTTCTATTAGGCTGTCCTTGGTCTTGCCCCAGTCTGAGTGTCATTTTTTTCTCTTCCTTTTGGCTTCCTTTGTCAGCAGAGTGAGTGTCTGGTTTTAAGAGGGACACCAAGCTCTAATCCTGTTGTTCTGACAGGAGGATGTAATTCCACAACAGAGCTGAGCTCATTGACCTACGTCCTTCATATCGGCACGAGCTGTGCTTCCTTGCCACGAATGGCTGCTCATGATCCAGCTCAACCCGCTACTACGAGTAAACTGCGAATGAAAACTGGATCGTTGTAGCCCCCTCTGTATATTTTTATTTATTAATAGAATAGACTTTGTTATTATTAATTTATATGCGTCTGCAGTTGATAAAAGGGCTCCTTGGAATTGGCTTTATTTTTTAAAATATCATAAGTAGCCTAATATATGTGTGAGTCTTTATCTTTAAGAAGTGGTTTGATTTAAGTTTTGTCTTATGACACAGTGCTGCAGAATCCAAATGAGCAGGAGGTACCATTGGTGCATCCTCCCCCATCTCACCATCAGTCAGCACTCTGAATCCAAGGGACGCACATCTGTCCAAGCCAGGCAGATGTTTGTAAAAGAAACGGCAGCCCTCATTGAGTGAGACCCCCTCTGTCTTGCTCAGGGACCAAATGTTTCTTAAACTGAAATCATTTTGACACATTGCTTGGCACTCACTCTCTTCATCCGGGTTGGAGGCCAGCAGCAGCTCACATTAACTGGAGCATCTCTCTTATCCTCTGATCCTACATGACACAAGCCCCACTGATGCCTTTGAAAGGAGCAGCACCAGCTATATTTAGCATGGCAGCTGCACCAGCAGGTTCCATACCCAGACTCTTGGAGGTATAAATAAGTGTTAATTATGTGAATTGGTAGATAGGTGTGTGGAGGCTGTGTGTTTTTTTTGTCAAAGCAAATTCCAACAACAACCTAATCCCAGGCATGCAAACTGGCCTCCGCCAAGCCTGGAGTGTCGCAGGACTGGGTGAATTCAGTTGTCAGCTCCAGCAAACCTTGAAGGCATGTGCTGAGTAGGTAAGGAGGCTCAGTGTACAAGCGAGTGCAAAAAAGGTGTCTACAAATAATTTATAGCTTATTTGTTACTGTCAATACTTGCAATTTTAAAAAGTGTATGTAAATACACATTCTCACAATTTAAAGTGAAAACATTAAAATTGTGATGGAATATTTGGTTCAACTCATTTAACTGTGCTGAAATAACTTGTCACAGTGTTGCTTCTTTGTTTGTTTTTTTTATGGATCTGTTAGCAGTGGCTGATAATTCACAAAAGTTTTTATGATCTTCTAGCGACTCCAATCGCTGTACAGGAAATTCAGAACAGCTATGACACCGATTTAAATAACATCTAAAGCATGTCTACCAATTATATGTTCAAACATTTATTGCCATGGCTGTGTATCTTTACCATTGAGCGACTCATGAGTCAGGTTCCTGGGTTCAGTTTACTGTGTGTATTTCTTTCACTGTGTCATTTGCCTGTTACGGATATATTGGCCGCGTAAAAATAAATAAATAAATAAAGAGCTTCCTCTACAGTGGAGCATTATTTACACAGGAAGCAGAAAGCACAGGTTTACCTTCTAAGAAATATAGTAATAGTGCTCTAGTTTGATTCTGGTCTTACTGGAATAGTGTTTCACTTGTATTGGCTGTGTTGAAGAATGGATAAAGAAGATTGTGGGGTCTGATCTTTGCAGTGAACTGAAGGCTTCCCCTTGGTTACCCTTTGTCCCATGTTGGTTAACCGCTTAGTCTGAGAGCAGAGGTGACCATGGCCTCTGGGAGACGGTGGCAGCAGCTGCTGTCGTCAAGTTCACAAAGCATTGCTGCATACTTTGTAAGATGACATTGGATTGCACTATAGGTATACATACATTATTCACACATTATTGCACACTCTTAAGTCAGGATGCAAATGTTATAACCCGCAGTGAACCTACAGTGAATATGCACCATTACAGTTCCAATTATAAGATTATTACTCAAACATACTATTAATAATACGTAAATGTCCTCTGACATATTCAGGTATTTAAAAGGATTAAGGAAACTGCACTGTACATACACATGTTGACTGCTTTCAAACACCTTGCATTACAATTCATAGTACCTCCTTTCAGCCATATAGAAAACAATAGTGAATTACTGTATACAACTTTGAAACTCAGGAGACAGTTTATATCAATCATCCTAATACTATATGTAAATACATTCTAATGATCAATTTAGAGATATTCAGTTGAGGCTGGTGGTTTCTTTTATTGCTCGCAGGGTGTTTATGCTTTCTTACTTTACTACTATCTTTGTGAAATGGAAGAAAATGCATCATCTTGCAATATTTCAAAGACAGCACAAAACTCTGGTATCACTAAAAAACAACAATGTTTAGTTATAGTATAGCTAAGTATAAGTTTGACTGCATACACATAGTAGTCATTTTCAAACTTTTTTTTAACCCATTTTCCCCAGAAGGGCAAGAAAGAGCAGTCAAACCATTGAAAAAAACATTGTAATAGTATTTGACTATTCAAACACTCTCTTGACCCCAAGCTCCAATGACATGCTCCATGCCCCAACACAACTAATTTTAAGCTCAGATTTCTGATTTAGTTTCTGATGCTTGTTTATTCTTGCTTTTCCTTTCTATTATTGAACCTCCACAACCAAACTGATTTCAATGCACTGCTTCAGGGCGCTGTCTGTCTCCACCTGACTGCTCACCAGGGCCTCTGGGAGAGCTTGTTGCCAGGCAATGACACACACTACTGTCGCCTGAAGCGGCATAGGCATGGCATGAAAAAAAGGCTGAATGTTTCATGTACAGTTTCATATTTAGGGTTCACGGAACTTGATTCCAATTTATGTATTTTTCCAGGCTGGTTACTCTTCTGTCAGTCGTCCTTAAAAAACACAGCTTCTAGCTTTTATTTATTTATTTTTCCTGTGTAGAGGATTAGGATAGATATAGAGCAGCTCTCAGCTGGAGACATTCGCACATGTAACTATATTGTGTCTCTGTATGAACACTTATTCTCTGTACAGGGCAGAGAAGGTTTAGGCTATTACCAGAAAGGTGTAGAAACGTCTACATCGCCTACCACCAAGAGTAGGTATTGTTTTTGTGTGCTCTGCCCACACATTAGTTACATCCCGATCTGCTGCACTGGCTGGGCATGTAGACTAAAGAACAGGGGCCTAGTCTCATTGGCCCCCACTTTATTATACCTGCAAGGGCCTCCCAAATATCTTTCAGAGCCAACCCCAAAGACCACCAAACTAAAACACACACATGTACAGTCTGCACGGTTCAAAACGCCACATCTTGCCCAGAACTGTACAGCTCAGGAGTGAAGTACAAAACAAACCCACATTCTTCTTTCTGGCAGTTGTATTACTACTAATACACGTTATATTGTGTGCTATACCAGCAGCCGTTGACAACACTGATTTTAGCTTGGAGAGAAATCATTCTAACAGGTGTTCACCTGTTGAGACAGTTTTTCCTCAGTTGGTGCTTGGAATAGAAATAACTGTCTCTCTGTCTGTCTCTCTTCTTGTATTTTAGCTGTGAGAAGAAGCAAAAAACACGAGAAGAGAACCATTTGATGGAAGATAAGAAAAAGAAAAAGCAAGAAGAGAAGAAAAAGAAAGACGCTGCTCAGAAAAAGGTAAGCTTGTGGCAAGCTCTTTTATTTGCTACAGTCATACAGCCACTGTCTCCCAGCAAAGAAAAGTAATGCTACCCGACACAGTCCATACTTCCACTTCCTTTTTCCTCAACCAAACCTAGATGTCAATGCTGTAACGCCATCGGTACTATTTTTACATTAATTGGTGCACAACCAAATGCAGCTTTCAAGTATGCTCAGGTGTTTCTGCTGCAGTTACATCACAGGGATCACATGCATATTGAGCACATGCATTTTGTCATGTGTGTTTCCCCAGAAGCATTTCCCCGGGACCTATGCAGTCATCATCCTTGTTCTTACGCCCACCTCTATCCCTCCTCCTCCTTCTCCTCCTCACTTTTTTTCCCGTGGGTCATCTGTTTTCAGTGTTAGTTGAACGCTAGCCTGCTGCTCTCTTAAATACGTTTATGTATCCTTGACCCTTCCTGTCAGTGCCAGTGAAAGTATGTTTGTGTGTGCTTTGTGTTTTTAATGTATGAGAGTAGCATTTATGTTGTCTATTTTACTCCCTCCACAGCTCCCAACCCGTTGAACCCTTTCACCCTGTCAAGCAGTAGGAATGAACATGAACCTCTTAGCATTTCAATAGATGAGCAAAACCAGCCCCTGAACATTTTGTTCCGATTGCCCTGGCTAGTTGCTCTGGTGCTGTAGTGCAGCTGTTGAGCCAGCCAGTGCAACTCAGATGTGGATGCAGCGTTAACATTTAGGCCCACAAATTAATTTCTCTTGATCATAAGTTACTGTAAGTCTTATTTCCATTGCTAACATTTTTCCCCTTTTTTTCAGGCCACAGAACAGATAACCAAAGGTGAGTTGTGGCTACTTGTATTTCTCTTGATTTTTCTTTTCTGTTCTTTTTTTGCCTGCAGTTGTAAAGATCTTCCTTTGCTCTCTTGTGTTACAATCTGCTTCACATACAATAACACATAATTTCTCAGCTCCGGCGAAGTTATTTGCTAAGAACCTTGCTAACTTTTTACCATGTTGTTTTCAAACATTAGAGAGACTCATTGTGTTGGTGCTTTAAATATCGTGTCCTCTGAGATGGATCACTCTGAATTGAATTGTTTTTTGCCCCAGAGCATCAATTCACGCTCTCTTCACTGTTGTGGAATTTGGATATGAAGAATCCATTTTTATTCTAGTAAACCATTCTGAAAACATTAGCAGCAGCCAAGTGGTCCATACTACCTGAGCCAAAATGGAGGCCAGGTGCCCATACAAGACTAATAAGGAGCAGAGGGATGGTGCAGCTGCTCCTCAGGCCTCCCTGTGGACTCCTAAGGCATACCTAGGAGGGTCGAGTTGAGGAGAAAACCTGAGCAAAAGTACCACAAAAAATTAACATGAATAAAGTTTACTGAAAGGTGACTTCTGTAGGGAAGAGTGTGCTTAACGTGCACATTTTAAACAACTCCTGTGGCAGCTGCAGACCCACATTTCACTTTGTCTCCCCAAGCCAAAGCTCTTAATGACCAGTGAGGGGCGGATTGGTAGCATTGGACAGTCAGCCCAGGAGCACATCTCCTGGTTGAGGTTATGAGCAGGCAGATGGGAAAGGGACTTATTAATGGAACAATCAGGGCAAAATATGATTAGAACTTCTGGAGAATTATGGCTGCTAGAGAATACACATCTTATTACAGTGTGGCTTTTTTGTTTTTGTGCCTAAAGCTGTGTTCAGATAAATGTGTTTGCAGGGGTTTGGTGGCTTATTTTGTTCAGATCAGTAAAAAGGAGGGGATCGACCTGTGCTCTCTTCTTGTGGGTGCATGCAACTGTGAACTTCCCATCATCAAGGGTCAGTGCCTTGACCTCCCTCTCTCTCCCTGAAGGATGAGTTAATGAGACTATAATGTCACAGAGGTGCACCCCCTCCCACCCCTTGTTCCTCTTGTCTGAATCACCCTCAGCCCCTCACAGTTTGCTGCACTAATGAATGTGATCTGGGTAAGCTGTGTTAGTATTCTCTTGGTCTCTACTTTGTGTTGTTTCACAACATCTACAAATTGACCTATATACTATTCTTTTCTCCCCATCGCCAAACTAGGCTGTCAGATGCACAATTATTTTCTTGGCTGCTGCTCATAACAGCAACATGACCTAATTTTACTGTCATCTTCCGCCCCTTAAATGTCACACGTGACTTTTAGCACATGCAACATATTTGTGTACTCTGATGTGCTCTTATCCACTGTCTTGGGCCACATGACATGACTGTTTTTCTATTGTAATGTTAAATTCATACCTGAGGATTAATCGTGTTGTTGATTCAGTTGGGGACAATGTCAGTGTTTTTGTTTCACCACAGATACATTTCAATCAGAGATGCACAAGGAGCTCATTTCAAATTATAGAATATTATTAAATGTTTAAATGTTGTGATACCAGATATATGACTGTTATTGTGTTTTTGGCTAATGGCTTATTCACAGTTAAAAACATAAAAACAATAAAATGACAAAAAAATTATGATTGACTAATCAACCGCGAAAGGCAGATTGTCTCTGATACTAATGCGGGGTGCACTGAGAACTAATTAGGAGAACAGGGATAGTGCGGAGGCTGAATAAACAGGCATCCATACACAGGAGATCTCCGGGAAGACCCCAAGCACCATGGTAACACTCCTCCTCCTGGTAACACTCCTGTCTGGTCTAGTGGAGAGGCCCATCCTGGGACCAGCAGGAGGGAAAAGGGAGCAGAAGAGGGTGGGCTGTAAGGAAAGAGATAGGATGAATTGTTGTGGTTACATTTGTGGCAAAGTGTAGGGAGGCTACCACTAAAACACGGTGCCTTTGGTTGATGTGAGAGGGTTAGAAAAAGGCATGTGAGAGCAAAAGAAACAGACGGAGCCATGTGAAACTGTGAGAATGCGAGGCAGTTTCCTGTTTGCCGGCACAGCTGAGGGGGCCCTTTGTAGGATACTTCTACTGGCTCACTTGACTGACTCACACACACTCTCACTTTACCAGTCCCCTTATGTCACAGGCAAACACCAGCTGCATATGTACATTGTGTGCTGCGCAAACATAAACATGTGGTTTTACTCATAGTTTCACATTGCAAAGCACAAATATGCACAGACCCCTTTGCTTCACCAAAAATGTTATTAATTTAACTATCTCTGGTGAGTTTGCCTGCGTGATACAGTTGATTTTGGTTGCACTGAATGTTGTCTGATGAACTCTGTTTGAGGACCAGACAATATGTCCAAGACTTCCTGAAAAGGAGGGTCTCGATCCGTTTCCAAGTGAACTCCAGTGCAGTTCATGTTGTGGTTTGAAAGCAAAACTAGCCAACCACAGGATTTTATGATAGAAGATTTTTAGAATGAATTCAAGGGCTAAATTATGATTAAATCCGTCTCCTGACCATTTAGGAAGTGATACTTTGAGAGATCTCTGTAAACAATGTTCATATTTAGGCAAATCATTTGGCAGCCATGCTTGAAATGAAAATGAAACACATGCTTGAAAAGAAGGTGCATTGAGCTTTTGTTCATGTACTGTTCTTCTTTTAAAGCGATTGAAGCAAAGTGGCCAGTCCAAAGTAGCCACACAGAACTACAAGACTACCTTTGGTCTGAGCTGGAAAAAAAAGTATCTTAATGTACATCTACTGCTGCATAAATATCTTTCAACCAAAAACACACAGTAAAGGTTGGTAGGATTCCTCTTGCTTTTGCTCTGCTCTGTACTCTGTTTTTAGAAGTGTTACTATCCTGTGGTATTTTCAGTGGTCATTAGAGGAATATTTTACCACCTTGAAGTATTTGACATCCTCATTTAACTACTTTACTAACTCTTGTATCTCGTCTCTTTGTCGTCAGTGTCACAGTATAGGTCAACATCACAGTAGAGCTGAACCTTGATAGTGACAAATACAAGCTCATGATGGCAGTTGTGTACCACAGGAGAGGCCTTCTGCCATCAACAAGCTGTACCAGAGTTAATTTCTAAGGGTTAATGAGCTATTGTGTTCTGCTCATGCTGTGCATTTATATCCCTATCGAGGATGGGGCACAATATACATACACATCAAGGCGCACATTTACATAGTGCAATAAAAGATAACATTATTATAAAGTAGTGTCACGGCAGTAAATTCATAACAGATTAATTTGCCGTTTCACAATCGCTTAATTACGCACAGCGCTTTGTGTTGGAGCGTCATAAATTGTGGTGTGATCAGGGGGGAATTTATACCAGTGAGCCTCTTGTCATCGTCACCGCCTCTTCTACATGTCTCATCTCAAGGAGCACGGCTGAAATGATTGCAGTGGTGGTGATGATAAACCACAATTTAAGAGCAACAGAGGTAACTTCTGTTGTGGAGGGTTACGCTATAAATTCTGCATGTAAGCTTATTGTCATTAGATTTATTGTCTCTTCAGTCATTTAAACCATCATTAACTCTGGGGGGGGTCCGGTATTTGACTAGAGTTTTTTCAGGGTAATATGGCCACAGGGATGTTACAGAGTTAAGTTAGTCTGGTACCTCTAACTAACAGTGTCAATATCAGAAATATGTGTTTACATATTTTAATAACTTGTTTTAATAGTTGTGAATCGAAGGGTGTTTTTTGGAGCTGGCTTTAAAGTAGCTCTGAACGATATGCAGAAAAATCATACTGTGATTACTTCAAATGAGATTGTGATAAGAGTCACAATTTCAGTGGGAATGGTAAGAACTGCCTTTCATTTTCATAGGAAAAAATGTAAAAATGAGGATGACGTGATTTTGTTTCTCGGGTCTGTACCAGACAAGTTTGTTCCCATAAGTCTAGAGAACACGAGTTGTAGGCTGGGGATTCTCTGTAACACTGTATATTGATTTTGCAACACATTTTACCTTTATCAAAAAAAACAGGCTCCACCGATTTTGCTATTGCAGCTGGCTATATTGTGATTTTGATAATATTTATAATTAATTGTTCAGCTGTGTTTTAAAGGATCAGTGACATAGAGGGATAAAGTAAGCTAACTCATCATAGATAACTTAGCTTTTCACAGGGATGATTTGTAGTTTGATGAAAACAAAAATACATTCTAAACAAATGGACTATTTTTCATCACTTGAATGGATGAAAAGGTCATATAGATATTCCTTTCTGTCTATTGTGCCAATATTGCATTCTCTGTCATTTTTCAGTGGATTGCATTTTGCCCAGCATTTACTGCCCAGGTCAGGAGGACAGGACGTTCCCCTCTCTTTCACACATCACTTCCTCTAAATCATAACAGACAGTGGAATCTGGTCTGCCTGCAGCTGTTGGCACAAAAGGCCAGGGACAGGGGAGTGAGTCCAGAGAAGCTGTCTGTCTATGTACTCCACCTGTCTTCTCAGAGCAGTGGGCATAATCTGTGGACTGGCTCTTGTGGTGACACTTCTGCTGACACTTCTGCATGTTTTGAACAGGCTAAAAACACATATTCTGATTTTTTTTTCTAGTGATGATAACCAGTGTTGACTTTGAGTGTATTATACCCCTCAGATGTGTGATTATGTTGCACCGTTCAGATATCAAGCTACCATTTGATAAATGCTCTGACCTATATAGCCTTGTGTTCTTCACACTGTGCCGTCAGACTTTAAATAGCATTTTTTGTCTGTGTTGAATGTGATGCAGTGAGGGAGGGTTTTCCCTCTTAAATACAGTGTCATAGTTATTCACTTCTAATTAAGCCCTTTAATCTTCTCTCTTGCGAGGCGCTCACTGCTCACAATTTAAAGCCCACAGGAAGAAAGAGATGGAGAACCCTAAAGACGTGCCTCCTTTCATCACTCATGATCGTTGATATTCTTTCTGCTACCTCCGTTTTAATAGACCTCGAATGTGGATCTAGCAATTTTCAGGTTTCCTTTTTGTTACACTTCAATTAGAGGAGTGTACTGTGACACTTTGGCAGCAACACCAGATAAGCGATACACTTTGTATATAGAGCACTAAAGCGATTACATGCATCATGGAGAATTTGTTATACTTTAATACACATGGACAAAAGGGCAAGGACACAAATGTGTGCATATGTAGGGTTTCATTTAGTGTGAGATATTATAACTTCACCTTCCAGATTGCTCCATATTGTAATTCCTTTAGAATTTATTCTCTCGTAATGGTTATGGAAAAGACTTTACCTATGAAACCGCCAATGAACCTGCCTGAGAGTGGAAGCATGTAACCTGATGGCTATTGAGCAACAGAAACCCTGTTTAGAGAAATAGGATGTTCTTAAGGTAGTTTGTAAAAGCATTCATTCAGGCCTTAACTTGGCTGATTAAAGGCTCAGCTTTGCAAAGCTTATAATCACTCACAAGCAGAACTTTAGCATTTGTAT
Organism: Sparus aurata; assembly: GCF_900880675.1. Taxonomy (NCBI): domain Eukaryota; kingdom Metazoa; phylum Chordata; class Actinopteri; order Spariformes; family Sparidae; genus Sparus; species Sparus aurata. The sequence goes on along the minus strand of NC_044209.1, from coordinate 14,740,597 downwards.
CTGTATACACACCACCTAAGAGCAAGATCCAATTTGATGAATGGAAAGCAGAATCAGCATGGGGCTCTTATTGTTGTTATTATGATACTCTGCAGTATAACTAATATGGGCAGCACCTTTTGTTTGCTGATAATTGAAGCACTACCAGAAGTGTCTAATTTGATTAAATCTGTGTATTTAAATTGTTACTGTATTTGTTTTACAACACGTTAATATGAGGCATCAAAACTGCCCAAACTAAACTGAAGGAAGGCATCTGTACATAGTACTATTAAGTCTGTAGGTAATTCAAAGTGCTTTACAGGGCCATAGAAATACATTGAGATTAAGATTTAAGAAAGTAAGATTTTTTTAAAAATTGTATTCAAAATACAAACCAAAGATAAGCTGGGTATCACAGGTACAGTAGTACTTGCATAGGCCAGTCTACCTTTAAAATTTTCTCCGATGTGCTCATAGAAATTAACACTTAGAGGAGCCTTCAACTTTAAGGTCTCCTCCACCAACCTTCAGCCCTCAGAGAACATCCCAGACAACTTCCCCCCAACCTCAAGGTTGTAAACAGTCAGGCAAGCATGCTATCATCTTTATTCTCAGAAAATTAAGACCCCTTTTAAAGTGGAAAATGGGATGTCTTCCTCTGCATTAAGCGCACACAGCCCCAAGGCCACGGTTTGATGTGCATCTTTGATGAACTGGGAATTCTCCTGTGCACCCACACAGCTGAGGAATATGTTTTTGCAAATAGGCTGTCAGAGCAAGAAGCTCTGATCTCTTTTTACTCTACTTCAGTTTTTATCTTCACAACGCTGCCGTGATGCTTAATGAGCTGCTGAGCTTTTTTGGAGGTTTGATCATTTTTGTCTCCTCTTTGCTCCAATGATTATCATGATTAACATAACTGCAATTATTACAACATTTGGCTTTTGTGTATCAGTCAGCTTGATGTCATTAAATGTGCAGGACTAATGTCATTTTTTGAAAGGAAGAATCCAGCACAGAACACTAGGCAAAATAGTGTTCTAATTGTAAGCGGATTTAGACCCGAGCTGGTTTCAGGCAGTGAGACTCGAACTTACAGTGAAGGGGGTGGAGACTGTCTCACACACGCACACACACACACACGCACTATTCTCCCAGCTCTACCTCCTTCCCTTCCCTTCTGTAAGTCAGCTCTCTATTTCGCTCTCTCTCTAGCTCCCTCCCTCTCCCTTTTCGTCTCTTTCCTCTGATTGGTCAACAGAGCAACCAGCCAGCTTCCCCCTTCCCCCAGCTTCCAGAAGAATCTACGTCACACACTAGAGAGTCCCAACTGCATAACGATCTCCTTCATAACCATTATTACACATGGTGGCACAAACCACTAAGTCCTGTGTTTTTAAGAGGAAATCACCTCTTAAAATCAGCAGGGAGAATTGACTGCGAATTATTGTGTCCATCTGCCACCCCTAATACAGTAATAATGACAAGAGGATAATAGTAGATCATAGTGAATGAAGGAGGATAGGAGAGCACAGGAAGGTGGGGAGAGGGATAAAGCACAAGAACGGAGAGGAAATGGAGCAGATGTAGAGAAATCCGATGAGAGGCGAGCTCAGGCTCCGGAGCTTCACCCCCTGATTCCTGAGTTGCAGGGAGAGGGAGACACACAGACAGACACGGGTGTAACTGGATCACACCATGTATTCAGTGGTTGTAGCCCATAGAGGGAATGCAGCACTGGGGGGCAAAAATACACAGAAGACCCCCCAACACATACACACACATGCATGACAGACATAAACATCCTGGAAAATGATGAAGAGAGGGCTGTTAGATGTGAGCAAACATGTCTGTCAGTATTTACAAAGCTGTGAATTCTACGGCACCATCCTGTCCTCTCCCCTCAGTGTGGGCCTCGGCATTACATAACTCTTTGTTTTTGTGTGTGTCGGGCTGGCCGCATGTGTGCAAGTTATTCATTGCTTCACTGCACACACTCGGGATGGCAGCCAATGGCAAGGCACTGCTCTTTATAACTCATTTAGGCCACAGATTTCCTTTATCTTTTGGTTGCTGCCTTTACAATGTGTTTTCTTTTGTTTTAGTTTTTTTTCTTCACTCTGTATTTATTACCAGCCAGAACTCGCATACAATTTTGCCCAAGTGCTCATTATGTCTGGTCAGCTGATGTTTGGGTTTGCTCTCGTACAGTATGTATAGGTACTAAACACATTTTATACATCATGTCTGCATTCTATCACACCAGATTATTCTGTTATGTAATGAAACATACTGAGGTGATTATACCGTGTGCTTTTTGTCCCATAATGCATCTCACCCAGCAATGGCTGTGTGAACCCGAGGTGATCATCCTGTTTGACTTAGTGGTGACCTTTAACCTTAAACTTCCCTATTCAGCTGTAGTATATTAGCTTGCTGAGGATACTTTAAAGCTTCTTCTTCTTTTGCATAGTTTACAAAGAGAATTCTTGTTGACAGTGCAAAGGTCAGAATATGGAGCTACGCCTTAGAGTGGCTTTAATTTCACCCAAATCTTCAGCTCACCCCTGCTTCACTTTATAGTGAAGCTCATTGTTTATCCACCTTCTCAACACCAAACAACAAGATGTAGATGGTAACTAACTGGTGAACATAGTGGAGCATTTAGCAGCCAAAGAATCAGATATTCACCTCTTGAGTTTGCAGACGGCAAGCGTACAGCTTTAAAGTTAATGAATATTAAAGTCACATTTACCAGGTAACAGTAGTCAGGCCTCCAAATGAATGCTAATTCCTTGTACAATTTACAACAATAGTTCTTTCATAATTTCTTGCATGTCCAAGCAAAATTGGGATTGTAAGTGCAATATATCCAACATAATCAATATTAATCAGAAATTCGAATTTGGTGGGAACCCTGTAAATCTAATTGTATTTAGAACATAAGTGGCAGTACCCAGCTCTATCTGTAACTGCTAGATTTGTAAATAAGCAAATGTCAAATCACTTTTTAGGTTGATATGGAGAACTGTCAGTGCTGTTTTCACAACATGTTTGGACAAAAAATTAAATGTTGTAGGTTAAAGATGAGAGAGAGAGAATCACACAGCTTTGGTAGAGTGCTGAGATGAGATCATTTCAGGGGCCATAATATGCCACAAACCATGAATAGCTTTGAAGGGGCGTCACACTCCTTCACAGTACTGTCCTGATAGAGACAATAGACCACAATCCTGCAGCAGGCAGTAATGTGGGCTGTTATCGGATACTTGACGTCCTCATCACGTCTAATTTGTGACCAGGCACCATGGCAGACTGTGAGAGTTGTGTGTCGTGGACATTTCTAAAGGCTGAAGGTTTATTACAGTACCACCCTGAGATTATTACAGCCCTCTGGTTCTTCAAAGAGCAGCCATGTGTTTAAACTGACCACTGCCTGGAGTCAAACTTCAGGCAGCCAGGAGAGATGGCAAATCTTGTGCATTTATAGATCTCCTCATTTGCCTTTCTGAATTTAACATTATGGTCCTCTTCCAAAAGTGTCCATGGCTTTAAAAGTGGAGGAAATCATCAACCACAGCAGTGTTCCAGAAAAAACTATACTTCTGTTGTGATTATTTTTTGTACATGCACTAAACATGCATCTAAACAACTGTCAAATACAATGATAAATGCAATCAAACAATCATTAAAAGTGCAACTTATCATCATGATTCAATAACAGTTTTGGCACAAGTGTGCTTTTAACAGCTCTGCTTTGCCTAATGCTTCTTTACCTCCCTTATCCCTGCATTTCTGCCCTCTTGTCACCTGCCTCCCCATCCCACCTCCACAGTGCCAGACTCTGCCAAGCTCGACCCCGCCCCTCCTCTTCCCCCCGTCAACCCTGGCGCTGTCCCGTCTGTATCCCCAAGCAGTGGCAATGGCAAGCGCGCCCCCTCCGGAGGTCAGCCGCAGACATCACAGCAGCCCCAGACTCTGCTACAGCAGCGCTACCCGCCCAGAGAGGTGCCCCCGCGCTTCCGACAGCAGGAGCACAAGCAGCTTTTGAAAAGGGGCCAGCCTCTGCCCTCCGGAACCCTGCCTGTCACCACCTCGGGACGTCCCGTCACTACTGAACCTGCAGCAGCAGTAGACATACACTCCTCTCCCTCCTGCTCCTCCTCCTCCACAGCCAGCCTGCCTACAGGTCAGCCTAGACACTCTGTTGGCGAGTCCCTATGTATTAATCCCATTTTTGGGAAATCAATGAATGGTTATTGAAAATAAATATTAATTGTGTCTTTACATGTAGCAGTAGGGTTGCTGTAAGAGAGTTGAAGGTTGAATCACTTCAGTATATTCATTGCCTGAATTGGATTAGTTATGTGACCTTTACTGAGAGTGGTGAGTGGGTTTTTTGTGCAATTCTATGATGAATGGAAAGAAGAAAAAAAGGAAAAAACTGTTCTGCAGCATATTCTGTTTTACAGCAGTTTAAATACGACTCCAATAGTGGCAAGTTTAGCACTGTTCCTACAACGGCATGTGGGAAATCAGACTGTAAAACTGATGAAACTGTAAGATAGCTGACAAGTATTTCTTACATGCCAGCAATCCAACAGAAATTGTGAACCAGATAACTCGGAAAGCTAATCAGGTGTTGCGATCCTCCACAAATTGAACTGGCTGAAATTGATGCTTAAAATCAGTAGATGGAGACTAGTTCAGGATTAAATTCAGACTTAATCCATACAATTTCTTCCCACCTCCAGTAAAGGTAAATGTAAGTTACACTTATCCTGACAGCCAATTGGCATATGTTGGCTGCGTTTGTGAGTGGTTGTGTTTTGCATCTACTGATACTGCCTTTTTGAATGACATTGGCTTTATCTACTCCTTAGTTTCTTTGCATGGCACTGTGATTGTAACGGCACAGTGTACCTGTAGATCAGTGCGAAGCCGCTTGCATTGCAGGTGTTGGGGACTGTTGTTTATTTTCACTCTGTCTCTGCCTGGTTGGGAATTAGAAATGGGGATAGAGGAATACTGGGGTAGAGGATGGAGAGTAAACACAGCTGGCTGTCTCTGTATGCGTGTGTGTATTTTCCTTCCTGAGGCTGTACATGTCATAGTAAACTAGGTTCTCGTGGATTTCCCAGTGGTAAAGGTTTATTCCTTCTTAATAAAATATCATCTTGGCACTTGGCATTTTTGATTTATCTGGGAAAGAAAACAAATTTTAACATAGGTGTGTGGTTGAGCATCATCCAACCCCTCTGCTGTTTGAATGCAGTCCTATCTCCATGGCGACGAGATGTTTATCCTGTCCTCTCTTTTTCTCCTCCTCCTCCCTCTCATCATCGTCCTCCCACTCTTCTTGAGCGTTGCTGACCAGCCCCACAGTATTTCCTGTTTTGGGAGGAGGAGGAGCCATATGAAGCGATCTAGTTGGCTGGGTGCCTCAGTAGGCCTGACCTGGCACTGATAGAAAGACTGAGTGAGAAGGAAAGAAAGAAAGAAAGAAAGAAAGAAAGAAATAAAGAAAGAAAGAAAGAAAGAAGGAGAGAGCGAGCATGGCAGAGGTCCAGTGCTGTGGGCTGAAGTGACTCATGGCTTACGGTAAAAGCTGCAGCTTCTCTCCGCCCCTCTCTGGCAGCCCTGCTCTGCTCTGCTTTTGCTCTCTGTGTGTCTTTGAACTGATTGATTACATTAAGACAGACAAACAGGAGGGGCTTCCAGACTGAAAGACAAACAGGAGTCCAGTGGGAGGTTTTGCACATGACCCTCCAGTCTATCTCTGTTTACGATTCTTCCTATGTCTCTTTTATCGTCTCACATTAAAACCTCACAATTTGGTTTCTGGTCCGTAAAATATGCGGCACTGTCATTTAACACACATGTATAGCGCCAACAGGTAAACCCACCTCCACCATTGTCTTTCTCCCTGCTTTCATTTCTTGCTGATAGCTTACAGTGAAAGCACACTAGCTGCATTCATTCCCTACTCTCTCCCTCCTCCCTCTATCCACTGACTCCCCCTCGCCTCTCCCTGTCTTTCATTACCCGGTCACATGTCGGCTCTCTTGAAAAGTAGGGCTGATAAACGTGGTCTTTGTGTCTATACGTGTATACATATGCCCGTATATAAACACAAACATTCTCTTCCTCTGTTGTTTTAGTGTCCCTTCTCAACCCGACACATAAGTCATTTTCACATATTTTCAAAGCTGTAGCACAAAACTAGAGATTGTCAGATGAGTTCTCACCTACCGTAATCTGTTTGGTTTAGGCGAGGGGTGGCGCCAGGGTAGAGCATCAAGAAAGATGAGGTAGATGACTCATCTGTAGTGACATTTTTATGCATTGATACCAACATTACATTTATTTGGCATATCTGCAAGTATAAACCAAAGGGTTCAAAGCAATAGACAAGTATAAAAGAGTACGAAGCAGCTACACTTCGTGCAACGTCATTGCTAGCTGTCAATTCTCCGGACAGTGGCCTGCTCTATTCACATATAGGGGCCGTCCAGACTAGAACGCTCTTTTGCGAAATGCACATGTATTGCATCGTTGTGGCCGACCGTCCACACGGATCCTGAAAACGGGTCTCGGGGTGGAAAAATCCGAAAACGCAGCCCTCCCGTTTTCATGTGGACAGCGAATCCGCATACTTTCCAAAACGATGACGCCATCGCCCCACCCCTCGACCTCTTGCCTTCGACCTCTGAACCCCGCGACGTCTCATAACAACAACAACAACAACAACAATGGCCGACTACTGCTCGTGTTCGCTCCACAGAAGATATTGAGCCTTTCTTGCAACTTACTCGCCTTGTAGTTGAGTGTGAGTCACAGCAGCAGTTCGACCTCTTTAACGATCCACACAAACGATTCTGGTTTCCTTGCACTAGCCATTTTCATCTTCTCCTTGTTGTGTTCGGTTTCTCCGTCTACTGTCTGTTTGTTTACAGCGCGCAAGCTTAATGCTCCTGCTCCGTCTCCTCTTCTCCGTTTTTGGCGAATGCCAAGTGCCACCTATAGGCTGGAATGTGAACTACAGCGTTTTTGGTCATTTTCAGTGGATTTATCTGGCCGCAAATAAAAGATCGTTTTCGTCCGAGTGGACGGCCCCACAGGCTCAGTCGTACTTTGTTCTTGGGAGCTGGTATGGGAAAGTCCCAGTTAATTGATTCAGACATTTGCGTTCCCACGTACGATATAGCTCCTCCTGGTTATGTCCAGAAAATTTCAGGGTAGCAGTGCATATGCGAATGGTGCTATACAGTATTAACCTGTTATAAAGGCAAGCAGCAGCAACCACTGGTGTGTTTTAATGGCCAAGGTTCATGACAAGACATCACATTTTGTATCAATATAAATATATAATCTTAATGAAGATACAATTTTCTTGAAATAAGTGCATTTATTAGTTGGCATGTAGCAGTAATGCACCCAGCAGACCATGTCAGACTTGTTGAGTTTGACTCTTTACTAATGAAAGAATTGGCTTGTTGTCCTATAATGTGTTTCCCATAACACATACGATTTATAGCTGCTCCCTTTTTCATTTGTCTTACACCCCCAAGTGAAAGCCAATGAAGTAACAATCGAGGTTGTATAAACCCAAAAGGCATTGTACTTGTTAAGCACAACAGGGGCCAACACCAACAAAAAATATATTAATGTAAACGAGCCTTGTCGTCAAGTGAAAAAAAAAAACAATGTTCTCCTCTTGACAATCTATTAGCACATTAACTGCAGAGAGAATGTTTGCATGCAAGACTTGATGTGCTCTTTAAGTCTGCTGATGATGCTGTAAAAGAGCCTTGGGAATCCCCTCAAAGAGGACTGGGACATCTTGTGATGTGATTAAACATCAGTTCTCTGTTAACCACAAATGTTCAGCGCTTGCTCTTTATTTTTTCTGTCTTGTCTCTCTTTCGCTCTGTGCCCCAGCTCCCCTCGCTCTTTCTGGCAAACTCGTGGTTCTCTGATGCATATTTTTCATCTCCTCCACCTCTACTATACCAACACCACAGCTCACACATACCCTCATTGGCCCCAGGGCAGTGAGGATTAGTCAGGCTGCACATACTATACGCATGTCTCTGAGTCTTGCCATTATTATAGCTTTCTCCCGATGGTGCCTTTTGCTTGGTTAACAATCCATATCCCAGGGTCCTTTCATATAGAGGAGGCGTGAGAGAGCAGGCTATTTTAAGACTGGCATGCTGGTGAAAGCCCTTGACCTGGTTTATCCTTTAGAGGAGCAGGGAAATGGGGATACTCGTGGGCAAACATGACAACCAGATATCTGAGATGTGTACTTTTTAGAAGACATGTTTTGTCCCTCCGTTAGTCTTGTCACTTGAGATAATAGTGTAGCATTAACAACAAAGCAGCAGCAAAGAAAGCATCTATATAAGAAATAATGGCTTGCATGTATTTCTGTACAAGCAGCTGTTGTTTGTTCCAGGTTGAATATAATTCAACCAATAGTCAACAAACTATCTGTGCTTCTTAAGCATATTCCCAACAGTAGCAGTAGCTGTTGTGTGTGTAGTTGGCCCACAAGGACTCTCCTGGTTCGGTGTAGAGCTAATGGCGGTGATTCTGCTTTATCATACTGCATCAAAATAGGCAGGCAGGAAATGCGGGGCCACTTCTTTTTTATTTGCTAGCTAATGGCTAGAATAATACTGAATAAGATAAAAGGTGTTTTGCAAAGGTGTTTTCACATTAGTGGTTGCACAACCTAACACTTACTAGATTTTTAAAATACTTTTTCTTGAAAAGTGATGAGCAAAAATTGTAAATCGATTATCAGTTGCAGTTGCTAAATTCATTATCAGTCTCCAATATCGATCTTTTCAGTTCCGAACACATTTAGTCGGCAAAGTGAGGTGTCAGTAATTGGGTTGCACTGTATTGTTGAATTACAAAGGAGCCAGGAGAAGTTCTTAGCAATGCTAGCTTTTTCTGAGCTGAGCCGCCTCACCTCAAGGGATACTACATGAGGCTTAACTGAAATTTACCAATTCACGGATACTCCATCCTTTTGTATCCCTTAATTGTGTGTTATATCGTTTAGAATTGATTGATTGAAGTATATGTTTTTGTATAGACATAATGTTTGTAAATCTTATAACTTCGAACAGTTTTAGTGTTGCAAGCATCAGTAGGTCTAAAAATTCAATAATCCAAAGATTACCTGAGATGGTGTCTCATGAAAGAAAACTGCTTCCCTTTATTTGGTTGATGTACAGTTATGTGCAGCAAATAAAAAAAACAATTGTGATTGTTATTGTTAAACACAGAGGTATTGGTAATTCTGTGTGTGTGTGTGTGTGTGTGTGTGTGTGTGTGTGTGTGTGTGTGTGTGTGTGTGTGTGTGTGTGTGTGTGTGTGTGTGTGTGTGTGTGTGTGTGTGTGTGTGTGTGTGTGTGTGCGTGCGTGCGTGCGTGTGGGTGCGGGTGCGGGTGCGTGTGCTCGTTCATCTGGCTGGCAGCATGCATTGTCAGCTCTGTACCATCCCGTCTCTCTGCCCCTTGGGGACTTCATTAAGCCAGGATCAGTCCAGCTGAGGCCCACACAGCCTTCCTATATTACTTCCTCCCTCAATCTCTCAACATCCATCTCTGCTGTCCTTCATTTTCTGTCCTTAGTGCTTTTGTATGTCCATCCCTCATGATCCCTCTTTCACTGACCACCACCCCGCAAAATACACACACACACACAGTGACACATTACAGCACCTGCATGTTGTGCATTTGTGTCCACTTGAAAGCATTGAAGCAAGGTTCACCCTCTGACCTGAGCTTTCAGGAAGTAGCGTGTGGTATTTTTTTGTGTTTGCCAGTGTGTATGCATCCACACAGTAGCTTCAGTGTCTGCACCGTGTGTACATTAACGTACAAAAGAGCGAGTGGTCATGGCATTACCTCACAGCATGTTAGGTCCTCACGGTGGAGAGGCCCAGTGGGCTGAACCTTAGCCATAAAAGGACTCTGTTGTCTACCAAACATTGTGTTATTGTTTTGTTGCGTGGGCGCTGGGATCATTTGTAAACAATACCAGCCTTGATCTGGTCGACTGCTGCTGCACTTTTTTTCTTCTGCCAAGATCACAGCCCCTGCTATCCTCCTCCCTCCATGCCTTATGTTAAATCTCATGCATGTCTTTGTCTATGTATGCAACCTTTTTCTGCCCTGCAGCTCCAGTACCATGTTCAAGACCAGAACACTGGTCCTTAATCATGCACGATCTGTGACTACATCTATGTGAGTTTGCTCATTTCATGTCCTCGTCCAATGCCAAGAAAGCACCTCCTTGGAAGTGGCAGTTTTCTGTCAAAACCTTGGTATTGCTACTTATAATTGTCACGGCATTCCCAGCTTGTAGTCGTCATAGATTTAGACCAAAAATTACATTTGTCTTCATTTGTGATCGTATTATATGCCTGTTCATACATAAACACTTACATGTGTGAGAAGATTGTCATTCCAGCACCAGGGGGCCTTTGTAGGGTTATTCTTGCTCTCTTTTGCATGCCGCTGTTACTCAAGAGGCTTTCCATTGTGGGCAGCAGTGCTAATTGCAGATGGAGTGGTCTTGGCTAAATATTTAGTGACAGTTTTGAAAGGTTGAAAGATCTGAGGGTGGGGGGAGGATAGAAGAGTCCCCCTTTTGTTTTGTTTTACTTCATGCCTCGTGAGTGCATAATGAAAGTCTCCAGGCTTTATCGTTCAGCTGTTAAACAACCAACACCCCCCCCCCCCCGCCTGTACTGCCCCCCATCTCTCCAATGCGCCCATCCCCTCCCCCAACCAGCCTTTCAGTGCTTTTCCAGAGAGGGAGACTATCCTCCGTCAGGATAGGAATAGAGCAGGATATAAATAAAGCCAGAGGGAGGCAATAGATAGAAGAGGAGAAAGCCAGCCAGAGCAGTGTTGGTGGGAGGGACCTAGTATGAGGGGTGAGGAAGGAAGGGAGGAGGGGTTGTCTCATGCCGCGCAAGAGCTGTGCAACTTCTTGGCAGCATTTCAGAAACGAGCCTCTGAAGCTTGGCGAGCCGAGCAGACATATTGAGGCAAGGATGATCGCTGCGTCGCACAAAACCTAGCTCTTTACAGGATGGTTGGGAGGCACCTCTCCACAGGTATTTCACTCTGGTGTTTCCTTCTTTTCCCCCTATCTCTTTCCATTTTTCAGTCTTCTCTGCCTCTTCTGTGTTGTTTTGGTGGCTTGTATTTATACAATGTGCGGATGAGCAACATTAAAGCTGCAGCAACAGTGCATTGTGTGCATGCAGTGTTGAGTTCTTATGTTTTGCGTTATTGTAAGAGACATGTGTGCTATTAAAGCAGCAGAGTTGGAGATGCAGACGGTAGCTCAGAGTCTTTTTGGCTGTAGTTCAGGACTGAGAAAATGGCGGTCCTGCACTTCTCAGTAGAGTGACGCTACAGAACGACAGCACTGTGTGTGTCAGAAACACAGTGCCCTCTTTTTTTCCCCTCCTATTCTCTCACTGCCTCCTCTCTCCTTTAGTTGCAAGAATTGAAGTATGCTTGAAACCTGGTTGGTACAAAATGTCTGTCATTCATGTAGATGACACAATTATTCTTTGCATACAAACTAAGCATGCATGGGAAGGAACATGTAAACAACAAGCTGCAGCATGAGGGGCAGCAGAAATGAGGCAATGAGGTGGCAGCAGGTTGGTCAGTGCACCAATCATGATCTGCAACTGGGTTTAGTTTGTATCAACATGATCCACATGCACACTACACTCCAGGGAGCTGGCTGAATTCACTCCACAGGGATCTAAATCCAAAGCGTTACTATTGTGTTATCAGAGCAATTGTGCAGGCAGATGGAAACAGAGGTTGAGGTGAGGAGACTGGCTGCCTAGAGCTAGTGCAGAGTGTTCGTGCTTCATGTCAAGCAAAGGTCAATGCTGCAATGCTTAGGAGGTCAGAAGTGAGTCAGCTGCTTAGCTTCTGTCATTGAATACGTCCTCAAATGTGTTTCCCAAATATGACGGTCCCTTTGAGGGTGACCTAATGACTAAGATTTGAAGACTATGCATACGGTGCAATTTTCCATTTTGTCATTTTTTTATCTATATTTACTGGGGTGTAAAAAAAAAAAGAAAAACTAAAAAAACGATTTCCGATTCATATCGTTTTTTTTTAAGTTAAAGATAGAATTACATCAATACGTGGAACTCTGGATCAATCTAAATGTACTGTCAACTGGTCTATGACCCCAGTTTCAAAGTTATGAATCAGTTGAGTGAAGCTGCTATGCTGATACTTCCTCACAGCGTCTTCAAACTTTGGTAAAAGGTCAAAGGTCAGCACGAGACTCTTGCAAGATGCAGCTTGAAATCTTAGCGTAGCATTGCCAAGGAAACAAAAGCAGCATGTCCGATAACACCAACAAAGACTCTTGTAAGGGATGCACACCAAATAATAGTAAAATCTAAAGGTTCAATTTTAATTTTTGGTTTTAGAATTGTATTTAATATTGTATTTTTCAAAAACCCAAAACACACAAGAGGTTTGACTTCAACCCTTTCACATTTTGGTATAAAATGGCCCACCACAATGTTCAGTGTCAGAATATTTGGTTTTGAGAATCCAGATACAGCAAATATACCTTTTTAGGAAAAAGTAGGATGCAAAAAACTCAAGTCAGTAGGAAATGTCTTCTGTAGTACATTATGTTACACTGTGAATATATTCTCATCTTTCCTTAATTACATCGTGGGGAGAATTGGTCCTGTCTTGAGACATTGCTTATTTGGAAACATCTATGAAAACTGTGCGTGACCTATAAAATGTTATAGTGTTCAAATTGAGTGTACAGATATTGCATTATTTTCTAATTAAAGCTGCTTCTGCTATCATATTAGTCATTCTTCTCTCTGTCTTCGCACTCCATAGTGTGGGTGGTATTTATTTTCACTAATAAGGCATCTTGTGAAGTCTATGTACACATAAGTAGGCACCTTACATGTTGCCATGGTATTTCAACCTTACTAAGCATATGTGGGTGTGATGACGTACATGACTTATACCTCAATTCTCTCATCCTCTTGCTCATGCCTTGTTGTTTTTCTTTCCTCACATACAGAACTGCCCCCACAGAGCAGCCAGGGAGCCCAGTATGATAATCCCCTCTGGGGACACCTGCCAGCCAACAGGAGCGCCACAAGTGCTGCATCTTCCATCAATCTCAGTGGCTGGGATCAACTGATCATTGACCAGAAGGACACAGAGGCTTGGCCTTCTATTACCCTCAGCCAGAGCCAGGCCCCTCCAGGAGGATGCCCTTTGGACACTGACCCTGGTCACCTGACCAGCAGCAGCAGTAGTACTAGTAGTAGTTGTAGTACAGTGAGTATGGCCACAGGGGCCAATAATCAAACGGGCCACTTCTCTGCCAACCATCTTAGCAGCAAGGCCAACAGTGGGCCCAGCCCTGCCAATCATACTGGAACCAGCATGCTCTCTAGCCAGGTTGCAGCCAATCGCAGCTGGGGCTCTGGGCCTGGACCTTCCCATTGCCCCCCCCAGTCCTCAGTGGGGAGTGAAGGGAAAAGTGACAGCCCAGTGGCCGGGGGAGCCAGCAGGGGCTGGGGCTCTTCTTCATCATCCTCCACCACCAACTTTAACTTGAACCTAAACCCTAATGCCAACCCCTCTGCCTGGCCCATGTTGGGGCATGATGGGGGTGGCACAGGGGGAGGCAGCTCAGGGGGAGCCAACACCATTTCACCTCCTCAACCTTCACCCAACCTCTGTAATCCACCTGGCCCCCCACCAGTCCAGACCAGCACTTGTACTGGAGCCAACACTAACAGCAACTCCTCGGGGATTGGCAGCGCCTGGGGCAGCATAATGGCCTCTGACACGTCAGAGCCTCACCCCTCCCCGTCCACGAATGTGTCTTTCAGTTCAGAACCTCAAAACCTTAAAACTGATGGACCAAATCACACTAATAAGCAGGAACCCCCCAGCCCCATCCGCAACTTGCCTGGCTGGGGTAGTGCACCTGTAGGCTTGGGTTCCATGGGCCAGCCCCCACCGGGGGGCACACAGGTCAATGGAGAAGATGGTAGTTCAGTATGGGGTAACAGTGGTGAGTCAAAGGCTCCTTCAGCTAAGGAGACACCTGGCTGGGACTCTGGCTGGGGCCATGGAGGAGGTGGAGCAGGAAACTCGGGAGGCTGGGGTGACCAGTCGGGTGGAGGCTGGGGGAAGAACACTGAAGAAGCCCAGGGAGGCTGGGATGCCCCCAGCTCTCCTCCCCAGGATCCACAGGCTAGTCCTTGGAGCAGAGCTGTTAGCACAGCTGGTGCTAGTGAAGGAAGCAGTGACAGCATGGAAGGACATCCCCGGCAAAGAGACCCCTCATCGAGAGATAATCCAGCTCCTCTGCTGCCTGCCCCAGATCTGGACCCCAGGGTGTTGTGTAACACTGGCTGGGGACAGACCCCTGTTCGCCAGCACACCACCTGGGACATGGACAATACTAAGCGCAAAAATGCAGATGCGGGGGCTGAGTCATGGAGTTCTGGCCCACCCACTCCAAGTGATGCCCAGGGGCCCTCCAACACTAACATGGGCCCCTCTCAGAGGACTGACTCTGGGAGCAGAAATGATGTGCCTGGTTCTCAGGGAGCTTCAGGTTGGGGTGGAAGCATAGCTGCTACTAACCAGCCTAGCTCTGGTTGGGGAGAGCCACCCAACAACATTAAGCCCCCATGTGGTCCTAGTGGCTGGGGAAACCCTCCAACAGGAGGCCCCACCACTAGTATGACCAAGAATGGGGGTCAGTCCTGGGGAGAGGAGAAGTCAGCTGGGTGGGATGATTCTCACATCAAGGCAACATCCCAGGGCTGGGTAGAGCAACCCAAAGCGTCCCACAGCTGGGGCAACAATGGAGGGAGCAATAATGCAGGGGACTGGAGAGAACCAGAAGAGAGCAAAAAGAGTCCCACCAACCCTGGGTGGGAAGGAGAAGCAGGTGTCTGGAAGGAAAAATCAAGAGGCTGGGGAATGGCTTCTTCAGGACCGGGGGTATCTGGAACTGGAGGAAATGGGGGCTGGGGAGAGCCCGTTTGCCAGCGTCCCAGTGGCCCTCCTCAAAGTTGGGGGGGCAAGCCTCAGGATGGACCCAGTGGTAGTAGTGGAGGAAGTAGCATGGGCTCTTGGGGTGGCTCAGGCACAGTGAAAAAGAGTGGAAACTGGGGTGGTGGTAAGCAGGAGTCCTCGGCTGAGCCTACAGGCTGGGAGGAGCCCTCCCCACCTTCAATCCGACGTAAGATGGAGATAGATGATGGGACCTCAGCGTGGGGTGACCCTGTTACCTACAACAAAGCAGTAAACCTTTGGGACAGGAACAATCCAGGAATGTCCCAGGCTAAAGTCGCCACTGGAGGCAATAACCCACCAGGCCCGAACAACAACAACCACCCCCCCCCTCACAATCACCCCTATCACGGGCCACCTGCACCTTTACAGAACCACACCCAAAACTCCCAAAACCCAGGTCCCACTAGTGGGCCTATGGAACCTGTTGTCCAGCATCAGTCTGGGCCATCTCACAGCAGGGGTCCCCTGATAAATCAAGGTAGGACAACACAATCAGTTTGCAATAGCCCACACCTCTTCTGTTTAGCCAATTTGGCCAGATTTATTGGATAATAGTACAGTACAGCTAGATTAAATAGTCAACATTCAGACTTGATTTGATTTGATATCAGATATTTAAAATGCAACTCAAGTTGAACAGTTTAATTGTTTCCTTGTTTCTCTATTTTTCACTGTAAAAGCTGTTAAACATGAAAGTTGGTTGTCGGTTAGTTAGCACAGTGCACTGTTAAGCTCCAATCTGTTGATCCACTTAAAGGCCAAATCTTGACCTAGTTTGCCCTCTTTGGATTTACGTCTAATCAACTATCGAAATGAGTTAAGTAGTACCAGCCCTGTCCCTCCCTCATGAGGCTCCTCACATTTCACAACAGTCGACACGTCTGTGCGGGTAGCCCTGGCAACCTCTCATGGGTGCCCAGAGGAAGCACAAGAATGCTGTTTACAAAGTGTCTCGTGAAAATAGCGATTCACCACAAACTGTTTGAGACGAATCGGAAGTGTGTGATTATATGGGAGCCACCATCTGTCAGTAATAGAAGGGAGGAGGTGGAGCAAGCCCTAGTAGCTGAGAGGGGTCAGACGCCCCCTGCTGTCCCTCACTTGACCCTGCATGCTGACACTACATTGGTTTCATTTGCTTCCAAATAAAACCTAATGGTAGTCCCTATTGCTGGCATAATGGCTGTTGAGCAAAGTAGGATAACTCCTCACTACTTATCATAGCTAAGGAAAGACAGTGTTTGGAATAACATAACTTCCAGTATGCTATGTTTTAGATCGGTGTAACGCCTCAGCAATTCATCCTAGAAGTTTGAATGTTAACTATAATTTTGGAGCAGCTTTTAGGACTTGACCTCTCCCTGGAGAGAGAGCTAAGCCGAGCCTGGCACTGCCACAGGCGCAGAGACAGCACTGTCTCTCTCATGCCAAGAGGGACCGGGCTGTGCCAAATTTTAAATGGGCATCTTCTCCCTCTGTCAACCATCCTGCAAAGCCAACCTAGGTTTGTGCCATCCTACACAAGTGGCACTTCACACTTCAGAACAGAAGGATAAAAGGGGTGATGGTATTTACCAGAGGCTCAGTTTGATTTAAAGCTCAGCTTATCTCAACAAATCTAAAGCACAGGAAAACAATCAAAGACAATACAAGTGGTATGTTTTTGTCGGCCTATCAGATACATACATTACAATTAAAGCTGTATTTACAATTTGAGGCTAAATATTTTAATCCATTTTTTGAGTGTGTGGAAAATGCTTCATAGCAAAGACACATTTGCTTGTCATATTTCTGGCGTAAAGCAGGACACATCTAAACTTACTACCAGTCAGTAACTAATCAGAGGTGATATAGTTCGATCAAATTTAAATAGATTAAATTTAGCATTTTGCATTCAAAGGAGCATGAGCAGCACAAATCTTTTCAGCCAACGCTTCATACTCATATATTCAAGCATATTTAGTCAATTCAACCAGTCAATAACAAAGCACTATTGGTCAGACAGTGCAAAGGAATGTGAATAGCGCAAATGAGCTTTCATAATATGTTTCTGCCCTCTTACGAGAAAAATTAGTTAAATGAGTTGAAATGCTGGAGGTGATATTAACTTATAAAAGATTTCTGTATTTGTGCAGTGAAGTATTTTTGCTGAAAGTCCCTTGTCCTTGTGTGTCTTCCAGGTTGGGGAGAGATACAAGGCTCCCACACAAAATCAGAGAGCTCTTGGGGGGAACCTGCACCCCCTCCGGTCAGCGTGGACAATGGGACATCTGCCTGGGGCAAGCCTACCGGGAGCTGTGGAGGCTGGGCAGACGGCAACCCAGACAGCTATGGCCGGGGCAACCCAGCGATGACATCTGCATCTTGCAAACCCGGTAAATAGTTCAAATTGGTCTTTACCGTGTGCGCTCCGCGGCTTAGAAAAGTTCATTAATTCTCTCCAGATGAGTCAAATCAAAGACATCAGTATGGTATAAGGGAAGCGAGAGCAGTCGAAATATTACCCAGAATTCCACACTGACCCCTTGTGGCCAGGTTCAGACTAGTTTTATGTAGTAATGTGCAACATGTGACAGTTTCAGTTTATGTAACATTTTCTGAAATATTTACCCTAGGCTTGAATTTTGTCACTTTACTTTTCCTTCATCAGAGTTTTCTTAACCTGATATATACAGTGTATATATTTAAAAACTGAAATCTCACTAGCAAGAGGACAACTAGCCAGATAATTATCTTAAATTTGAAGCTGTTGTATCAGATCTTTTAAAAAAACAAACAAGGTGAAATTTGCTGTTTTTAGGGTTAGTGTTTCACAATGTGTGGAGGTGAAGAAAAATATATCCTCTGTGATGTCAGAATGATCATTTTATACACATTGAGGCTTTCAGTAATACATTTGATTTCATTTGCTTTATTTTTTTTTCCTTTAAAAATATAAAACAACCTCATAAAGGTATCGCATAAGGCATGTGTCACAGTTTTCTCTTGGTTTACATCCTCTCTTGCTGTGTGTTTTCCAGCCCCCAAACCTATGCAAGACGGATGGGGAGGTGGAGGTGAAGAGCTGAACTTGTCGGGCGGCCAGTGGGATGCTGAGGAGGGAGACATGTGGAACAGCGCTGCCTCCCAAGAGAGCAACTCCTCCTGTAACTCATGGGGCAATGCATCTAAAAAGGTCCCACAGAAGGTGTGAAGCACCAGCTACATGCAGACTTATCTCTGAGACCTTAAGTATCTTTTTCATATGACGTATTGTAAAATAGAATGAAATTAATCTAGACATAATCATTTTCTGTCTTCATCTTTGACAGGGAAAGGTCCCAGGGAAGCAAGAAGATGCCTGGATCATGAATCGTCTCATCAAACAGCTGACAGACATGGGCTTCCCTGTGAGTTAAAGTGACATAAAACTCATATTCGTATAAAAAGTCATTTTTTATATTAATATAGCTATATCACCTTAGATTAATGGTGATTGTTTTAACATAATGTAATAAATGACTCATCTAAAGGTGGGTAAATTGTGATGGCGAGGCAAAACCTTGATAAATTGTAAAATTTTTAACTTGGGCATCTTCCAGAGCCACCATCAAACAATGACAGCACTGCACTTATGTGATTGTACATTTGCTAAAAAAAATCTGTAGTTTTTTACAGTTAAGCGTATGCTAATTAGTCCAGTTACAATTGTGAGTGGTCATTTAATGCACAGTTGGAGCAAATGTGTGAGACCAGTAACCCAGGCTAAACAGTGTTATTTATATTTCTAACATTAGTCATGAAAAGAGAAGTTACATTTTTGCATTCATTTGTTTGTGCTTAACTGATGCTTTCTGGTTTCTTCTCCAGAGGGATCCAGCAGAGGAGGCTCTTAAGAGCAGCAACATGAACCTAGATCAGGCCATGAGTGCCCTGCTGGAGAAGAAGACTGAACTGGACAAGCGTGGAATGGGGCTAACCGGCCACGACTACAACAATGGGCTCATCAACAAGCCCATAAGCTGCCCCCGGCCTCCGCTTCTTTCCAAAGACCCCTCAGCAGATCCCCGTTTGCCCTTCATGGATAAGGTAATTGATTAATTTGCATTTGCATACTGTACATGAAATAGAATTTTAGCTGGTTAGGTCGGTATAGGAAATATGTGTAGGAAATATGCATTAATTGGTGTTTTTGAATGGATTCACTAGTAGTGTTAGTTGATAAAACCTGGTTCCAAATTCAGTGTAAAACTTTATGTAAGATGTTTTTACTCCACATCCAGCTCCTACAGTGAGTAGTTCAAAAATCTTCTATTTAGTAACCTCTGCGTACACAAACAATGTTCTCAGTGCTCGTGTTCATGTGTAGAGACCCTGGTGATACTACGAGCAAAACTTCATGTTGTGTCGAGCCTTCTTAGTGTTTTAAAAATAGCGATTTTGATGCTAGCGGAGAAGTGCCCCTGCACCCCATTGAAAATTAGCTTGCCCAAAAACGAAACTACAGTAAATCTTAAAAGTGCCTCTTTCGTCGTAATTATGCATTTACACAAAGGTTTGACTCATAATCAATCACAAATAAAGCTTCGGCTGCTTTTTGGCGAGAGTTTCACTTTAATATAGAACAAAAATTACCAATTTTGACCTTTTGTCAAAAAGGGTTGAACGAACAGCTTCCAATTCCTAAACAAACAATACACCTTAAATTTTCCAAATTATCATTATCATTGTCTCGTTTCTTCTTTTTTGGATTTCATGTATTTTGATGCAACTTTAAATACAATATTCAAGACATTTCAAACCCATGAATGTATATAACTGATTTCAAGACTGTTTAAGGACTTGCTGGCACTGATGGAATAGGTGCAAGGACACTGATAACTGAATAGTGGAATCTCATCTTGTGTTGGAACCAGGTAGACTGGCAGTCTTTTGACTCTTCCTTTGTCCAGCAGATGCAGAGTGGAATGTTTGGCGGTGGTGGAGCAGCACAAGCCCGGGCCATGCAGCAACCGCAGCCGCCTCCTCAGCCACCAGTGCCGCCTCTCAGTTCCTCTCAACCTAGTCTACGTGCTCAAGTGCCTCAGTTTCTCTCCCCTCAGGTAAACACACACACACACACATGTGGCCTCATTTCTCACTTACTATGTAAACACTGTAGAAGGCAAGGCATTTAATTTATGCAGTCATAAATATTTTACATCCAGATTTCAGTGTACAGTCTAAAAAAATCTTCACGATGAGCTTCTCATGTATGATGAATCAGTTCAGACTTATTTTGCTATTAAGCCTTATTTTTCATCAAAACAGTGGAGCCGGTCCTCATGTCCTTTCAACGCCCAGGAAAAATGGGAGAAATTTATTTATACGTTTATCTAGCTTAAATTCAAGTCACAAGACACAGAGATGCACTGAATTACTAACCCAAAGTGTTGGTACAGTCTTGACAATTTAGGAATGGGACTAGAAAATCAGGTAGCTTTCTCCTGAATCACTAATTGCACATTTTTAATAGAATTCAAATTGTGCTTCGAGGTAGTCATTTTCACCATCATGACCAGAATGATTTAAATGGGTTGGACTGATTTTCCAGGTATGGTATTAACTTAGTTAAGGTGCATCCATGAACATGAGGTCACCAGGGTCTCCCTAATCCAATCTGTTTTACATTTTGATTTTACATTTTGACATTGTTTTCTTAATGTGATGATACTTTGTCCACAGGTTCAAGCACAGCTCTTACAGTTTGCAGCAAAAAACATTGGTCTGAATCCTGCACTTTTAACCTCACCAATAAACCCTCAACATATGACCCTTCTGAATCAACTTTACCAGCTGCAACTGGTGAGTCTCATTTCTGCCTTCCTCGCTTTCAGTTTTATTAGACACTATCAAGTTGTAACTAAATTGATAGACACAGTGACGTCTTTTGACAGTGAAACCATGACATCTATCTGACACACAGGCATACCAGCGTTTACAAATTCAGCAGCAGATGTTGCAGGCGCAGCGTAACGTTTCTGGCCCCATTCGACAACAAGAGCAGCAAGTAAGTTTACCTTCTTAGTCTTCAGTTCCCTATTTTCCTACTCTGTCTTACTCACTCCAGGGTTCGTACGGGTGCTTGAAATCCTTGAAAGTGCTTGAATTTCAATGTTGTGTTTTCAAGGTCTGAAAACTGCTTGGATTTTAGTTTAAGTGCTTGAAAGTGCTTGACATTATAACTCTGTGTCTTTTACAAAATTGGGATCAGACTGGATAATTAATTTCTGAAGTTTTGCTATTATAGAATATAATTTTAGATGTTTACAGCATAATACAATGTACATAATTGTGATAAAAAGTGAAGAAAAAAATCACAAGTATATATATTCCTTTAGATACGTATTTTACCCCAGCAGTAAGGTGCTGGAAAATCTTTAAAATTACCCTAAAAAGTGCTTGAAAAGTGCTTGAATTTGACCTTGAAAAATGTGTACGAACCCTGTCACTCCCATCACTGTAAATAAACTAGATTTTTAAATTATTGCTCTAGTTAATTGAAGTGAAACGCTGTAAAAACAGTCCAGGCCAAATTTTATTTCTGTTATATAGATCCTAAATATGTCTTCACTTTGATGCCGTCCCAGGTTGCACGTACAATCAATAACATGCAGCAGCAGATCCAACAGCACCAGCGTCAGCTGGCACAGGCTTTGCTGATGAAGCAGCAACAACAGCAAGCACCCCCCTCCCACTCGGGCCTGCATCCTGGCGGGGCCAAATCCACCCTGGATTCATTTCCAGGTCACCCCCAGGCTCCAGGCCTCCCTGACCTGCAGACCAAAGAGCCGCAGTCATCTCCCAACACCTACAGCCCCTACTCCCTCTGTAAGCAGCATTGACTGATCTCTCTCAATAAAGTCTGAGTCCTTGTGGGCTTGTGAAGTAACATCTATCTCTGTCTCCTCAGCTGGACTGAATCCAAACATGAATGTAAACTGCATGGAGGTGGGAAGTCTGTCAATGAAGGAACCTGCCCAGCCTCAGTCGCGCCTTTCGCAGTGGACGCATCCTCACTCCATCGAAAGCCTCTCTGGAAACTCCTCTCCTCTAGAGTCCAATTTGGGCAAGCACGGTGAGAAAAGGAAATGCTGGGTAATTTAAAAATCCCCACTAGGGAACACATTCATATCTGAAAGTGTGTTTGCATGGCAAAGTTTGTGTTATAATGGCTGATCATTTTATTTTGAAAACATTCATGGTATTCTTTTTCTAAATGAATCCTCATCTCCAATTAAAAATTACTGTGAACAAACTGTCTTTCATTATTTACTTAAATGTAAAACATTTCCTACATATAACTGATGTCAACCTCTAAACTTATGTTTTCACTTTTGTCAGGTGCCAACCTTGGCCCCCCTGGTAAGCCCCATCAGCTGGAGGACTCCTACAGCCCCTACAACCTGATGTCCAGTTCAGACTCTCCTACCAGCCCCCTGGTCCCCCCAGACAGCTGGGGGCAGGGCAAGAGCAACAATGACAAGATGGCCAATGGGACCAATATTAACTGGCCACCAGGTTAGATACCTCACTGTTAATTGGTTATTGAAACATCTGACTCCAAGTTGCCTTCAGGCGTCTGACTTGGATCACTCTTGAACAGTTTGTTTCGAGAAATTAACCATCTTGGCAACTACTGCTATTGATTGACTTGGTCAGAAATAGAAAAACTGAACTGATGCCAGGTCACCACTTGTTTGGTAGCTGTCACATAATTACAGATTTAGACTATCACTATGTAATCTTTACTCTTATGCTTTTAATTACAGAGTTCTGCCCCGGTGTGCCCTGGAAGGGTCTCCAGAATATTGACCCCGAGACAGACCCCAACGTGACCCCTGGCAGTGTCCCCAGCGGGCCCACTATCAACACCAACATTCAAGATGTCAACCGCTATCTGCTACGGGACAGGAGTGGAGGTGAGAGCAGGGTCAAGAGTTTCAGAGCAGGGGCTGAACAAGTGTCTCAGTAAAGTCCAGTGCCATGTTACGGTACAGTAAAACACATCCAAGCAGAATTTGAAAAGCTTGTAAAATAAGCTCTATCCCCACGTATTGTCTGACAGTATCATGCAGCTTTTGTCACCAGAGAGCCTGCTTGTATTTCTTTTGCTCTTCATTTTCCTACTGTATACTGCCTCTATGATCATTGTCATTTACCACTATATCCTCTTCTCTTCTTAATGACCTACTATGATCATTTGTAGTGCATTTTTCCTTTACTCCATTTTCTCTCTCTGCACTTTTTTCCTTATTTGTCTGTTTATTTTTGTTTGTGTTGATTGCATCGGCTTAGGCTCCTCTCCCACTTCATCTCAGAACGAGGCTCTGCCTCCCTCCACTGATTGGTCAGTCAGTGCCTACACTAGCTCGTTCAGTCTGTCATCCCCGGAGACGGACAATGCAGGTACATGGTTTATCCATAATGTCCTCCCCCCAACATTGCAGTGGCTACAATACTGCAAATCAACATTATCCTCTCCCTAATACCAGAGCCTCAACCACTCACTGGAGAACCACATCTCTCCTGCCCATTCGAGTCACTGCCCTTGATTTAGTATGACCCTCATTTTAGCTCTTTTCCTCTCAACTTTGCCTCTCATGCAGTGCATATTCCCCCTGTGGTGTTAGTCCATCTTCTCCTTTCTTCTTGTGTGAAGCATGGAAAGTGTTGTCAAATATGAGACAACGTTTTAGTCTGATCATTATACTCTGCAGGACTCCCTCCTGTAAGAGCAGCTGTGTTTCATTCACTTGGTTCTTCATGCACATCTTCACCTCCCTCACTCTTTCCCATCCAGGTAAACTATCAGAGATGAAATCTACTTGGTCTCCAGGCCCTATTTCTCACAACCAGGCCTCTCTGTCCCATGAGCTTTGGAAGGTACCCCAGGGCCCCCGGAGCAGCAACACAGCACCATCTCGCCCCCCGCCAGGCCTCACCAACACCAAGCCTTCCTCAACCTGGGGTGGCAGCTCCCTGGGTCTGGCTCAAGGTTGGAGTAGCTCTTACACCACAGGTATTCGTATAGTCAAATATTTAGAGTTAAATATGACTGGGTTGCGGCGCCGTTTAGCTCAGTTGGTAGAGCAGGCGTTCCAAATGTGCAGAGGCTTTGTCGGCTTTTGTCCCGGGTTCGACTCCCGGCCTGGGTCCCTTTGCTGCGTGTCACTCCCCCTCTCTCTCTCACCCTGTTTCCTATCACCTCTTCAGCTGTACTATCAATAAAGCCATGAAAGGGCCAAAAAATTCTTAAAAATGGGTTAATAGAACAATTTAACTAGGCTCCAACATCAGTTAAAGCACTTAAGTTTAATCCTTTTCAGATATCTTTTACAACTTATTGCATGTAAATTAAAAAGATAGTCAAACTGAAGAAGACAACCATAATTTTCATTTTTGTCAAAATCCCAGGTGAACTTGTTTTATTATTATGTTATTATTTTAAGAAATGGCATCTCAATTAGAAGCGTGTACTCTTCTTGACTGGACAAGATATTTTAGGTTTCTTTCAGTATAGAAAGAATATTTAACATTTGTGTAGTTCTGATTTATTGCAGACCACCTGGTAGCATAGACATGCAAACGTATGACATCAAACGTTAGTGTCCTGTATGTGAAAATGTTGGATATGAAAACCAAAAAACTGAAGTTGTTGACTTTCTTCATGGCTATGACTCAAAGTTCAAGACGTTTCTTAAGCTGTCATGAAATGTGAGTTGTCTAAAAGTCAGATGATGGAGCTGGTATATTACTGTGTAATGGTGTTTAGGTGTGAACATACTCGAAGAGCAAGCAGCACTTTGATGTGGCATATGACCACAGCCCAAATTGAAACTTTACAAAGTAGGCAAGATATGCAAAAGCTTCGGAAAATCTTGTGGTTGAACAAGCATCAACTGACACTGGGTGTTCTTCGACACCACCCATTAAGTTTTAGTAAATGATTTTGATGTCAAACAAGCCTGGCAAGCACAAACTTGATATTTCTCTTATACACAGCAGGTACCACGTGGAGTACAGACAGCTCCACAAGGACCAGTAGCTGGCTGGTTCTGAGGAACCTCACTCCACAGGTAACAGTTTGCAATCAGCGTCTTTCAGTTAGCCTTTAAGCATTTAGGCCTCCCAGAGAATTAACTGTATATGTCCACTAATGGCCTTCTGTTGTCCGCCAGATTGACGGTTCGACTCTACGTACACTGTGCATGCAGCACGGCCCCCTCATCACATTCCACCTCAACCTGACACAAGGCAACGCTGTAGTACGCTACAGCTCCAAGGATGAAGCTGCCAAGGCTCAGAAGTCCCTGCACATGTATGTTTTGTAATGGAGTTTTTTCAGGTGTTTGAAGGGTGTCTTTGGCCTTAAATTCAGTTTTATAAATATTAATTGCCACAAGCATTTCATTTATCCATGGTTTAACTTTGCTTGTCAAAATGAGTCACGCTATTCAGTGTGAAAGTGGGTTTTTTAATTATTAAAATCTTGAAACCTTTTACCGAACTTGATATTGCCTTTTTACATTTACTTGGACTTGCCTGTTGGCAATCGGCACATGATTCCCGCACTGAAAGGGCAGTATGAATGGGGCTATAGAGTGACCTAACTCACTCTATATTCCTACATCATCCCTTCCTCTGCATGGGTCCACCTATATACAATTTACCTTTTATACTTACCTGAAATGCTTGAAAAGGAAGTTCGTCCAAAAATCTTGAACTTGTTTTTAAATTATCTTGAAAAACTCTTCAAAAGAATGAAATGTGAGTGTCTGGTACTTGTAGACACCATGGTATTTGCTCAGTTCATTTTTATGAAGTTTTAATGATTATTCATTTGTGTTTTCCTGTTTTCTCCTTCCAGGTGTGTGCTCGGGAACACCACCATCTTGGCAGAGTTTGCTGGGGAAGAGGAAGTGAACCGCTTCTTTGCACAGGGCCAGCTGCTTGGTGGAACAACCAGCTGGCAGGCCACTCCAGGCACCAATCATATAAGGATGGGCGGGGCCGGGTCCGGAGCCTCCCACCCTATTGGTCCCTCACCCCACTGGAACAACAACAACAATGGTGGCGGCAGCGGCAGCAGTAGCAGCGGCCTGGGAACAGGCGGAGCAAAGACAGGCGGAGAGTTGCTGTGGGGTGGCGTGCAGCAGTATTCCAGCCTGTGGGGGCCCCCAAGTGGAGAGGAGGGACGGGTCATGGGGAGTCCCACCCCAATCAATACGCTGCTGCCTGGCGACCTGCTGAGTGGGGAGTCCATGTAGGACAGACAAGCCTAGAATTGACAAACACCAACAGGAGCAAAAACCTTGCAAATCATTGTGGAGATAATCAGTGTGGGTGTAACGATGAAAAGGAGAGACGAGAGGAGGACGAGGCTACATCCTCGCTGCTCACCCTCGCCAACCTCCTCTGCTCTTTTTTCAGTTTCAGTTGTTTTGTGAATCTCAGTATGAGATGTTGGTCACAGTGTTCAGCTCTTACTTTTGGAGACACAGGAAGAAGTCTTTCCTTCAACAAAGACAGAGAACTTTTTACAGAAATGAACTTTTGAGAACTCGCCTCGTGTGAAACTTTAGTCAAACTGACACAATGACGAGCTGCCATCTTTAAACTGATCCTTCTCCGCCTTTTGAGGCCAATCATACTGCACCTCAGAGATCCATTAAAAGGCATCATTCCCAAAGTAAAAAACCCTTCAATCAGAGTGGTTGTCGAACTTTCAGCTGGTCCAGACTCAACATTTGTCGCTCTCAGCACTAATATTAGCCTTAACCTCTTTCCTGCCCTGCTATCCTCACTCACTGTACTTGGTGAAGAAGCATACGGACACTTGCACACCCTTATTTCTGAGCCAGTGAAACCTGAGTGGAGAGTACATGCTGCTGCGGCTTTAACATAAGCAACCACAGCTCACGACTTCAGTGCATTTTTGCAAAGCAGATTGAGTTCCCCACACGACGCTCAAAGGGAATGATGCAACTCTGTTCGCCGTGTTCAAGCCATTTATTTTTGTAGTGTTTTTTTTTATTTTTTCTTCTTAAACCATTGCAAAACAGCTAAGAACTGATATTATTCAACTGTGTCTGTCAATCTTAACCTGGTGTGGAGTTTTTCGGGGGGGGGGGGGGGGGGGGTCGTCGCGTGTACAGTTAAAGACGTGATGGATGACAAAATGAACCACTGCTATTACTATGGAACTGTAAAGACAAATACTTCAATGCACCTCAACTCATCTGCGTGGGGAACCCCGCAGTTTGGTCTTAGTCTTGGACCCTCTCACTGATGTTGCGGAAAACCTCAAGTCCTAAATGTTTCCCACCGGTGTGTAGTCAGTGACCCCCACCTCCCTGCTCCACCTGCAAAAACACCATTTCAAGTGACGTGCAATATAAGCCACAGACTCTACCGTCCAAGCACCCTACCATGAACCTCTCACAGAAAGAGAGGCAATTATGAGGAATGATTGAACTGCAAAAGCTCTATCTACCCTGCAACCCCCTCCCCCACCCTAAAACTGCCACTACTATCCTTTCATACCCCCCTCCCCTCAAGAGTGTGTGAGCTTAGGAGAGTAGCAAGCAGGTCTTCAACCACCTTCTGTCCGAGATACAAGGACGTACACATAAAGCACTTCTTCAGCCAGCCTACTCTCCACACTTATGCCAGTGACTAGTTTTGAGGGAGGAGGACGGACAGGTGTGTGTGTTTCTTTGAATGTGTGTGTGTGTGTGTGTGTGTGTGTGTGTGTGTGTGTGCGCGTGCGTGAGGGTGGGTGGGTGGTTGGGTGCTTGGGGAGAAGGCGTCAAACCAAATTGAGAGGAGCTTGTTTTCCTTTTTACCCAGAAGACCAGATTAACTTTGTTTTTATCTTTTTGCCCAAATTTTGCGTAGGTAAAAAAGTATGAGGCAAAGATTTGTGAATAGGTGGTCTATCATAGCACTTAGCAAGAGCGTCGCAGCTCGAAATACCCTTAATGCCAACGAACAGAAGAAAAGAGAAGCACTGGCAAATAAAAACTGAAAAAACAAGGACAAAAAGCAATCTGCTTTGTGGCTTCTTCTCTATATACTTATTTTTTAACTTAACATGGATGTGAAGATGGTTTTTTTTTTTTTCCTCAGTCCTTCTTCCCTCAAGTCGGTGGGACCAGGAAGGATGTCAAACATGGTAGCAAAGTGAAGGGAAATACAAAGAAAGAACTAACTCAACTGAAGATGGGTGCAGCAGGGAAAGACCCCAAAGCATCCATCCTCACCCTCTTTATCAAAGTAAATATCACTGTTACATTGCATACTTTGAAATCTTTAGCCTTGGTGTCTGGAAATGCTCAACCTGTTTATGTTCTGCTGGGTCCAGCAGGGAGGATCGCCATCTTTTTTCATCCTTTTTTCTTTTCGTGTTCTTTCTATCGGAGGCCCTGCCAACCTGTGTGAAAGTGTGGCCACTGAGTGCCTGCCTGCTGCAGAGAGCAGTGCTCTGCAGCAGCCCTCACCCCCACCCTCCTGCTCGCTTGCTGCCTCCCTGCAGATCCCTACAAACTGGCTCCCCCCTCTACCCCTTCCCCAGGCCTCCAGGCCAAGAGCAGCTCTTTCAGAACTGGCCCACCTGTATTAAATTTACTACTACTGCTGCGCCAGACTCTGTCCTCAGCAACCTCCAACTCCGCTCTCTCTGTCTCTCTCCTGCAAGGATCACTTTAGCCAGAGATGGAGGTGTTGGGTGTGTTTTGTTTTTCTTGGTTTCATTTATGGAATTGCCAGTGTGCATTTTTATTTTATTGTTGTCATGAAGTTTGCTGATATTGTTGCTGTTATCATTGATGATATAGATAATGATTGTTTTCTGATGACAATTTCATGGCTTTTTGATATTGATCTTTATGCAGTGTTCAGCTTCTCTCCTGCCCCTCCCACCGCCTCCGAGGCAGAAGCAGTGTGTAGTCTAGAGGTACGCCTCAGCCATGCAGCAAGGCCATACTAAACACTGCAGATCTCTGTAGAAAAGGCTGGTGGGGGAGCTCTTCATGTGGGGTCAGACCGGGCATTTGAAGAGTCAAAGCAAGTGCGGAAGGGTTGTTTAAGTTTCTCCAGGATAGTGAGCCAACTTCTTCTGTCCGTCCTGGAGCACCCTCCTCCGCTCTATGTCGTCTCATAACACACACATCCTTTAGTGTTGATGGGCCTCACTCACGCTGGTGCTTTATGTTTAACTCTGGGAGCACTCAGTTACACTTAGAACCACCTCAACTGATAACAGCCTTCCATTTCTATGCAAAGACGAGGAGGTGTTGGTTCACAGCCATTTAGAAAATCACAGCCATCCGCCACATCTTCTCTTATCTTTCGACCTTTTACTACCAGGCAGCTTCCCTTGAAAATTAAACCCCTGGATAAAATGAAAGGGACACTGAAAAAGCTTCTCTTCAAGGGTTTAGTCTCCCACTGTGTGGACAGAGCTACTAGATGACACTAAAAGACCTGCTGGAGGCGTTAGTGGTTGGTAAACAGTCACTTCTTCAGTCTTGTGCCAACTCATCTACAGATATCGACTTCCATCTTGCCATATCCTAATTTTTCTTTAGAGTGATAAGATTTCAGTTTCTTTTATTGCTGCAGGGGCGTACACCACAAGCTCCAGCTGTAGGAGGCTTGAGGAGTAGAAGGGCAGGACAGATGAATGGTGCTGGTTTTTCACCAACAGGAGACTGGATATTTAGTGAAGAATCAGGCTGCAAGAGGAGGGATGGGTGGGTTGAGGGTTCCCTGTATGTGTCTGTGCACTGTTTATGGGTCACATCGGGTACATCTCTTTAAAAACCAAAAACATCTTTTTCTTTATCATCAAGGTTTTTTGCAAAAACTAGAAACTACAAAAAAAAAAGTCTGTTTCAGCTGTGCACTCCGAGGCTGAGATGCCTGTGCTGTTTCTCTGTGAGCTGTATCCTGAGGGTTCATTTTGGATCTCCAACCTGAAGGTGGCGCCAGCAAATATATAACAGGCTATTACTGCACATCTGGCTTTGAGGTCAGGGTCCAAGCAGGAGCCCCAGCGTATCAGCAGAAATGGAGACACACCTCAAGTTTGGTACCAAGTCTTAAAACTTTTGGGATTTGCCCTCTTCCAGAGTCGCTTCAGACTTGCATCATTCAACAAAACAATCACTATTGCCTGTGTTGTCTGTTTGTTCCTGGAAACCTACATATTCCTCAACACTGGACTTGAATCAAGGAACTGGCGTGGAAGTGGGGGAGTCAAAT
The DNA here is from genome assembly GCF_900880675.1 of Sparus aurata. NCBI lineage: Eukaryota > Metazoa > Chordata > Actinopteri > Spariformes > Sparidae > Sparus > Sparus aurata. The sequence continues at coordinate 14,710,184 of NC_044209.1, read as the reverse complement.
AGAGTGGGAGGATGGGTGACTGGGACAGAGGGTCGAGTCTCAGATGTGCCCTGGATTTTTTGGCGCAACACCAGCACTGAGAGCCCCGGCCCCTCCCACCACACCCCTCACCTGCACTCTTATCTACCTGTCTAGTGTTGGAAATCCGATGCTCTCCCTTTTTCTGAAAGTCACACAGACTCTAAGGCAACTGGAGCGCAAGCATAATATGCTTCTCAATCATCGATCAGACAAGGGTGTGGGGCAGGGGCCCCCGAAAAGAGTTGAATTAGCAAATCTCTCTTTAAAAAACAAAGGCCTGGGTTGAATATGCACATGCTAGTTCATATACAGTATACACCCAAGAGTACATAATGGGTGTATGTGTGTATATGGCTGGATCTCTCTGTTTTCCACTTAGCCTAAGCCCCCTCCCTCTCCCTGCCCTGCCTTCAACCCTGTGTATCCTCCTCAACAATATATTTCCCAGAAGACAAGATCATAAACATATCAGAGTAATACAAAATAATGAAAACAAATACTTGAATCAAAAGAAGCGCCAATAATGTAATGTGAACACTTTTTGTAGTGGTTTTTTTGTCTCATTCATACACTTCAGAGATTTTTTGATAGCATCGGTTCAGAGTGAATTAAATTTGTAATGCGAGTATTGTTGAAAACAAAGATCGATATAAAGGCAAATTTACATCTGTTGTATTTGAGTGTTTGCACAAGGCTGCTTGTACTGTATGTTGTGTGAATGACTGTTGACTAGCGTGTGAGGTGAAAATATGTATGAGAGCTCGTGATTACAGCGGAGGAATTTCCGCCTTGTGATTCTTTTCAATTCAGTATACTTTTGTTGTTGATTTGTTTTTTTGTTTTTTCTTTTTGCTTGTCAAAAATATATTCTGATGTTAATTGTTACTAGCCTCTAGCGTTGCACTGAGTGTCGGCCTCACCCCTCATCCAGCTAAATGAACAACATGATACAAGTACTGAGGGGAGACGGGGACAGTTCATGTGTAAATGTTTACTCAAGGACTAAAATAAGTGTGTTTTTAAAATGTAATGTTTATCTACCTTAGTGGCTTTCATTGTGGAATAATCCAAGAAAGTATGGATCATAATTGAGTATTGCACCATTTTTCAGACTGTAAACCTAAAAAAACAAAACAAAAAAACTGAAGAAAAAAAAATCACATGTGTATAAAAAAAAAAAAAAAAAATGCAGCAAAAAAAGTATTTTGCAGACCTGTGGCCATAGATTGGGGGTAGAAGGACTTCAGCTCTCCCGAATCTGAGCAACGGAGAGAGTGAAGGACAAGACATCAGACTGAGCCTTGGTTACTAGGGCTCACTTCAGAGGTGCCTACCTTTTTGGTTTGTTAGCTTTCGTTCTGTTTTCACTTCTGTTCAATTCACTCCATGTTTGTCATTCGTTTATTTTTTTTTTTCCCTGCAAGGCCACTGACAGTTTACAAACACTTTGTTTTTTTCTGGAGTTCAGAAGAAAAATTCAGCAAGACAAAATAATTCAACCATGGGAATGTTGGACAAAGAAAAAAAAAAAGGACAAATGCTTCCATTTAAAAAAAAAAAAAAAAAAGTGCAACACTTCACAGAATGAAGATTTATTGTGCTACTTTCAGAACTCTGGGATTGAACAGTGTTGTCTCGTTCTGTTTAACCTTCTTTGTTCTGTGTTAATGTTGATTTCATGGACTATCTAAAGCCTGTATGTTTTATGTTGATTATATATATTTTTCCTTTATATAAAAAAAGAAAGAAAAGAAAAAAAGACATAATTGCTCACTATCTTGCACACACACGAAAAAGTGGATCTTGTCTCAGGAAGGCCAGGGTTCCAGAGTACCAACTCCACGCCATTTTAATGTACATTTTTATGATGAGTAAAACAAAAAACAAAAAACAAAAAAAAAGGATGATTTAAAAGAAACGATTCTAAGCACTGAAAGTTATGGATTTCAGAAGAAGAGAAAATACCTTTTGTTTCTAAATCCGTAGCAGTTACATAATAACCAAATAATGGACTTTAAATGAAAATGGAGTGCTTTATATATAAATCTATATATTAAAATTGCTTTACATTTAAAAACAAAAAAAAAAAAGAGGTCAATGATTTTGATTGTGAAAAAAAAAGACCGTGAATAACATGCAAAATGCTGTATGTTTGAATCTTTATTGTGTTTTCTTAATGAGGTCCCGTCCTGACTGAATCAGGAACATTGTGCATTACTCTTTCTTTCCTCTTTCTCTCTCTCTATCTCTCTCTCATTCTCCCACAGCGGGTATTATTATTAATAGATAAATCAGACTTTTGTGGAACATTTTTCACAATTTGGAGGATGTTTGTAAAACATGAGCTGGTTGTAAAGGATCATGAAACTATGCACAAGTGTTTGGGGTTGGGGGGGTGGAAGATGGGGATTTTATGGCCTACTTCTACGTGGCTGATCTATTGCAGGGGTTTTTTGGGTTCCAATGTGTGTTGTTTTTTTTTGAGGGGGTAGAGGGGGTGGAGATGAGATTTGTCGAGCCCCCTGCCTCCAGCTTCCCTCCCCTGATTCAGATTGACCTAGCGCTACATCGCCATGCTGTGTATTCCTAAAACCAATGAGCGTCTCACTCTTTAGCACTGTGGGATTCTAGCCTGTCACCCTCAAGGGTTTTTTTCTCAGTTGTTACGGTTTTCTTGAGGGGTGGGATGGGGGGTATGGGATTAGGGCTGGGGTTTTTTTGTTTTTTTTTGTTTGGTTTTTTTTTTGCCTTTTTTTTCAATATTAAGTAAAAATGTCTGTACCGAGATTTAATGAAAAGTCAGTGGCTTGTAATGTTTTAATTTTTCTCTCTGTATATCTCTTTCTCCTCATAGAATGTGATTGTTAAATGACATGCACCGAAACAAATGTTTTCATGAACTATGGAGCTTCTTTCAAATATTAATAAAATAGCTTTTTTTTTCTTGTGGTTATTTGCCTATCTGCTTTTGTTCCACGAATCTGAGATCTCTCTTACTTCCTGGATTAGATGTCGCCCCTCACATGCGGTCAAATCATATTTCTTTAGTTACAGAGCTGGTGTCATTTCCTGTACATGTCTGCTGCACCATTATTTTAATGCCAGAAGTCACGTCAGGCTCTGAGGGCGAGCTGTCTGGGGCAGGCGTAGTAGTTGTCCTGTGGTTGTCGGATGTTGGGGTTAGCGTACACGGGGAAGTTGACTTCCTCCAGGTGTGAGGGGCCCTCGTGGTTATTTTGGGGGATTCCGGTACTCTGCTGCTTCCAGGTCATTTCCTCGTAGATTGGAACAGGGGGTTGTGGTGTTTGATGAGGCTTCATCTTCATCTTTGCCTACAACATATAACATTATTTCTTACCATTGTAGAAGTCAATGTATGTTCAGTTTGGAATGTTTATAAACTTATGCACTTATTTACTTATTGTATGTTTATCCTCAAGGCCTCAAGCTCCAGTATGTATTTGTTACTTGTAACTGTGTTCATCAGTTAATTTACAGATTGCCCTTTCAATTCATCGATAAATATTTGAGTCTGTAAAACAGGGTGACATCTTTAAAACTCTTGTTTTATCTGACTAACAATTCAAAACAGAAAGATATTCAGTTTACAATCATTAGAAAATGAAAAATAATTAAAAGAATAAGAGAGTTTTTGGCATCTCTGCTTAAACAAATATTAATTGGTTGTCAAATTTGTTTGCATGTTTGATACAGTAATGCCACTTTGGATTTTATTCCTTTAGAACAACTGTCTCATTTCAGCTGAGAAAAGAGAAAATTGCAATACACTGAACGAAACACTAATTTATAAACTCCTCTTGTAACTGTCTGCGTTGCAGGTCATCCTGAGGTCCCTTCAGTAAAAGTTGAAGTGAAAGTAACATGACTGTAACCGAAACTTAAAATAACAGTTTGTTTTAGACTGAAAGCATGATTGATTTTACTTAAAGGTCATTTTTGAGGCTGTATTTTGTTGCAGTTGTTAAAATCGGTCAAGATTTAGTTTTTACCACTTTGAGTAATGTAACAGATTTTGTGACTTACTTGAGAATTAACTCACTCAAACAGATGTCAGTTTGTTGCTGCTAAAGATGAAACATTAATTGAAGTTCATCTTAATATGACCCACTTGTACAGCTGACATTGTAATTTTGATTGACAGCAGTTGTCTGAAAAGTTAGTCAGTCAGAAGTACAGTAAAATAATGTGAGAGGGGGAAATGACACACACAGCAACAACTACTGAAAAACACTTGCGGTGTTGCTTCCCAACATGAAGTGACATGTCGATTTGAATCTGCATGTCACATGACTGCAATCTGAATGATATATTAGTTAAAGTTTCAATACTCACACATTTCTCTATGGCCAGCCAGCTGAGTGTGAGCAGAAGAAGGCCTGCTGCTGTAAAGACGGTCAAGAGCAGTGAAGGGTAGCTGGGAGGGCACCGGCATGAACTCCCTGCACCACAAACACACCAACACATTAGAATCTGAACAGTCGCCAGAAAGAAGTCTGACAGACAGATGCATTCAAGTGTGTGAGAGTCATACATGTGATATTGACATTTCTACAATACAAGTCATATCACGTTCGTATTACTTGTATCTGAGCTGACTTTCATGTCAGGTGGCGGTCTATCGGCGAGACAGCTGCCAAGCTTTCGAGGTGGTGTGTCAACATTTTAAGCATTAAACCACTGGAAGTTTTTAACCTGGTAAGCCTAAATGTGATCTTTTCTTACACCTTACCTAAAGTGGTTTTGTGCTTAAACCCATCAAGACCACAAGCACAGCACAGACTCAGGATTGAACCTGAAGAGACCACATCCGTGGTTTGTAGGAACGCACACTGCCAATATTTATTCTGGTTGGTTTTACTCCCAACAAACTGCAAGTGTGCATTGTGAGGGGTGAACCACATACCTGTCCCTTCAACCAACAAGAAAACCTTTTGAGCGCTGATGAAGATGATCTGCTCAGAGTTGTTCTCTCTGTAGCTCAGCTCCAACACGTAGAGTCCTGTGTCACTGGGCTTTAAATGTGATGTGGTCACATTTATCTGCAGGGAGTCCAGTCCTCCACGGAGCTGCAGACGGCCCCTGTGTTCCGGGTTGACCCTGACCTCGCCGCCCTCTGCCATCGACAGCAGGGTGGTCTGGCTCTGGGCATTGCGGTGGTAAAGGTGGAGGCCTGTGAGGCTGCTGTGCTCCAGCTGAGGGGTGCATGAGAGCTCAAGTGATTCGCTCTCTGACAGCTTCCTGAAGATCAACTCTGCATAGACTGAAATAATGACAGTTTTGGTCATGCTGCATGGCTCTGTCGAAGACAGTGTGGGGTCAGTCCACCACTTTGTTTCAGACTGTAATATCTCAACAACTATTGGATGGATTGTCCTGAGATTTCGTTCAGACATGTATGGTTCCAAGAGGATGAATCCCACTGACTCTGTTGATTTCTGGACTTTTCATCTCTTAACGCCACCCTGAGATAAACATGTGTCTTGTTTTTTGAACAATGTCTCAACAACTAGTGGACGGATTGCTGTGAAATTTAAAGCGATAAGATAAAAGAGCTGGAGATGATTCCAGCTGACATCCAATTTGAATGACAAATTAAGTGCAACATTAAACAGTAAATGTGCAGCAAGCATCTATGGAGAAAGATAGTTGATTGTTGAGTCTCATCCCCAGGTCGCCAATTACCAGCAAAAAAAAATAAAAAATATACAAAATAAAGACAAACTACACTGCATACACGTTATGTTAGAGAAATGTTATTGTGTGGGTAACAAAGCTAAAAAAATAAAAAATAAATAAGGCAAAATTAAGACTTTCATTTAGGATTACAACGAATATCAGTTTACATTCTTTTACTAAGATCTGAATTCCTCTTACCTTCAAAGAGCTGAATGAAAATGAGAACGCATGCAAAGTTCCTCTTCATGGCCTTTTCAGTTATAAAAGCACACAGAGCGAAGTCATATTGTACTCCTCCTATTTCCTTCACCTCTTATGAGACTTTGTGGACAGCCTCACTGTATTTATTGTTTCTCGCCTCAAAGCAGGAAGAGGACTTGCCGTTGACATACTGCGGTTGGTCTTGTATGCCGAGTCTGCCTTGCTGAGTTCTGAAACACAGGATGTTACGCCTTGAAGCCTCAAGACACTGAATGCACACCCCTTATGTAGAAAATTAAACAAATTACAAATTAAACAAATTTAAAATTAATTAATTAAAAAAAATTAATTACAGTAGTAATTTGCTATATTAAAAGTTCCACCTCCATCTACTATTGTTTTTTTCATAGCCTGACAGTGAACAGAATTGTCTTTAAGATCTGATTTGTAGCTATTCTGGCTGCTTTCGGGTTATGATATCATCACCTAAAAAGGGGAGTAATATCAGTTTCGTTCTGTCTCACCGGGTGTGTCTAGGGTGCACAAGATCAGTCTGAAATCGACTTCAGACAGTCTGGAGGGCAGTTGGTGTTGATAGTCAGTGGTTTTTAAAAAAACACAATGCCTTACTGAAAATTTCCAGCGGAAGTGGTTTGGTTGTTCTGTGAATGTGTATGTGTATGTGTCTGTAGATTAATGCACCCGAGAGAGTCCAGCAGCCATGCAATAAATGAATAAGAAAATATGTGTACATCTTTGTAACGCTTACAATGGCCCTGTTTTTATTTGATCAGAACAATTTGTATTCTTTTTAAACACATAGAAAACTGTTTTTTACGCGTAAGACATCAAAAAATATGAAAATAAAAACAGAAAATGAACTAAATACAGACTTAAAATGAAAGGCATAAATGAAATAAACACTGATAGGTGAAAAGTTAAAGTAAATGACTGAATAACTAAGTTGGAGGGTTGTCTATATGAGTGATGTAAGAAAAACAATGATACTTTGCCATCAGCAGGTTAAACTCAATAATTCTAGGTGTGAATTCTAACTATATTTTATACAATCAACAAAATACTGATGGAGCTTTTATTGTAGTTCACATACAAAAAGTATACATCCAAGCAGTATGAAAACACAGGGGAATACCCAAATGAGTGTTTACTTGATAAAGTTTTTGCTGGTGAAAAACACATTTGTTTACTTCAGTGAAACATCTTGGAAAACAGGAACATGTAAAGAACAGAAAAGCGAATGATTTCTGGGTATTTTGGTCTTGAAGACTAACTGAGCAGAGGCTACAAATATAACTTCCTTTAACATTTACTGAATCCTGGCTACTGTAGCTGTGCCTTTCAGGCTTATTTTTTTAAAAACATAAAGTAAGATATTCTTTCATTTCTGTACTTTTTTCACTACTTCTCTTATGTTTTCTTTTGACATTTTGGTGCACTGTAGCACTACGATGTCTGTGTATATAAGATACATATACACCTGACAGGGCCTCTCTCAGAGCCTGCACTTCCTCTCCAGTAACTCCCAAAGACTTTTTTTGTGCAAAATTAGCTACTTTTCTGTTCTTTCAGAGTTTTTTCCCTGCCTCAGCAGCACAGATGGTCACGGCAAGAAAAGCTAGGAGCGTTTTGTTATCTTTGCAAAAAAACAATACTCACTGTGCTTCCTATCTAAAAGTCCTGGCTGCTTCCTCATGGATTGTCCCTTTCTTGGCTCTGAGTCTCATGACCTCCATCTCTTTGGGCGGTGCTTCATGACTCCTCCCACTCAGTTGGGTATCAGTTGTGTGCTCATCAGCAGCTGATTGGGCTCAGGTGTGCAGTGCTGCTGGGATGAGGCTGATTGTCTGCATAAAAGTTAAAAAACGCTCCACAGCTCAGACAGGTTGGTTGCCAGTGGGTCAGGCAGGAGCGTTTGTATTCTTGACCAGCTTGCTGTTTTGAACTACATTAATGGAGACCTTGTTTTTTTGGGCAAACCTCCTCATTGGACTCGGTGTTAGGTCAGCGTTTGCCTTCCCACCGAAACATTACACACAACATGCGCTGCTACAGGGACCTCAGATCAGCATTGAGCAACAGAAGGCCCCGGCTGATGAACGAGAGCAAGTGAACACTGTCAGGGTGACCTGCCATCCGGACTCGTTGGAGGTTGTTATCAAAGCCGACATGTTTGGAGTCGGAGCTCCTGTTAACAGTGATGAGTTGCGCCTCGGTGTGGAGCACAGTGATTACTGTAGAGCCACAGCGTCTTCAGGAGATGAGTATGCAATCATTGTTGGACTAATGGACTGCGGAACCAAACACTGGGTAATGGTTAATTTATTGCAATTCGCACACATCTCATCACGACCTCTAGTCCTAAACACACCTTCTCTCCACAGATGACCGAGGACTCCCTGGTCTACACGAACCTCCTCATGTACTCTCCTGTTGCCTCTCCAGATGGTGTGATTCGAATGGAGGAGGCTGTGATTCCCATTGAGTGTCATTACGAAAGGTCTGTCTGCCTTTTTTTTTTTTTTTTTTTAAAGTCTGTCTTTATAGTTCTGTGGGCAAAACCTCGCTTTTTAAAAATCCTTGTTTTGTTCCCCAGGAAGTACAGTTTGTCTAGTTCTTCACTGACGCCTACCTGGATCCCCTTCATATCGACACAAGCTGCAGTGGAAACCTTGGAGTTTGACTTGAGAGTTATGACAAGTGGGTTTTGCGCACCTCTTAAATGGCTTGTTTGTCTACATCTTGGCTTACCGCAATTGTCCTTTTTGGGTAGATGACTGGCTGTACCAAAGAAGTTCCAAAGTGTATTTCCTCGGTGACCCCATCGCCATCGAGGCCTCCGTCAGAGTTGGACATCACATGGGCCTCAGAGTATTCATTAGCAGCTGTGTGGCCACACTTGACCCGGACATATACTCTGTGCCTCGATACATCTTCATTGAAAATGGGTGAGCCCTTGAAATGCTTAAAGGCACACTTGATGCTAAATGATGTGCAATATTGTGTGAAGCCTTTCCAGCTGCAGAGGAGCTCTGTGGAGTCTGGAAAAACTGCCTCAGGTGATGCTTGAGTTGGTTAATGTGTGGGCCAAAGAGTAAATGAGGTTACAGACATTATGTAGCTTGTTCGACGTCTCTGTTTGAGGCTACATTACTGCCTTTCACAGGTGAGGAGGATTAAAGGTTTTTATGTGGGGAGGGTTGGCGTTTGCAGGCCCTCAGCCAAACTGCAACATTACTTATTAGGCTACATTGTCTTTGGCTCTGGTTTATGACCTAGCAAGCTAGTTTGATAGCCAAATATTCAAATAAATACTTAAATATGAGGGTTGCGGTTAACCCTATACTTTTGCACATTTCATTTTGTATACAGTAAAATATACTGACAGATTCTGGCCTAAACAAAATTTTTAGCAAATTTGTAGAGAACTGCATTTCTGCAGATTAGCCACCACTAGCATAACTCACCTGAATCTGTCCCCAACTGGTTTGCAATGCTAAATCAATACTCTTGAGGCTACAGTGATGACCTTCTCCACATAGGTGCCTGGTTGACTCCCAGCTTCCAGGTTCAAAGTCTCACTACTTGCCCCGCACACAGGATGACAAGCTGTACTTGGTCATTGATGCCTTTAGGTTTCATGATGAGGACAGAGGAGAGGTGAGTCTGTATTTAATTTAGTGTCTTAATTGAGCATGCACAATATATTTCCACTTTTTTTTTTTTTTTTTTTTTTTTCCCCCCTCTCTTACAGCTCTACATCACCTGTCACATGAATGCGGTTCCAGTAAATGATGCACAGGCAACAAACAAGGCATGCACTTATCTACATGGAAGGTGAGTGTGAGCCATCTGAAATATTTCAATTTGAACAACAAAACAAATGAACAGAAAATGTGTACTAAGAAATGACTTTGTTTTTTTTGGGGGGGTTTTTTTTCAGATGGCGGTCAGCTGATGGTAATGACTACTTGTGTGGTCAGTGTCAAAGCCAAAATGAAGTTGAACAAGCCCACAGTCTGCCCAGCAGCCCGGGAAAGTTCAGTCCTCGTGGGTTTGGGAAGCCAGCTGAGCCTGAAGCCTCCTGGAGGAGCGGACTGAAGACTAAAGGTTGGGTTTGTTGTACAAACTAGACACATCTGAGGAAAAAATGGGAATTTGTTCTTGGATGCTGACTCCAGAGGAACATCACCTGCAACAAAGACTTTTTAGATGACATAATATTTTGTTTTTGTAGTGTGGGAACAGGAGGCAAGAGTGGGTCCAATGCTGGTCTTGCCAGCAATGCAGAAAAGTGGGCCTCTACCTGTGGAAGAGCTGCCTCCCCTTCTCAATAAGATCAGCAGACCTGCTCTGTATGGCAGCCAGTGGAGAAGTGGAGTAAAAGACAGAGGAACTTGTAAGAACGAGACTTGTCTTATTGGCCCCATAACTTTTGACAATCAAGTGTCTGCTGAGAAAGGTGGTGTTCAAAGAACTCTGCAAAGAAACATCTAGATGCTAAACTGTTTGTTCTAGATCTGGAGAAGGGACTGCTTCCTGGTCCATCTTCACCAGATGATGTGGAGGATCAGAGTTTTGCTTCTGAGCAGGATAAAGATTTCAAAAGTGGAAAAGATCTAATGGGTAAAGTTTGAACATACTTTTAAAATGTCACTTTTAATGAAATGGCTAACCAACAACTTCTCTAATTGCAGATGGAGACACAGAAAGTGAAGTTGATGATCCTCTGGTCACCATGAACTCAGAAGACGCAGCGCTGGACAATAACGGCACAGCAGCCCTGAGTGATGTCAGCCCCACTGCTCTGTTCACATTGGATGTGACAACGCTGTCAAATGCAACCGCTACAGACTCTGACCTTTCAGATACAAAAGACCCAAAGAGATAATAAACATTTAAAACAATTTTGTTTTTTGATTTGACTGCACATCATGCAGGATGGAACTGTCTTTACTGGCTGTATGTGTACAGAAGTCTGCAGTATAAACTAGTTGCTCTGCTGGCAGGAAACGTTGACATTGGGATGGAGGACACATGTGCTTGGTTCTAAATCTGCCGTCCTAACACTGAACAGGTTTTTAGTGTGTATATATTCACACTGAGAAACTAAAATCTGGTTGGGAAAGTTCACTTTTTCCAAAATATACTACACAAAGAAAATCAGAAGTTTGCTCTTTTGAAAACAAGCACTGAATATTTTCGTAGTTGACTTGAAAATTAATCTCCAAGATTGCACTCATCTTAAATGAAATTGACACCTAACTGTTAGAACAATGTACAGGTAGTATGACTTTGCCAGGTGTCATCCAACTGCAGCTTGAAAATGTCACTGCCAAATTGAACTTCAGGGGCAGCAAAATGTATCGGATTATAAACCTCAATTTTCTAGCTGAACAGTTTCCCATTTTCACTCAAATGTAGCATATTAATATGACTGCTGTATACTTCACAACTTTTCCTTACACTATTGTACACACTGAATCTGATTAATTTTAAACAGTTATCTACACTATCACTAATGAAAGTTGCTATTATGGATAAAATTTAAATTTGAGGCTAGACTCTGTCCATGATTAGATTTTGGTCATTGTTAAATACTGATATGGCATAATTGTCTTTTCTGGCTGCATTACAGTTAAGTGATGTCATTTATTGTACCTGTGTTCTAATACTTCTACCCTGACCTCCGCCTGATGAATTTTAAATCAAGTCTCATTGTGAAGTTTTAAAAAGATTGAGATAATGTTTTACAGTTAGATCGGAGGATATAAGTTTTGTTGAGTCATGATAAATAGACTCAGGATAAGCTGATTATGGTGAATTTCCATTATCAGAATAATTGTGAATATCCTCATATTAGCTCAAAACATACAGTCCCACAGTATATTGGTTACCTTACTGTTTGTCTCTCCCAGGCTTGTCACCACGCCCTTTTTGAGGATGCCCGAGCATCTAATTTTCCAGATCTAGCATTGTAAAGTCTGGCTCTCTCCCTTCTGTATGTGGAACCTACCTGAAATGTATTCATTAAAGAAAAACATCATTTTCTACACCATGTCTTGCAATTGTGCCTTCACCTGTGACCAATAAACATGTAAAATTAAATATCTCTCAGATCTGACAATGCTGCCACGACCCATTCACTGGATTTGAAATCGATCTATTTATACACGAGCATACGTGTAAATTCTCTATATGCACCCATGTAATGTTGACTCTGGGCCAATCATATGCAGTATCTCAGTGTGGCTGCAGCTTTGACCAATTCGCCCACATCAGTTAATGAGTAATTGCTTCCAGCTGTCCTCCCAGTGTGGTTTGACTGGTCTGAACTGGGAAGTGTTTGAGATACTGGGAGGATTATCTCAGATATCTTCTGCATCTTATTTATAATTCCGTCACAACTGGAGTTTCCACATTCTCCGGTCGTTATGATGGTAGGTCACTCTGCCTCTCTGGCACTGCTGCTGTCATTTGCCTGCGTTGTTGCAGATGCTATCCGTCCTTTAAAAGATGGACCCATGATCGACGCTGAAGGAAGGGAATATAAATCTGCGACAGTAAGAGCTGATGCAGAAGAAATCAGCAGACCACAACTCAAAGACAGATTCAGTGTCCGTGTGCAGTGCACAGGAAAGACTATGATCATTGTGGTAAAGGATGACATGTATAAAAACGGACATCTTATGTCTCCTGGGGAGCTTTCTCTGGGAGACACGGGACATTCACAGAGGAGTCAGTGCCGAGCTGTTTCTGCTGGTGACAGTGAATACATCATTGAAGCTGAACTGCAAGACTGTGGCTCTAAGTTAACTGTAAGTTCTCACTGTTTGATAGTGACTGTGATGGATTTCTTTATTTATTTATGGCTGTTCAAAAGATTTGAATGTGTTTTTCAATGAATCTCCAGATATCTGAGGACTACGTGACCTACTCAAACCAGCTGGTAATCTCACCAGCTGCCAATTATCATGCCATTACAAGGATGACCCATACTGTAGTTCCTGTTTCCTGTCACTTTCAAAGGTGGGATTTTGTCATTGTTTTGTAGGGTGGAGCTGCAGTTTTACACTTCTTCATAAAGGCTGATGTGTTAAACTTTCTGGAACAGGACACACTTGGTGAGCAGTGTTGCTGAGCAGCCGCCCCTGACCCTCTCTCCTCCTCCTGCAACAGAGCAGTTGGCTTTCTCTCTAAAGTTGATGACCGGTATGTGTGAACTCCAATGTTTTTTCTTGATTAGTGTGCATGTACTGATGTTTGTGTCTGCACATAGATGACTGGACACATGAGATGTCCTCCAGTGTCTTCTACCTTGGAGACCTCTTGCACTTCCAGGCATCTTACATCGGTCCTGATTCAGGACAAAGACGACTCTTCATTGACAGCTGTGTTGCTACTCTGTCACCTGATGCAACATCAGTCCCCAGATACTACTTCATAGAAAACCATGGGTAAGAGTAGTTCAAATCAACTTCTACAGTACATTAAATGACATGCACGTGACAATGTTTTTATCAGGTGCCTGACTGATGCAAAAGAGGGAGGATCAAACACTCTGTTCAAACCCAGAGGGAGGGCTCATTCGCTTCACCTGCAGCTTAATGCTTTCCTGTTTCAACAAGATTCAAGGAACTCAGTGAGCCACTTACAATCATTATTATTTTATTTAAGTTTTGAAATTCTCCAAGGCTGTGTAATGACATCTCTGTGGTCTCTTTCTCATAGATATTTATCACTTGCTGGCTGAAAGCTACCTCTGAAATGTGGAGGAGTAGCCCCATCAACAAGGCCTGTAACTTTGTGCATTCAGGGTGAGTTATTTTTCTTCTGTAGTGCCTTTCTTAACCATACAGTGCCTTGTATAGCTTAGTCTGCACTATATGTATACATATGTTGACTCTGGTATTACTGCAGATGATAAATGTCCAGCCCTGAAAACCAAACATATGCTCGAATGATGAATGGTCATTGTACCTTTTTAAATAATATATCTTGTACTAAATTAAGGGCCATCAGTTATGTTGACAAGATTTTAAATTTAAAGTAATTAACGAAGTTCCCAAAGGAACATTTTAAAAGGAATGATTAGTCATTATTTCTCTTAACAATACTTGTTACTCCAGGGAAACTACAAACTGCCGGTTTGTGAATCACACATACGAAATCACAACTATACAGTATGATTATCTGGCTTTAATATATTTGCAGTAGACAAACTGTACAGCTTAAGTAAAAAATTATGTGTCTGTTTTCTCATCAGATGGAAAAATGTGGATGGGAGAGATGACGTGTGTCAATGCTGTGACAGCAACTGTCACAAAAGCTCTCCTGACTGGAACAATAAGACACATCTGAGACGTCTGATCCCTGAAGGTTTGCTGAATCTCTTGAGTTTCATAAGTGTAAACCTGCTATTTCATCCTACTAACATTTTCATTCATTGTTTCAGATATCATGGCTTGTGGCACTGTGACTCTCGGCCCTCTGATAATAGTCCCCAGCAAATAGGCAACGAACAAAGGACTGGACAACATCAGATTTGTCATTTTAATTTTGTGGCATGGTGACATTAAAAGCAACCATCCTGACTTAAAAGAGCCCGTTTAAAATGCTGAGCAAGTTCTGTGTCCTTCTCAATAATTTTATTACATGGAATAGGCCTTCAATATAACAGCAGATCAATCTTCAAAGGAAATATATCATCACTTTTGTTAAAATGTCACTATTTTATTTTGCAGGCGTTAACCGGAACAGGTATTATAGCGGCGGTAGGTGTTTGCCTCTGCCTTGACTTGACTGTGGTGGTTCACTGCCCTCCAGTGGTCACAGTGAAGAACTGCAACTCTAATTTAAAATGCTCAATTTTACAGGAAATGTCACTTTTATCATATGTAACCTACAAATTAATAGGCTGATCACTGGTGTAATTACAATCATATAAATATGTGTAACGTTAACAAAGTTGTTTCAATAGTTTTTTCTAGTGTGGATGAACTACTTAAAATCATTTTGTCATTTCTATCCAGCAGTGTCATTTTCTTAACCGCTACAATACAATGTTACACGCAGCTAATGAGACATGCACCTGTAAGTTAGGCCAGTTTTTAGTAGCCTTCATGCTAGCTAGGCTAATCATGCTGTACAAATTGTGCTGTGAGAGGCTAATGGGGCCGATAACTTTGCGGTACAGCTGTCCTCAAAGACGGAGAAATCAACTTTTCACATCCTCCATTGTTTGACTGTTGGGCCTTTTAACGTTTGCCCTAATCAACCTCCATTTAGAAATTACTGCACTGCCCTCTTGTGGTCACATCGAGTAACTTCATCTGCACGTTCGTTGCTTCAAGCTACAGACATTAGCATAGTAACACTTCCGGTTAAAGCATTCAAAATTAAAAGTTTGACCAATAACGGGTGTACTTGTGCACTCTGACCACCCGAGGACGCTGTTTGGTCATGATTTAAGCCCTCATCTATTGGGGCAGGTGACAACTGTGAGAACTACGAGTTATTAAACGAATTAAAAGAACAATTGAGGAAAAAAATGAAGTTATCAAATGATTGCAGAGGCTTAAACATTGTGGGCATTGTGATTGTAAGTCCAGCTGTATTGCTGCTAAAGAGAATACATGAAGTTAACACAGCACAAAATAAAACAACTCAACACTTCAGGCTGCTATTAATCTTTGTAATACTGCCACAATAATTACATAAAAATTGCAACTGGACAATCGTTGTGACTCATTGCCCTGACACAGGGTGGAACTTGTACACTTAATTAAATTGGTTGATTACATCATGTGTCAGTGTCACCTTTTCAATATGTACAGCTATTAGCTTGATTACTGGTATAGTACAATACTATCTATATTTGTAACATTAAGAAAGAGCTGTTTTAATATCTCTGATGTAAAGAGACTAATTTTCCCTCTTACTTCTATCCATTATTCTCATCGTCTCAAGAAGTCTGCAATTGTAGGTGAGGCCAGCTTTGTGTAGCCTTCTTGATAGCTAAGCTAATCACACTGGCACCCCCCATCAGAGGGCATTTACACATTCACACACCTACCAATATATTTGGGAAACAGATAGGCACCAAAAACAACGTCTGCAACGTTCTCTGATGATTAAACATTTCAGAGAAAGAGTTAACTACTCTTTATGTGTTCAGTGTACAGGTTGGCACCAAACCCACATATTAATTTTTATAATGTTTTTATGAGTGTTTACAGCTACCAATGTATGTAACTGTACGTCTAGCTGCTCCCATTCAAAGTCAAGATAGAATATGCAGCATAGTAGTAGTAGTAGTAGTAATAAAAACTACATATTTATGATAGTGGCCTACTGCAACTTTCCTATTTTTTTTTTTACCACTAAATGCTATTTTATACATTATAAAATAAGATAATGTTCTGTCATGGAGTGTATCACAGTTAAATATTTATATCGAAGTTTTCAACTTCACAAACAGAACAACCCTTGACCCTGTTTTTCGCTCTCTTCTGCCACCAGGTGCTGCTCATGAGGGAAATGTTGCTCTCTGCAGCTGAAGTAATCAAGGAGTTTGGTGAAGATCAAGACTCGAACTCACAACCTCAGAACTGCTAACAGGGCCTCTATCAGGCTGAGATACTGGATGTGATTGATGCTTTTTGTTTCTTTCCCATTTCACTCTTTTGAACCTCAACAACAAAATCAATCACGACTCAAGCCCATGACCTCAAAACTTCCCACCCTGGTTTTACCCCGCTGTGCTAACGGGGTGCAACAACCAAAGAGTCTCTCAGAGGTTTTTACTTGTTCTTCTGAGCAGTAACTCCATAAAGAGTCAGGCTCTTTTGACACATCTCTTTTCTGAGTGCTTTTACATTTTATTTATAATTGTTGGACTTCAAAAGTCACTGAGTCTTATGAGATCAAACTCTTACCTGTAGAGTGTCCACCTGAGCTGCTGGATCAGACAGGTGGACAGCAGCCTTTAAAACTCAATCAAAGTTTGAACCCACAACCTTCAGTCTTCAAGGAAGCACCTTATCTTCCTGAGCTAACGAGTTGGGGATGAAGTTTTGTTTCTGGAAGGATTTCACTCTGTTTTGGACATAAGGTTTAAAAATCATATGAGCCACTCATGGTTTGAACCCACAATGTCCAGACTTCACTGAGTATTATAAGAATCAAAACTGCAACCTCAGAACAGCCTGAATTGTAGCTAAGCCAAAGCTGTGATGAAGGTAAAGTTAACGTCTGCACTGGTTGACAGTGGTTTGAATTTCACTGTGGAGTAAACAGCTTGTAGAAACAAAGGTATTAACACAACTCGTTAGACTGTTACTGACACCATGATGAGTAGCAAATACTGACAGCAAATCTACACTTAGAAACAGTTTTCTTTTGAAATGTCATCTTGCAGTTCCTCTCTGTGGCCGCTAGATGGTAGTAAATTCTCAGGCTTAATCGACTTTCAAGTCCACATGGCAAGAGGTACAACGCAGAGTTGTGTTTGAGTTTAACGTTCAGTAGGTAGCTGTAAGTTAAAATGGTGAACATAGCAGGAGACACTTTTCAGGACTGTTCATTTTGCCCTCGATCTGGTCAGATAGCTAAGTCACCGTATCGTATCGACTAACATTCTCCAATATAATCTCAAGTTTAACCTATGGATTCTCAAAAATAAAAAACTCGGCAGGCACGGAAAACTAAACCTGAACAGAAAAAGGAAACATTAGTAGGCTATTGAAAACATTTTTTAACTGGAAAGTAAAAAGGGCATAAACAATTATAGCTATATTACAAATTTTTTTTAATTATTTATTTTTTCTAATGCAGCCACCAAAAGCCCCTGGCTAAAAGCTTCCACAAGTACACCTGAAAGTCCCCCCAAAAAAGTCTGTTTCTTTCTACCAACATTTTTGCCAGATTGGAAGAGGTGTGCTGGAAAGTGCTATGGCCCATTTTGACTATTAGAGTTACAGTTTTTATTGATTGCTTTGAACTGGGTTCCACTCAGTTTTCATCACCACTGTCTCAGCAGAGGACAAGACACCTCTTGCAAATGTGTTAACCCTTTCTCATTGAATTGACACATTTTCCCAACCCTTTTGCAGAACAGTTAACACGGATGTCATTCAAGCAGTCCAAACTCCATTGTTTAGCTATGGTAACCAAACAAAAACCATCTGTTCCTAACTATTAGAAACTACCTACATCAGTATGAAATCACTAAAGCACCTGTTTGACACTCCTAAACACAAATCTTCAATGAGCAATCAGTCTGCAGGCCTTAAAAAGTGCAGCGGCTGTGTTGTTCTTTGCCAACATGGATTGAAGAGGTCTAAGGCAGATGAGAGTGAGAAATAGGTGCAAAGGAATGTCAAGGTTGGATGGCATGCAAGAAGATTTTTCCTTTGGTTCATTGCAAGAGAGGATAATGAATGTGATGTGGATGAGGCCATGTGGCCCATCGTCAAGACAGGTGAGCCTGAGTATCAATAGTGGCTATTTCTTATACTCTACAGTAATAGATTGTTATACCTTACTGTAATATTTTATATCTTTACAGTTTTTATTGATTGCTTTGATGCAGCAGTCAACTCAAACTCCACATTTTCAAAATAGTTAACACACAGGCCGAAACAGTGGCACTCATGGCAACACAACTTGCAAACAAGTGTATGAGCTCTTCCAATCAACCATTACACAGACAACAAAATACAAAATACAGCACTCAGTGTGAATCGGTGCACCATTGCTTGTCCTTGTGGCCTATTACTGTCGCAGCTTTCATGCCAGTGCCATTTGTTGTCAAATTTGCCTTCTTGCAAAGAACTGAATCCAGAATCAAAAATGCTTTGATGCATTTTTTGATTCCATTGATTCTTTTTTTCAAACTGTGGCTGAAAACTGAAATACTGTAATTATTACACAAAATACATGTATACCAAAATAAAATCTATTAGAGTATAAGAAAATAAGAAAGCTGGTATAGTCTCATAGTCCACAAAACATTTCTGCAGCTTCACAGCAAGCTTTTTCCTGAACAACTGAACTGTTTTAAAACATAGAAAAGAAGATAAAGATATAAAATATATATATATGTATATAAATATCTAAAACAATGGAGTTTGGACTGCTTGAATGATATCCGTGTTAACTGTTCTGCAAAAGGGTGGGGAAAATGTGTCAATCCAATGAGAAAGGGTTAACACATTTGCAAGAGGTGTCTTGTGCTCTGCTGAGACAGTGATGATGAAAACCGAGTGGATTCCAGTTTGTTTAAACAGGTCAAAGCAATCAATAAAAACTGTAACTTCTTTTCTATGTTTTAAAACAGGTCAGTTGTTCAGGAAAATGCTTGCTGTGAAGCTGCAGAAATGTTTTGTGAACTATGAGACTATACCAGCTTTCTTATTTTCTTATACTCTAATAGATTTTATTTTGGTTTCCATGTATTTTGTGTAATAATTACAGTATTTCAGTTTTCAGCCACAGTTCGAAAAAAAGAATCAATGGAATCAAAAAATGCATCAGAGCATTTCTGATTCTGGATTCAATTCTTTGCAAGACGGCAAATTTGACAACAAATGGCACTGGCATGAAAGCTGCGACAGTAATAGGCCACAATGACAAGCAATGGTGCACTGATTTGCACTGAGTGCTGTATTTTGTATTTTGTTGTCCACTGTGTAATGGTGGATTGGAAGAGCTCATACACTTGTTTGCAAGTTGTGTTGTTTGAAGGCAAAATTAGCTTTTGTTGCATATTTTAAATGTTTTGGCACGGTTAGAGCCTTTTGCAAACAAAATGAGTCATTTTGACCTGAGTGCCACTGTTTCGGCCTGTGTGTTAACAGTTTTGAAAATGTGGAGTTTGAGTTGACTGCTGCTTCAAAGCAATCAAGAAAAACTGTAACATGAGGTAAAGAAACAACAGCACATGGCTGTAAGCTAGGTGTAGTCATCACAGGCTTTGGACAGCTGGTCCAGTAGTACTGTTTTTCTGTAATATGGAGCTTAGGTGGAAATCACACTTGTGCCCTCCTCCCCACAAGCCTCTGCTGTTTACACCAGAACAGTTACAGAGAAATGAAACTAAGAAACACTGTCACTGGATAGAAACTGACAGCCCTGAAGAAAGAAATCATAAGATTGACTCCAAAAGTTTCAAAAATAGTTATTTTTAGAGTTTTTAGTATTTCAGCTTTTTTTCTGTGCCTATGCCACACTTTTTCATTTAGTGTTTAGCTGCCAAATTTAGTTTTTGTAGCCAAAGTCACCGTCCGTAAAAGGTTGGAATAAGTTCCACTATACATTAGTCCTACTCAGTGGCATCGCACCCGTTGGGGGATGGGGGTGTTGCATCAGCCCCACTTTTACAACAAGGTGATTTCATCCCCCCCACTTTTCCCTAAGGTATTAAACCGTTTGCCCGCCCTCGCGGTGTACCAGCGTACTGAAATGCAGCGCACCTCAGTACGCTGAGTAGCTCCCCCATACCATACATAGACTTAATATACGTATATTACGTCTACGATACCATAGTGCGCTGCCCCATACATGAAACCCCATTGGTCAAGCTACAATGATTGACAGCCATCAAGCCAATCACAGCGATTTGACCAAACCCACTAATCCCGGCCGCCCGGGAGAGTAAAACAATTACATGCTAGCGGAGCTGCAGTCACCCGCTGCTGCAGACAGCGAACAGAGCAGAGGTATGAAACGGTTATTTAACTAGTTAATAATGTAGAATTCTGTCTGTAAATATCTAAACTATGGTTGGCTTTGTGGCATGTTAGCTAATATTAAGCAAGCCAGGTGGCAAACAAAGTTAATGCAAGCCAGGTAAAGTTAATGGTAACTGACAGATAGTTTTCAAGAGACATCCACTGATTTTGATATTATCCAACATTATCATTATTCTTTTTGTTAGGAATGCCAAAAAGGAAGAGGTAGCAGAAGATTGACTTATTTTTCAAGTCAAGTTGTCATTTAAGTGCTAGTTTTAACAAAGCTAGTTTTCAATCTAATGCACTAATTCAAGTTTATAGTAGTACATTCATATTCTTCCATTAATGCCATGTAGATGTTCATTTACGTAACTTAAAGCTATTTGTTGGAGCTTAACACCTTCTTTTCAATGAAGAAAATCTCCTACATCAACTCATCCCTGTTACTGCTCTCAGATAGAAATGAAGACAATGATATTCAATAAAACTATTAATATCTTAAATAATAAGAGGAATAAAATAATATAGAATCCAGTAAAGGCTAGGATGAAAGATTAGTTAAAACTGATTAGAACAACAAAATATATGTAAAATAATTAGGGCTGTCAAAGTTAACGCGCTAATAACTCGTTAACGCAACATCCTCTTAACGCCGTTAATTGTTTTAACGCGCGATTAACGCTCGGTATTTAAAAAAAGAAAAAAAGAAACGTGCATATGATTTACGGCCGTCGTGGCACCTGTAGTCTTGATCCAGAGGGTGGCAGAAGAATAAAAAAAGGGAATCCGAAGAACAAGAAGCAGGGTTGGCGGTTCGGGGAAAACACGGTGGACTGAAAAGCGAAAGCGAAAGGAAATGGAGAAAGGACTTATAAACGGCAAATTCACTTTCACTGCCAGATGGTTCGGTCGATAGGACAAAAGTTATCTGCATGTACTGTCAACATGAAATGAGTTACTATTGAAGTTCGTCGAGTCTCAAATATCATTTGCAAGCCAAACACATGGCAGATAATAGCCCACCGTGGCAAAAGCAGACATCACCATGTTTTGATCCCATTTCGGGTGAGGGGATATTTGTTGAGCCTTTTATTTTCCCGCATGATTTGAAGTGTTGAATAAACATTTTCATTAAGCAAGCATATTTGCCTGACCCTAAGCCTTTCTTATGTTGTTAAAAGTATTAAGAACATGAAAAAAATACATTAAGGTACATTTAGAACAGAAAAAAAATTGCCAAAAAAATTGCAATTAATTTGTGATTAATCGCGAGTTAACTGTGGACAAAATGGGATTAATCGCGATTAAAAAAACTGATCGTTTGACAGCCCTAAAAATAATTAATAAAAAGCAGATAAAAGAACAACAAAAGAAAGGAATGTTTCCTAAACAAAATCAAGGTTGTAGAGGTTTGTTCTAAGATTACATCAAATATTTCAACACTTCCATGTTCAGAAATATTAATATTGAGTTCTTTAAGTAGGATGTTTATGAGGAAGGGAAGTCCAGGAGTCAGGACAAAGGAGAGCATGGAGAAGATGAGGGAGAGAACACTAGAGAAAAGGGAGAGAGCACAAGCGAAGAGGAGGTGAACATGAGAGAAGGAGAGGGAGTGTTCTTGCCAATTTCACTCACACTTGTTCTTTAATAAAACATATAAATTAATTGCTTAATACCATGGTATGTCATTGCTTGTGAATATCTTGGGTTAAAGAGCATTGTGCTATAATGTACATTTAGAATGCAATATTATTTGCATATCCTAGTGAAGAAAATCTAGAAATGATTTGCATTAGTTTTGGAGACTGAAACAGGGGCCAAAGGTGTTTGCGGTGCTAATGTGCTACCCCTAGAACCCCCCCACATTTAAAATTGCTGCTCACCCCTGGTCCTACTTAACATCGAAAGTCACTTCAAATGACATTGTAATAATGAACTCTTTAAATATTTTCACCCTCACCACAAAACCCAGAGAAGAAAATGTATGAATCGTAATTTCAGACTTCAAAGTAATCTTTCCTTTTCTCAGCAAATCAGGAGAAAGACCTTGTTCACTAAGACTGCTCCCTGCTGATTCACTGCAACATATAAAAGCGTCAATAACAGGATCACACATTTATTGGTCATATCTAGAGACACACCCGTAACAATAAAATAAACAAGAGCAAACTTTCTTCTTTTGTACAAGCTCACTACTGACTCAACAGAAGGAGGAGGTTGAGTTTTGGATACAGTCCTCTAAGCCTACGTGAATACAATATTGGTAAGTGCAAATACTAGACAGGCGTTATAAGCTTTGAATCTCACCTGGTTTGGGTATCAATTGATACATTAGGTTAAAATGCTTTAGTATTATTTTTAAGATAGTTAAGACATTTACCATTTAATTCAGTGTAAATAGGGCAGATTTTACGAATATCCACATAACAGTAAATATTTTCAATACTTTGTTTTGTCATGCTTCTGTCTTGCTGAGTGACAGGCAGCACACAAACATCTGACAGACTTGAAAATACAAACCTTTACAAATATGAACTTTGTAAATCATACTTCAAGTTCATGGTCAGTACCATTCTCTTAATTTGATTTATGGTATTTTCTTGTGATTATATTTTTTGTGACATTTAACTGTGATAGAAATTATATGTATATGTGTTTGCAGGAAACCATTTTCATTATACCCAATTTCTTTGGCTGAATGGTTCTGACTCAATTAATGTTCTGTGTGAGTAGATTTCTGATTAACGTTCAGTCAGGTCACAATATACAAGTGCATCTCTGTGTTTTTAGATCAGTAACAAAAAACAAGATTATGAAAAACAACATTGTTGGTATCATAACAATTGAGCCTTTTAAACAAGCCTCCTTAGATTCCTTGTTCAATGTGTGATTAAAAAAAAATCCTCTGTGAACCCCACTTTTTATTTTTCAATACAAACAATGAAAATTTGCTAGGATTGGAGCGCTGTTAGCTCAGTTGGTAAAGCATGCGCCCCATGTGCCGAGGCTCTGTGGCGGACGTGGGTTCGACTCCCGGCCCGGGTCCCTTCGCTGCGTGTCACTCCCTCTCTCTCTCCCCCTGTTTCCTGTCACATCTTCAGCTGTACTTTCAATAAGGCCAAAAAAATACTTAAACTGCTGATTACTGAGTTTCAGCTCATTATTAACCATTTGGCTGCCTGCATTTTATTTTATTTTTTAAATAAAGCAACAGTTTGTTAACAAGCAACATTAGTATTCATGTTAAAGTTCGTGCTCCTTATCTTCCTACTTACAAACATAAACACACGTCTTGCACTTTAGCTTGTTTCTACTGCCCCCAAGTGTTAAAATAAGTTAACCTGAGAACAAATTACTTAGTCTGTACGCTCACTTAAATCATTTCTAGAACATAACATTTAGAAAACAATTGCACTGAATAACTTACAATACTAATATGAAGGGGTGTATTTATTTGTTTGGTGGCCACAATGACCTGTAACATGTCCTACTGTTACAGTAGCTTGACAACACATGTGCATGAGTTTTCGATACAAAATACAAAACTGTCCATACTTAAAAACTTAATATGATATAAATACATAACTGACCTCAGATATAGAAAAACAAACCTTAGTGTGTACAAACTGCTTTTGAAATTTCAATCACATAAGGATGAAGATGAAGTGAAATTGTGCCAACACTGCTTTGTCATCAACAGAGGCCTCAAAAGACTGAAAAATGATCAACAGTGATATAGGTGCGCCCGTCCTGTGCTCCACATGGTGAGAGTTATATTTGGTCTAGTATGAATGTGCATGTCAAGTTACAATGAAACAAATATAAAAGTTAATCTCCTGCTGTCCTTAGAAACATCCATAAAAATGGAAAGCAGCTCTGCAGAGAGAAGTGAGTATGAGATTTTGCATTTCACTTTAATGTTGTAGAAATAAGGGCCTGATTTGGTGCCATTAACAATTAGTGAAGATTTATGGAGGAAAAATTCAAGTTTCTGTCTCCAGGAGCTGTAAAATAATGATTATTAAACTCTTTAAATGTCTGGGACATTCATGAAGGATTAATCACCTATTTATTAAATGACCAATAAAATATCTGTGGCAGCAAAATACAACTGTGGTTCAAATTTTGGTAAGTTTATAATTATACAGAAAAAATGACTTGCTCCATACAGTGAAGGTCAGAATATGAACAGTGTGTAAGGATTAAAAAACGTCATACTAAGCTAAAGCTGTATAGGTAAGGTATAAGTATTTCCTGTTCGCAATAATCATTAAATAAATAAGTAAATACATTTTTCAGAGGGAGCAACACTGAAATATTTTGGTGGTGGTGGATGATGAAAGCACTGGCAAGTGAAAGTGTCCCGCTGCCTTCTTTTTGAATAGTTTTGTGTGCAATACAGTGAAACCGGCTTATACTTGTATAAAAAATAACTTTTAAAGTCAGAACTCATGTGTTGTCTTCTTGTACTTATATTACCTTTTTGTCGCACACAGCAGCTGGAGATGATTCTACTCTAACTTCTAGTTCCGCTTTAGAGAACACCTCAGCAGATGTTGCTGGTAAGTAAACAATGTTTCCAATGGTCAATTAATAATGTCTTTGTTTACATAAAATTAACCTCACATATGGTTTTACTTATAATGATGATATATAATAACTTATAAAGATAATTATTTAAAGTAACAGACTTCAAGATTAATAAAAACAAATAATCTCAACAAATTGGATAAAAATTAAACACCGACTGTCAGACTTACTGACAAAAAACTCTGATAATACATTTAAAAATTCTTTTTTTAAACATGGAAACTGCCAACGTGTTTCAGACACTCGGATCATTCTAGACTGCCACCCATCACTTAGCACTATTTTTGTAGGTCTGTTGGATAGTAAGGGTCTTTTGCATTGATCCTGTGCAGCACTCCCCATTTTTTCCTTCATTAATCACAACAAATGTTTGTTTTTATTTCCATTAGGCCCATCATCATGCCAAAATCAAGCTGACACATCTTCAGCCCCTCTGGCAGCTGGGGATGACTCCACTGCAACTCCTGGTTCAGCTACTGAGGACAGCTCAACAGCTGGTAAGTTATCTATATGTAATTGCATACAGTATCTGGTTCTATGAATACTAAACAGTATATTCATGGCAAAGCAGGACGCCCAAAACGTATCCTGCTTAGGGCCTCCAGATTTCAAGGGCCGGCCATGATTACGGATTATCCAAACTTTATGCTTAAAGAGATTTTCCAACAAAACAAAGTCTACCAACTACAGTCAGAAAAAGGCTTTATTTGCGGTGGAATATGAGTCAAACCTTCATGTAAAAGTATAATTACGACGAAAGAGGCACTAAGATTTACGGTAATTTCATTTTCGGGCAAGTTAATTTTCAATGGGATGCAGGGGCACTCTGACGCTAAGATCAAAATCGCTATTTTCAAAACACTAAGAAGGCTCGACACAACATGAAACTTTGCTTGTAGTATCACCAGGGTCTCTACACATGAACACGGGCATTGAGAAAACTGTTTGTGTACACAGAGTTTACTAAAAAGAAGGTTTTTGAACTACTCACCGTTGGAGGTGCTACTGCGAATGTGAGTAGTTCAAAAACCTTCTTTGAAAATTTGCTTGCCCAAAAACAAAACTACGGTAAATCTTAAAAGTGCCTCTTTCTTCATAATTATGCATTTACACAAAGGTTTGACTCATATTCAATCGCAAATAAAGCCTTGGTTGCTTTTTGGCATGCACTTTATTTTAACTTGCACAGTGCAACTCCAACAGCCCAAAAGCAGGACAGAACCATGGACAAATCTTAAGCAAAACACCCATCAATTAAAGCATTATCCAATAAAACAAACTTGAAAAGCACATCCTACATTAACATGGCCAATAATCTAAATATTGAATATGTATATCATATATTTTCATGGCAAAACATAATTTAGTTTTGTTGTATTTATTGGAAAGAACACTTACATTCACAGTGAAATGGTCAAAGATTTGAACCCCTCTTGTTAATGACACTTGATTTAAAAACATTTGTTCAACAGGGTGGCAACACCTGCCCTGTGACAGATGGACAGAGTCTCATGTCAGCTCCTGGTTGAGAAGCATTGGAATAAAAGAGAAGTACATCGTAAAACTGGAGGAGGAGGAGGTGACAGGACCAGTTCTCACTTCTCTACAGAGGAACTACCTCAGCACAACAATTGAAATGAAAGGTGGCCAAATCGAACATCTGCTCAAGAAAAGAGATGAACTTTTAATGCCAGAACCAAACAAACTGAAGAAAGGAAGGGATTTAAGTGGTAAAAGTAGAAATAAGACAAAAGAAAAGGTGCATCTAGAACAGGACCATCCAACCCCTTCTAAAAAACCTTCTGACAGTGCAGAGAAGGAAGATAGACCTATAGAATGCAAAAAAACCTCAACTTCTACAGGAGAAACTTTATCTGTCTGTGACTATGCAAACTTTGACCAGCAAAGTAAAAACTGCAGATATGTCAAACACAATGTGCTGCCTCCTGAGACTGGAACTGAAAACCTGATTCTTCCATGTCATGAATACAAGTCCCTCGAGAATGCACACAAACTAGACTCAACAAGGCTAAAATCAAAAGTTGCATATGAGGTGTTAAGATTTGCATGTGCATGCATGAATATGCGAACCAATGGGACAATTCATTTTGGGATAATGGATAAAATAAGCGGCACCCATCAGCATGGTGAAATTGTTGGAGTCCCTGACAGGAGGCGAGAGGATTTTGTTGATGCACTAGACTACATTGAAAGCTGTTTCAAAGACTCAAATCAAAAAATAGATGCCAGGAAGTGCATAAGGAACCCCAGATTCATTGAGGTCGTTGACAAGAAAGCTACTGAGAATACAGTGAAAACATGTGTCATTGAATATGATATTGTTCCAACAGCAACCATTGTTAAAAATAAGCTATACAGAGTTGGTATCCCCAAATTCTCTGAGGAGAGAAAAAAAGTAATCTATGAAAAGAAAGTTCCTTATCGCAGAGTAGGCGCTAACACACGAAGCATTCCTGATGATGATGATGAGTTTGTTTGTTTCATTCAACAACTGAGTGAGAAAGACGAACAGAGAGAAGAGGCAGAATCTTCCAGCAATCAAACAGCTGTTGACTGCAGAGAGGATCAAAAAAGGAAACTCTGCATCCTCTTAACATGTGGGAAAACACATATGGACAACTCTCTTCATTACATAGTAGTGACCAACAAATTTCAGCCACAGCATCTCGACAGCATACAATTCTTGCTTGACATGAATCTATTCTGTGTGTTTGATTTTGACCCCGACTCAAAGACATCTGGTCTTTGTGGTAAATATAAGGAGCAGAAGGCTGTAACCCTTCACTTTCTGGGTGACTATGAAAATACAGACGAACTGAAAACTGCTGAATTCATTCATTCTTTGAAGCTTTTTGAGAGAACAAGCTGGATTTTCTGCAATGGAAGAGAAAACTTCCCCGGTGGAGAGGAAACCTGTGATGAAAAAACCTGGATCAAAACTAAAAAGAAGAAACTGATAAACGGGGTGCGTCTCATCTGCAATCAAATTCTTCCCAGAAGTTCATATGTTGTGCTCTTCCTGCTCATGTCTGATGTTGAGCAGCCACTTGTTGAGACATTCCACGCATTCTATGCTGAGATGAGTGGACATGATTATTTGGCAGTCATATCAGAGTCAAAGGAAAACTACAAAAAGTGGTCAAGTCTTGCTCAGGTGTCTTGTGAAATGTCTGAACTCCACAACATAAGCATTGTTGAAATGCCACTGACTCATGTGGATGCCACAGTTCAAAGCATTCAGCTCTTAAAGAATCAACCCGAAAGGACATTGCCAGTCTACAACGGAGGAGAATGCTTCATAAAGACAGTTGAAGAGGCAATGCTAGATTCTTTGGAAATCATCAGTATTGACCAGTGTAATGAAACAAATGTGGAAATCATGAGTGAGGACGAAATCAAACAGATTGAGATGTATTTCTATGGAGGTGGAAAGATAGACTGGATCAATTTCTGGCTTGCTGACAAACAAATGTGTGGAAACATCATAAAGAGGGATGCCTATAAAGACGCAAGCAAAATCCTGGACCGTATAGCAAATTGTGCCAAAGCCATACGTCCCATTGAGAGTGTGAACATATATCATCATCCTGGGAGTGGTGGAAGTACAGTTGCACGACAGATCCTCTGGTGCTGGAAAGAAAAAGTACGATGTGCAGTTGTCAAACAGAGTAAGGAAATCACAACCGTGTGTGAGCACGCAGTGAAACTGAGAGAACATGACGAGAGAGACAAAAACAACTGTCTGCCAGTGCTCCTGCTCTTGGAAGACCGCAAAGCAGATTACATAGATGATCTCAGATGGGAGCTTGGAAATGTCATTACGACCAAAAAAATTAGTTCCTCTGTGCTGTGCTTTATCCTCCTCATCTGCAACAGGTCCAATGATCCAGAAAGAATGTGCAGAGCATCACCATCTCAAACAGTGGCAGTCACACATGAGCTCAAAGATGCAGAGAAGCCATTGTTCTCCAAAAAATGTGAGGAACTCAAACTTCAGATCGACGAAAAATACATCCTCACATTTGTATTGATGAGTGAAGGGTTTCAGCCAAGTTACATTCAGGATTTTGTGAAAAACACTCTAAGTGATATTGATCATTCATCACCAGGCACTCGCCTTTTAAGATTTGTGGCTCTCTTGAATTCCTACGTTGGAGACTCATACATATCTGTATCACACTGCGAGGCATCTCTTGGCATAACCACCCATGACAAAACGCGGAATCATGCATTTGTGAATCATCTCAGTGATGCAGCTAAGCTTCTCTTCATCCACCTTAGAGAAGCTTCAACACACATCTCATCTATACGAATTATTCATCCACTGGTGGCGAAGGAAATTCTGAGTCAGCTGTCTGCAAATACTCCACAGAATGATATTGCCATGGATCTCATCAATGACAAAGTACTTATCAATCATAGGTTCGGCCGTGATGACTTCCTGATGTTCATCAGAGCTCTTTTCATCAGACGCAACAAAAAGAGCAGAGGGGATCCAGTAGACTCAGCTTTTTCACCCCTTACTGAGCATGTCATCACAGAAAGAGATGGTCTTCAGAAGGCTGTTGAACTCATGAAAACTGCTCACATAGCTTTGGGAAAAGATGCGTATGTGGCACAACAGCTTGCCCGACTGCTTTACACACATTTGAGATTTGAAGAGGCCCTAGAATGGGCAGAGGAAGCAAAAGCTATTCTTCCATATGATACATTTGTCCTTGACACCTTGGGACAAGTTTACAAGTGGTGGTTTTACCACTTGTTTGACACACTTGAGGAAAAAGAACCTTCCCCTGAGAGGGCAAGTGAAATCATAAGCACTGCACTAAAAGGGATTTCTGCCTTTCGGGCCTCAGAGAAAACAACAAAGAAAGAGACAGTCAGCCTGAACAGTTCGTACCAGGGGGAAGTAGACGTTGGCTGCAGGCTGCTGAAGTTCCTTTCAAGTGTGGATGTTTTTATGAACATTACTGGAAAATCAGAGTTGTTGAAGTACTTGCTAACAGACTACATACCAGAAGAGGTCAAAGAACCGTGGAAGAAGTTTCATCAGCAGTTGAAAGGATTACAAAAGAGCCTGGATCACGCACATGAGTACATTTCTGAAAACCTAATCTACTTTCAAACTGACATTAGCGAAGAGGATGAGGAACTTGATGCAAGGGATCCTGAACAAGTATACAATCCTAGAGAATGGCTGACAAGGAAAACTGCTGTATATGCCACATTTTTTTTGCGAAACATCGGATGACAGTGACCAAGCAGCTGAAAACAACAGTACTGACACGGCTGGTCCAGCTGAGAAGTCTTCTCCATTCCAAAGACAGATGAAGATAACAAAGCTTGGTGGAGGAAATTTTACGTCCATCCTCTCATTGCTTTATGACAAGAACACAAAGAGGGCAGGAAAAAAACTTGAGAAAATAATCGCCATGTACCCAGAAAACCTGACAAGAAAGTGCTTGGATCAGAGAGAACTTTCAAACTTCATCATTTGCCAGATAGCTCTTAACTGTACTCTACCCGGATCCTCAAAGCTCTTGTCACTTGAAAAGCTTCAAGATCTCAGCCAGAGATTTATTACACAGGGGAGAAACATGTCAACAGCAAGTGCTCTCTTCCTTCTCTCCCTTCTGTTTTGGCCTGAGACTGGCAATGAGCCTAGTTCTGCTAATACAGAGATCCTTTTATCAGCCCTTGATGCACTTCAGAAACTCTGCTGGCAAAAAAGCCAAGATGTTTCTCAGAGGAAAAGCAAAATCATGATCCACTTCTTTCTGGCAAAGGCAAAAGGTCTCAACAAGATTGTCCATAGAACTGCCATCGAAAAGCATATCAAAGGACCTCTAAGTGAAAGAAAACTGAAATGGCTTGGAGGGGAAGTATGGAAAACCAGGGAAGTTATGCAGCTACTGCAACGTGTCGAAGGATGGACAGAAAATGGAAACTTGTTTGTGAGTGGTGGATCCAGAGACAGCAAGATAAGGGTCTTTCCTCGATATTCTGCCTCCTTACCTGATGGAAATGAAAGGGTCACCTTCTACCTGGGCTTTTCATTTGATGGAGTACTTGCCTATGACATCAAAGCAGTAGAATAATGTCCCAAATATAAATGTGCAAATATCTGTGCTACACTGCAGTGATTGTGTAATCTTGAGCTACAAAAGGCGTAGGCAGACCGCTCCTTTTTCATATAGGGCACTAATACAAATCTGAAGACATTAAAATTCTGGAGATTTATTTTCAAGTGTGACTGAAAACAGATACGGGTTCTGTCTTCCTCTGTCCCTCAAAGGAAACAGGAATTTGTTTGGAAAAGTACATCAAAAGAGATTTTAAATAGATTAGACTGCTTTCAACTATGCACTGCTATACTGAATATAGGATGCATCCAGGTGAAGCTTTCACAGGGAAACAATTCTCATATAGCATTACTTGCGGATCTAGCAGTAAGAAACTGAAATAAAGAAGATCATCTGGGCCTGTATTCCTAAAGATTCTGAGAATCCTCTCAGAGAGCTCCTAATTTAACCTAAAAATTCCTAGCAAGGACTCTTAGCTTAGGAGTGATTCCAGAACATTCTCAGAGAACTCTGAGCAAGGAATGGACAGAAACTCCTATCTTAGTGAGGAGGTGTGGTCTACCCCGTTGCTAGGTATGAGTCATCATTTCAAAAGCTGTGATTGGTTGATCCTAAAAGCTAGATAAAAAATATACTTTTGGTAATAATGGGCAAAGGATGGACCCTCAAATCGATAAACTTAATCATAGAATCTAATCTTGTGAAGACTGTGTAATTGTAAATAATATTTCACATAAAAGAAAATATCTGTTAAATGAATAGTAAGCTATACTTTAAAATGTTCCTACAAAATGTGTGAAAACGTAGGCCCACTAACACAGTATTCACATAGTGACAGTTATATTTATTTGCTTATATTAATTGCCATGCTGGTAATTTTTTGCACTTTCAACTTTCAACATTTCAACTCAATTTGGTATTAATGAGGGTAAAATGACTCAGCTTTCATCAATGTCTGTGATTGCTGACCGGCCTATAAGAAGCAGTGTTGTGATGACTTTCATTTCGGGTGGTGTTGCATTGTGGCGTTGGGTTGAAGAAGTAAGTCCATCTCTAATGAGATCAACCACAAACATGATTCCTGCACAATCCAATCTGTAGCGTTTCATTAATTCACTGTCATCCAGTGTTTGAAGAATATCTCTCCTGCCTCTTCCGTCCGCCATTTTGTCCTCTGCTCAGGGAACTCCTAAGCCGCTTAAAAGTCCTCTTCCCTGCTCTTAACAGATCTCACCTTAGGAGCTCTCTTAAGAGCTAGGATTCTTTAGGAATAGCTTTTATCTTTACTAGGATCTACTCTTCACTTTTAGGGGAAATTCATGAGGCATGAAAACATCATGATTCTAAGAATTTTCTTAGAATTTGGCCACTAGGAGCAACTCTTTGCACTAAGAATCTTTAGGAATACGGCCCCTGATCTATCAAATTATGTTAACAAAGACTAAAGGCCCCTGATGATATAATGGAAGTATTTTTATTAGTAGTTTTAAGATTTTGAATAATTTTGAACCTTACTGTTTTAAGTTTAATAGCTTTTTACATTAGGGTTAGGGGTTTGAATGATCTGAGAAGTGTGGTTAAATTCTACCAGTGGACATAGAGTCTGCCTCATGTTTGTAAATAATAAAAAGCAGACAGTTTCATGATGCAAGATTTTAAGATGACAGTAATTAGAGGTTAAACAGTTGTTGTGCAGAACATCTGCCATATAAATCTTGATGTGAACCATATTAACATGAATCACAAGCATTTTGTATTTTCTTTCTTTATTAATACTTAAAACTTGTTTGAGAGGTGTAAATGAATTGTACTAGTAGACCGAGAGTCTGCCTCATGTTTGTGTATAATGAAAAGCAGACAATTTCATGGTTTCAAATGTGAGATTTGAAGATAAAAGGTATTTAGAAGTTATAAAGTTGTTATGCAGAACATTAGCTACATAAATCTTGTTGTAAAACGTATTTGAAACTTTGAATGTCGCAAGCATTTTGTATTTTCTTTTTTAATTAAAATGTAATACTTGCAATGTTGAAAAGTTCTGAAAAGTTCAATTGAATTGTACCAGTATGTATAAAGTCTGCCTCATGTCTGTGTATAATAAAAAGTAGACATTTTAATGACTGTTTCAAATGTAAGACTTTAATATTAAGTTAGAGGTATAACAGTTGTTGTGCAGAACCTATGCCATGTAAATCTTGGTGTAAACCATATTTGATAGCATGAATCTCTTGTTATTTTAATTAATATTCAATATTCATGTTTTTTGAATGATCTGAGAAGTGTAAGTGAACTGTTCATTAATTCATTAATAGAAAGTCTGTCTGTTTGTGTATAATAAAAAGCAGACAATTTCATGATGGTTTCATAGTACTTATTTTGCATTGAACATTAGACAGCCTTTAAATATCAACATGCCTAAATGCCATGTTTCAAATATAAGAATGCCTTCAGTGACCGGAGGCCCAGTCTGTCAAAATCATACTTAAAAAAAACTGTTTCAGGTTCCTGTAGATGAGAATAGTGTTTAGAATATGCATAAAAAAAACATAACACTTCAGTCTTTCAATTAAAATTTTATTTCAGCGACCAAGGGTTTTCAGAAGCACTTTCCTTGAGTTAAATTACTTATACCATATTATACTATATTATTACAATATGATCATAGGGTAAATACTGAATTTGATAAGACTACCTTCCACTAATTTGCTCCTTTAATAAATGGAAGGAAATACAGAGTATTTTTTAAACTTAAATGTCTGATCTCACTGGCGGATTTTAGGGATTTAGACAATGTTGAGGGAAGCCAAAAAAAAACACACACATTAAAGTTTACATACTGGGTTATTTAAGGAAAAACAGTAGACATTCATACATTCGCACAGAAATGAAGCCTCTAACTGGTCCTAGTAAAATCATATTCTCAGACAAGGAATTAAATAACTACGACCTGGGGAAAATGTGTGAAATCTTTTTTCAGCTGGTAAAATCTTTGTAAACATTTAGTGTGTGATAATATATTACACCATATTATCATTGTCCAATAATCTGTTACACAGCAGAGTTAAAGCAAACAACTGCTTAATATTTACTGGATAAATAATAATGAGCCCATACTTACCAGCGTAAATGTGTAAAGCATTAAGTCAGTACTTTAAAACAACCAAAAACTGTTTAAATACTGATCACGATAACCCGAACTAGAGGATAGAAATTTGTTGCACACTCAAGTACTCACTGTAATTTATTTGACAGTTATTCCATGAGACCACTGAATCATTGACTGTCATTAGTGTGAGATGCTTAAGAAGTGTTGTGGGCTATTTTTTGTCTTTTTAAAGAGGACCTTTAGATGACAATCATCAATAACTCATTATGTGTGCACACCAGACATGTGACTAAATTCAGTTAGTCCAAATAAGTAATTTTTCTTGGGCAGTCTGTTCCAGTCAAATCACAAGTTGAGTTTAGTCAAGTCCCTCCACAAGAAACTTTCATCTTACCTGGAGTATCCAGTCTTTATAAAGAGAACAAGGCATTAGTACCTGTCAAAAAATAATATTTTTCACCAATTATACAACCAGTTCATAAAGTATAACAATGAATTTACTTTTTTTTGGGAGTCTGTGAAAGAAATACAATGAAATACTTCTCATTCACAAAATATTCTTTCCTCATCACTTTTATAAACTGAAATTCCGACTGCCAATCAACAAAATATTAATCTGAAAACAAAATGTACAAAGACAAGTCACTTGTGTCATCATGTCTCAAGTCAAGTCAGGTCACGTCTTAAGCTTCCAAGTCCAAGTCAGGTCTAAAGTTGTTTATTTTCTGTCGAGTAAAGTTGCAAGTCATTAAAATAGTGACTCGAGATGACAGAGTTCACATCTCTGGTGTACACAAAAGACAGGTCAACAGGAATTACAATTACAGCAGTGGTACTTACAGCTTTAACTAACCTGTGACTGGTAGAGATTCTCCGTCATGTAAGTAGTTAAATTCAAATGATCAAGTGAGGAAAGCTGATAAAACAAACAGGATTAAGTGGTAAAGCCATTTACAAGCATATGAAAAGTCATTTCTTCATCACAAACCTCTCAACAAACATTGAATGTATTTATATATATATATATATATATATATATGGCTGTAGGTGACAGACTGGTAATGGTGTCTATGTGTGGCTCTTGACCAGAAGCCATTAATATATTTCAGACAGCTGTGGAGGGTAGGAATACTTAACAAAAGCTTGTAAAGGGACATAGTTCCATTTAATAGCTCTAGACTTTTAGTAAAATATGTTATTGAATGAAAACAGAGCTTCCTGATGCTCTCAATTAATAATTGAGGTTCAATGGCACATAAGAGATTAACAAGAAAGAATATAATTTACTGAGATTACATGGCTGAACAAAATGGTGCCTAAACGCAACAACACAAACAAGGGCCTTCACCAAACTTGCTGCAAGTTTGGGGACATCGAGATCCAACAGCGTGTAAGCTGTGAGGGCCCCTGGTAATGAATGAGAAGACAGAAAATGGTGAGACTTGCCTCAGGCTGAAACAGGGCTACACTGAGACAGGGCCTCAGCCAGTCCCCCATGGCATCGCTACAGGGAGAAGAGAAATCTGAGTTTTAGCACTACAGCCACCAGCCACCCGGAAGTTATGCAGCTGTACAATGCACTCAGTGCGTCAATGACAGGCCTGACAGTGCCATGTACAGAGCATCAATAAGAAAAAATCTTCTAGCAAAAAATAAGACATTTACCAACATTTTCAATTTAAACTGAACAAAAACTTAAAAGCACAGATGCACATTTCTGCTGATGTTTATCTTCAAGACAACAGAAGCACAGTCATCGTGTAGTTTTACAAACCTGCTGTGACGTCTCTTTTCCCACTAATGTCCCGCAAAGAAGAGTCTTACATTTTTACCACAGTTTATTGTAATACAGTTTTACAACAATACATATACCATTTCATTTAGTGCTTCACCAATTTCAGGTAGATGGAGTATTTACCCATCAAAACTATGAACACAAAACATGAGCATGAATGAATAAACAGTTAATTGAAGCCCTCACCAAACAAAGTTGGGGACACAAAGTCCAACAGCACTATGTGCTGTGAAGGCCTCACTGTTAAGCTTAGAACAGAAATGTATTTACATAAAACTTGCCTTGATAAAGGGTGGGTACTGCCCATGTAACTCCAGCGCCTTCACAACACTACGAACCATATCTACTACACTTCTATACACCTAAATGAAACATGAGAAGGAAAAAAAGCCACAGAACAGAGATGGTTTGAAACAACAGTTCATAGTCTTGATTAAATACAGTGTAAATATTTCCCATGCGTTCTGTGATGCGTTTATAGCTCTTTTGTTTGCCGTTTATTCAGTGTCTCTTCCTCATAGCTCAGTGGTAGAATAAACAGTACGTCGTCGTACTAGAATACCAATAATGGTTTGTCTACTAGCAGCTGAGGACATTAGAAAAGGGTTGAGTGTCCAAACCTATTGAAGAGGGGAAGGCAGGCTTCAGTAGCGGCCTCCAGGAGACATGACAGGGGGCCTCATACCCATGGGTGGCCTCGGAGGGGCTCCCTGGAACCCTGGGGGAACCACAGGAGGGGCCTGTCCGTACGGAGGCATCCCTCCTGGCATGTAACCTGGCATCCCCTGGGGTGGACCACCATACTGGCCTGAGAGAACACAGGTTGGTTGTTTTGTTTTTTACCTCCAAAAATCAGTCTTGTTATACAGTGAAAGCCACAATGTTTTATAGCTAGTAAGAGTCCACAGCCATGCAGGCAGGTCTGTTAGACCCAAGTTATTCATGTCATACAGCAGAGATCTGAAACATTTCCATCTTTATGAGCGTTCTTGTCATCAAGACAGTTCAATGATTACAGAATTAGTTGTGTGACGATTAAAGTACTCTGCATTGACAATACAACACTATATTCAAAAAATGTAGATTGAATTACATGACAAACTTTGATTTATGCATTTTTAAGTCGTAACTGCAACTATAACATTGACATCGAGTGTGTAATCATGCTAACTCTGCTATGCTATGCTATGCTATGAACGCAGCATGAGGCACAGGGGTGCCTCGAGCTAAATGTCAAGTGCATGTTCACATACTCAAAACGACTATGCCAACATGCTGATGCTAAGCACGAATAATGCTCACCATCTTAGTCAGGCATGTTAGCCTGGTAGTATTGCTAATTAGCACTAAACACAAAGTACATCTGAGGCAGATGGGAATGTCATATTTATCGGTACAAATCTGTACAATTTGAACCATAATTCCATGGTAAATTATAGCATTTATAAAGAAAGGGTAATAATAATGAATAAATAATGATA
The DNA here is from genome assembly GCF_900880675.1 of Sparus aurata. Lineage (NCBI taxonomy): Eukaryota > Metazoa > Chordata > Actinopteri > Spariformes > Sparidae > Sparus > Sparus aurata. The sequence continues at coordinate 14,672,436 of NC_044209.1, read as the reverse complement.
ATTAATGATATATAATTATGACACTTCAGTTCTAGTTTTGTACGCTGCAACAGCTAATAATAAACTGCTTTGGTTATTAGACAAAGAAAATGTGTAAAATGGAATGTTTTTATCTGAGCTACTAGCACATTGCATATACCAGGTAGAGGATGCCTCATGCCAGGCTGCTGAGGAGAGATCATGCCACCCACGGGACCCATTGACGGTGCTGTAGCGGTGCTCTGGGCTTGGCGGGGAACACTGCGCTGGTACCTGGGCAACTGTGCCCGCAACTCCTCCTACAGGACACAAAGCAAACAAGGACAAGTGATTTCAGACTGAAATTCTGTATCTCAACCAGAAGTAATAAACAGTAAAATTAATAAACCACTTTCATATATACATAAAAAATGCCATTTAATGACTGTGGCTATGATTAATGAGCCTTTTTTTCCCCAAAATGCTACTTACTGAAAAAACTATAAATCAAGATAATTGTAGCTGGACTACTCACCAGTGAGATATCCTCATCAGGGTGGATCAACTTACTGGTTGCACTGGAGGTGGTGAGGGTGGCAGGCTTACTGGTCACAGTAGAGGGAGGTTTGGAGACTGTACTACTGCCAGAGTTAGGGCTGACCACAGCTACGGTGGCCTGAGTGTAGGCTGGGAATGTGGGCTTTGAGGGATCAGAGGAAGTAGAGGGGGGAGGGTGGGGGGACCCTGACACTGTCTGCTGACTCTGAGGGGGGAAAGAGGAAACACATTAGAGACTCTGCTGAACAGCATTTATCTTTCAAACGGGGGACACTTTCAATCATACTTTAAGGTTACTCCCATTATTGAAGTTTATACTTAGGCTATTTAAAGCTTGGCATTAAAATGACTGTTTCAATACAGGCTTAAGATGGACTGGACTCTGTTTGTACCCTTAGTGGTAGCTAAGGAGTCATTAAGCCTTTATGTGCTGAGATTGTGCTGTGCTTTATTATCTATTGAGGCCTAAAGAAGTGAGAAAATATATTTAAATTATACAAAAACATGTCTTTCAATAATTTACTGAAGAAACAAGGTGATTTAACCTAAACTTATATCAGGTCCTCCTCCACCAACCAGAAGTTACAGCAGAAGCCTTCATGTAGCCTAAAAGGTGAAACCCTGGTCTTAAAGCCTTCATTTCACTCACTGCTGCTGGTAAAGCAAATTGCTCTGAGCACACAGAAATAGTTGAAACATCTTCTAAATTTTGGAAAGTATGAAGATAATGGGTAAAAAAAAAACATTTAGGTTTAGTGTTTATTTGGAAATAAATCAAACTAAACCCCAAAAGTGAGGGGGACATGCTGTATGCTGTGCTGTTCAAATCTATACATATTCACCGCATATCAATAATAGAACAGAATAACCTTTTAAAGTATGACTGAAACCTATTTTGTCCAGCCTGCAAGAAAACAAATCCAAAAGAGCATGCTGTGCTACTTTGTTGTACAGAAGTTCAGAAATAAGAAGCCCACTTTACAAATCTGCACAGCTCTCCATTTTTTACATTGTTGAGGTGATAAAGCAATTTTTTCCAGCCATATTCTATAAATGCAGATGTGCAGCAAACATAAAACAGACAAAGGCATGTGCTTAATATAAAAAAAATAATTTTCAGGTATTTTTCACCCACTCTGTTAAGATTTCTTGCGATAGTAGCATTGGCAAATGAAATAGAATAACTGCACCACAGGCAAACTATACACAATTGTGTGCATGCCAATTGTAAAGCTGCAGGTTGCCAGAGTAGAGCAGGCATAGAGCTGCGTACTTGTGATGCAGTAGGAAACAAAGCTTTAGGGGAAGCAGACTGAGAGTCTGCACTTGATGAGCCTGCACTTGTACTTGCAACACGGTTACCCATCTGCAGCACAGGAAAAGAGTAAAGAATAAGAAATAAATAAAATAAATAAAATAAATATTTCATTAAAGAAATTGGTGGTTAAAGTCTCCTTTATACCAGCTGCTGTTACACAGAGAAAGCTACTCAAACATCCCAGATAATTTGCTACCCATGTTAGAGTGCTGAGGGAGATTAAGAAGTCGGAAAAGGTTTCATGAAGGTTTTACCTGTCCAGCAATCGGGAAAAGAGGTTTTGTGACATCAGGCTGAGCTGAGGGGACAGTTGCAGCAGGAACAGCAGGTCTTGTCAGCATGTTCGCAGCAGGGGGCACCTGAGCCATGTGTGTGATGCCTGGACGATGGGCCACAGGGGGAGGCATGCCTGTCACAAACAGAACAAATTCATTATACCAAGGAACAAGTGAGAAGTCACCACAGTGGTGTTTCACCATATTGACAAACTTTAATTTAGAAAATTGTCATTTTAAATTAGTAATACACATCAAGGTAGTGATGTGGAAGTGAGTGCTGACATTACCCGGTGGCACACCTGCCATCATTGGAGGCATCCCTGGACCTGGAGGCAACATCCCACCCATCGGTATCATCCTATAAGGAGAATGTCCTTGGTTAATATATTAAAAACAAATAGGATGGGATTAATATTAAATCTTTAATCATCTTTAATGCTTACCCTGGAGGCATTCCTGGCAGAACAGGTGGCATTCCTGGCATCATTGGTGGCACACCAGGCAGCATTGGGGGAATTCCTAAAACAAAACAAAAAAATTGTTGATAGGAATTATGTTATGCTTCTGCTGACATCTTGATCAATGTTCCTATTTCAACATGAACCAACCTATACTTCAATCTGAAAATAGCTGAATAAATAGCATTTATTTTTTGGGGGGTAAAATTTAGTGAGTGAAGGGAATTGAATTGTGAACGAAGATGTGCTTATAAAACTCTAATGTCTGAATTAGATGTCTGAATAGCCAGAAGAAGAGCAGGGAGGGAAAGAAAATACAGCACCATGTCAGCATCAGGTTTTAGGTTAAATACTAGAAAAAATAAGAAACATGGGACTGCTTCCTCAGTTGTGTAACGTGTAACATGTGCAGGAATATAATTAGAATAGCTATATAATCACCCTTTGTATACTGTAAAAATACAGCATGATACTTACTCAGTGTTATTTAGGATTACCTGAATAGTTGACTAATTCCAATTCAAGTTATGTTTCCCACCTGAGTAGCTGCCCGGCGGTATCCCTGGAGCACCGGATCCGGGTGGCATGCCAGGCTGGGACATAGAAGGGATGTAGCCTGCCTGGGGTTGACCTGCAGCAGGCTGCTGGAAGGAGGGACCAGGCTCGTCTTCGTCATCGTACTCATCAGAATCGTCCTGGTTCTGCTTCTTCTTTTGAGTCTCTGATAAAAATGAGTAGCACAGTAAGTCTCTAGAATAGACCATAAAAAGACTGTAAAATACAGTGCTTAATCATTTCTTTTGGTGCAAATACCTTGGTTCTTTTGTTCTAGCACTCTTCTTCTCTCTTCCATGTCTTTTTCGGGAATACCCTCCATGCCATATATTTCCAGCTCAATATCTGTCCTTCCAGGTATTGCATTAGGAACTCCATCAATGGTCTCTTTGTGTACCTGTGATGGATGAGAAACAATAAGGTAATTTTCAGTATACATAACAATTGATATGGGTTAAATTTCATTGAGATGGTCTGCATTATTCTTTCCTCACCTGCATACAGTGGATCGCAAGCCCAGGGCCAGTGTAGAGCTTTTTATGACAGATGTGGCACTTGAAATGTTTGGCCTTCTGATGCTGAATGAGAATCTTTTCATCATCGAAATCTCTGTTACAGTACCTGAAATTACGGTTTAGGAAACTCTTTGACTGGAAAACCACCTTGCGAATAATAACCACACATCACAGGACATCAAAGACCGACATCGCCTCCGTTTAATATCCTGTCAGAGTAGTCATTCCAACATCAAAAGCAAGTCCAGGATCAGTCATTCGGACTACATATTACAAACATGTACACACTGATTATTATTAGAAGCTCAGGTTGACTTGACGTTAGCTCAGTAGACAGAAGATAAAGCTGTCTACCACTGACACAGATTAATAAATGCTAGATAACGTCATAACATTAAAGGTAAGATGTGGAAAAGGATACCAGCACCAAGGCTTCATTTGCTTTTTCTTCTTTCTTCCCATTATTATTTCTGTACTGACAGTTTACCGCCTGTTAATCCAGATAAATAAAACAGGTGTTAGCAAACCAACCAGAGCGGAAATGAAGCAACTGAAGATGGCGTCAGTACGTCCCGCAAGAGTCTGCTGCCTCGGGTGCCCTCTGGTGGTCCACAACGTTTAGTTGTTAAGCAAACAATCGTATTTTGGACCATTACTTATATTATAACCCTTAAATATGTTTGATTAACTACAAGTAAATTGACGTCCACAGCTAACCGTGCCACGACTATATTTGCAATGTACTTTTCAGTCACCCAGCTCTGGCTAACGTTACAAGTCTAACGGCACATAGATCCACAATTCGGTGGTAAATTAATAAGTTCAATAAGCAATTTAATTTAGTGATAAACGACTAACATATCATTTACACGGCCATTTTTAACGTCATACTAGTCATGTGTAGGTTACTTTCACTGATGAATGTCCCAGGAACCGACGTAACACTCGATATTAAAGTCGGACGTTATTGAGAACGTACACATAAATCTTGCGCATGCGCAACACGCATATATAGGAGGACAGGAATACATTTTACTGCACCTGTAGCATTTATCCAGTTGCAATTTTAATATCAGACGATCAGATCACGACGTTAAATATCACCTTTCTACTGACACAGCACAGCTCAACGACAGAAAGTCGCCATTGTTATTCCACTTTTAGCCGACTGCTAGCTTGATCCGTGCAGCAGTACGATCATGTTTACCTCCCAAACCTCGTCCTTCCAAGATTCAATTGACGTGGAAGAGAGAGATGACTATGACAGCGAGGAAATCGCTGGATACAGCCAGAAAATACAGCTGAACTGCTACTATACCATCTATCTTTATCAGGGCACAAGGTAATGGTCGATATTTGTTGTCCGACTTTATCTGTTTTTCCAAACAGCTGGTGTTGCTGCTCTCAGGCTCTGCTGCAAGTACCTTTCTCTAATAGAAATAATGGAAATTTGTGTTGCGTCTATGGTGTGATGTTGCATATGTAAGGAATGTAATCATTGTTTTAACGTGATATAATGTGTTCTTTTCTAATAATTGATTTTTATTGTTGGATTATGTATTGTTTACACTTTCTGACGCTTATCCTACAGCAGACCACAGAGTGACTATTCTTTCCTTTTTTCCTTGAATACAACCAGGTCCCTGGTATAAAATTAATGTTTATTTCTACACTACTCTTTTATTTACTATGCATTCTTTAGTTGTTTGTAGTTCTTCTTCCTAAGCCTGCTGACAGGAACAAACCTGCAGGTAAAAAGAGATTTCTGCATCGAAAACTAACCAGGTGATGAGTGAACTGTCAATTGTCTTAGATCTGAGGCTCCTGGGGAAAATGTGGCATGGAACCAGAGAAGAGCAGACTCCACAACCAGTCAGGATGACTTTAGGTAACAAAGGAGCCATTCACCTACCTTCTCCTTGCTTTCAGTGGTCGTTTCGCTTGGCTTTCACTGTTGTGCTTTGATGTATCCACGGGCTGTCACTGGAAATCCAACCAACATGGAATCAATGCTGTTTTCATTCGTGATTTTGTTCTTTTTTTTTGGTCATTGCTGTGCTGCTGAGTTACATGGCCCTTAGGTCTCTCCCAGTCTGAATGGGTCTCTCCATTGTGTCAAGTGAAGTTGGAAAAAAGTGAATGAAATTTTGTTGAATGTCTGTAGTGTTAAAGCAAAATGGCAAAGTACATTCTGTCAGTGTCTATGTGTTTTCTTGACACCTAGTGGGGTGGCACGGTTGCAGCTATGTGACTCAGTTGTGTGTTGTGTTGAATGTGGCTAATGGCTCATCAGCTTTTTCCATCTGTTCTCCATTGACTTGAGTGGCTTCCAAATTCCTCATTGCCACCACAGGCTGCTTATGGTAGTAATAATAATAATAGTGACTTTCTGCCCTTCCCACAGCCTGACACTAATAGACAGCAGCCTTCCATCAGAGGCAGAACCGGAGCTGCGGACTTACATTTCAAGGAGGCTGAGCAAAGGAGCCCTGCTGGGAGGCATGGGCAACATCGCCACGGTCGAACTCAGGTGAGAAGTTTACATTTTTCCTCACAACTAGAGCTGCAACGATTAACCCATTAATCAAATAAGTTGTTAACTTTTAAACTACTATGATAATTGAATAATTAGTTTTAGAGTCTTGGAAAAAGGTCAAAGTTCTCTGATTCCAGCTTCTTAACTGTGGATATTTTATTGTTTCTTTACTCCTCAATGACAGTAAACTGAATATCTTTGGGTTGTGAATGAGACATTTGAGGACCTCATCTTAGGCTTTTGGAAACAATGATAAGATTTTTTACCATTTTCTGACATTTTATAGACCAACCAACTAATCGAGTAATCAAGAAGCTATCTGACAGATTAATCAACAGTGAAAATAACTTTTAGTTGCAGCCATACTCAAATTTTGCATAATTTATGCTACATACTAACTAAGTGGGACACAAAATTAATGTATCATGATAAAACAAACAAGCCAAGGTCATGCTTGACTTCAATCCAACTGGAACGATGCAGCGTATGCTTCATTGTCATTATAAATTGTATTATAGGGGATCCAGTTTGTTTGATACATCACAGTAATAAGTGGACAAATAAGTTTGTTAGTTAACACAAATTTGTTGATAATTTATACTCTTCCCAGTATTCCGGAGCAGGCAGTTGGCTGCTACTGTTGTCTCCTAGAGCAGGAAAGGTCTCCTGAGCAGCCTGATGCTGATGGAAATGGATATGTCATCTGCTTCATGGGCGGCTCTGAGAAAGGACTGAACTTATATCCTTTGAGCAAAGCTGTCTTTTCCATAGTGTCCTCATTAGGTTCTCCAGTATTCATTTTATAGATAATCTTTGTCATTATAAAAGTTTCTTTTGCTTTTTTGCTTTGTTGTATTGTTTTCCACTTTGCTGTAGCTTTGTGCAGTATAACAAGCAATAGTTCCAATTCCTTGACCAAATTCACATTTAGATTAGAGCTGGATAAATATGTCCAAGGCCTGCATAGCAGCCTGCAAACCCCAGAGGTAAGAGTGTGTTATAACAGTATAATGAAGTTTTATATATATTGTTATTTTGCCATATTAATTTGCCTGTGTGTGTGTGTGTGTGTGTGTGTGTGTCAGCTGCAGAACCTTGAGACAGAGGTGCGTCCCTATCTGAGCCGGTGGTATGAGGAATCTGTCATGCACATCCATCGTGTGGTGCAGCTGGTCCAGAGCAACATCAGCTTCTTGCTGCACGCTGTGAGTCATTTTCACCCCTACAATATGTCCAGCTTGTCAGAGGTACCCAACCTGACATATGATAAATAATGAGAGGAAAAGCATCCGCACAGACCGATCCAAATTAAATCATTAACAGACTATGGCACAGATTGGTGTGTGCAGATGCCTTTTATATCATTTCACCTCAATAATATGCCATCATAACATGACCACAAACCTCTCCCTTGGATCAGCAGCTCCTTTAGAGGCCCTTTTAACAAGGTTTTAAACATTACCGTTGTAGAACAATACCAAATTGCAGTATTATAGGTAATTGGCTTTATATTGACATTATTTTGGGGAGTACTGTTTAGTAAAAATATTATGTGAGTAATGGAAAGCCAAATAATGTGAGACCCTTTTTTAGATAATTACAGTGTGACTTGCCACGGTTTGGTTTTGCAATGGAGCTCATTGATGTTTGGTTTTAAGTACTCAAACCAATAAATCAATTGAATTAAAGACATCACCAGTGATCCTCTCCTGTAATATGTAATATTCCTGTATTATTTATTTCTCTATGTATTTTTCCTCTGTTTTTGGTTTTATGTAAAGCGTCTTTGAGAGCTGTAAAAGCGCTGTACAAATAAAATGTATTATTATTATTATTATTATTATTATTATTATTATTATTATTATTATTATTATAACACATTTACCTCTGCTAATTGTGAACAGTTAATTTTGTTGTAAATAATAGAAAGTGTAAAGATTGGCAACAACTACAAAGTTATTTAATTACTGATTAATCTGCTGATTATTTTAATGATTAATATTTTACTCTATAAGGTGTCAAACAAAGTTTAAATGCTCAACACAATTTCACAGAGTCCAAAGTGACGTCTTGAAATTGCTTCTTTTGTCAAATCAACAGTCTAAAACCTAAAGATTTAATTTTATTTATTATCATAAATGATAACAGAAGTTGACAGAAATTATTAGGCGATTATTAAAATAGTTGGCCATTTTTATTTTTTAATCGACTGTAGTTACTCTGGTGTCATATCGACGGTACCTCAGAATGAGACGTTGTCATGGGTTCCAAGCCTCGCTAAATTACAACAAAACTATCTAGATCATTAAAATGCAGCCTGGCTTAGAGACCAAGTAAATGCCACTGTTTTTGTGTGACCTGCTCCTTGAAATACTTATTTACTTGCGCATCTGTAAGACGAGGCTTTTTTCCAGAGCAATTCATTTCAGCCATTACATCTTCTGTGTGCAGGCTCTGAGTCACACACCTGTGGAGGTCAATAATTCAGATGAGAGGACAAAGGCTGATGTGTCAAGGTGAGTTAGGTGACTGCCCCAGTAACAACACTAACACATCCTCAAATTCTAAGACTGTTAAAAAACAATAATAGTTATGTCTGCCAGTTGTTAATTTCCATGCAGTACAGTATGTGATTATTTGTTTGTTAGCTGTTAAATGTGTATTGTGTTCTCTACCAGGTTCATCAAAGCAGCCAGTCTGCAGGGCCTGTCCCAGCAAGACACAACAGCAGCTTCTCTGTGTAAGGCTATGTCAGAGGACACACACTCTGACCTGATCGTAGATTGCTCCACCAGCCCACCCACACTCTCTAACACTGGTAAGACATGCTCCGTGACGTATACCTGACGAGGAATATGTGGTTTGAGTTCTTTTCTCTTTCTAAGTATAATAATAATGTTTTCTTTCCTAGTCAGTAATCGTTTCTGTGATGACTGGATTCAGGCGTTTCTAAATGCTGCAGAGCGTTGTAATCCTTTCCTGCTCAGACAAATTCTGGAGAACTTCAAACTTAAGGTGACAAAACATGCACACAGACAGACTAGAGTTTCTTGACCTGTTTTCAGATCCCAAGATGTCTATGAGTGTAGAAGTTTTATCAGTCAGCATCAGTTATACTGATGGCAAAATGAAAAAGTCAAGAAGAAAATTGTTTTTAATATAAAATAGGCCAATGATGATATGCTCCAAGTCTATTTATTTTCATAACAAACTAATGAAACAAAGATATCCGCATTAAAAGTCCCACTAGCCCACCACAAGGTTGAGAAACTTTTAGATAATAGCTCTCAGTTCCTCTTTGAACAGATGCCTCTTTCCCTCATCCTGATCTCTTCCCTTTCTTAACAAGCTTCTTCCTCTCTATCAACCACTGCTCTCATTCGACAGGCCATCCAGGACATGAACAGCCTGAAGCGTTTTGTGCGTCAGGCAGAGATGAGTCACTACGCCCTTTTTCGCTGCTGCCAGTTCCTGCAGGGCTGTGGAAATGGAGATGTGTTGCTGCAGAATGCCAGGGCTGAGCACAGCGACCTGCCTGAAGCCTGCAGCATCATCACTGTCCTGGAGGAGTTCCTCAAGGAACAATCCCAGGCCCAGGCCTGATTCTATTAAACCATGTATCTCAGGGTTGTGGAGTCTGGAAACGTTCTCTGTAACTGTTGAGGCAGTCTCCTCTTAAAGCCACAAAACAGATAACTTAGTACTATCCTCAACCTAGCACTACATCTTAAGTTAAACATCAGTTTGCTTGTTTTTCACAGTTTTTTTTTAATTTCACAGTGAAGATATGTAGATTCGACCAACTTCTGAATGACATTTTCAGAATTTAGATATAAATTATTAATCATATCCTCTTCTGGTACTGCTGCTTCTCAGCTAGAAGAGTGATAGTCAGATGTGGAACATGTACTGTAATAGACTGACAACTTACATTAAGCTTCCCTCAACAAATATCACTAATAATAGTTTATTCACTCTGTAACATCACTGCACTGGTCTTAATAATTAAGGTTAGTTGTGAAGGGGTGAAGATTAAAAAAAAATATATATATATATATTTAACAGGTGAATTCAAATGAAAACAAATAGTGTGCATGTCAGTTTAGATCTATTTCTAGAGTGGCACTTTCCCAATCGTTTCCTTTTTTGCAATTTTTGTGCTGCATGAGTGTAACAATACTATGAACCAAATATTATTTGTAGTGTTTTGCTAACTGACAATGATCACAACACAGAACTGATCCAAGCGAAAGCTTCCACTCATTGGAGTGTAATTATCTGTTGCTCGATTGATGTCCATATATTTTTTTATTGTTTTGTATTATATTTGATTGTACTCTTTTCTTTTGAGAAGAAACATTGAGAATGCACAAATCACTTTTATGCATTGCTTGTTACATAGGCCTTCTTTTTGCTTAGATTTAAACCCCATACCTGCACTACTATGTTATTTTTGTCTAATGAACACTGCTACTGTATGTTTGTATGTCTATCCAGTGATATTCAAGTCAGTTTAATCCCTCTCTGGGAAAGTAGTGTTGTAGATATAACTGTGATTTTTGGATATCATTTTCTGTTTACAAAAATCTTCCCAGCTGTCACCAGCTGAAAACTTGATGAGAAAAAACTAAACGGGCACAATGTGGTCAGTCACTCACTACATTTAGGGAGCATTTGATTAGTCTAAAAGTTCTAAAACATGAATACCCCTTAAGAGACAAAATAAAAACATAGAGTGAAAGTAGATGGTATATAAAAGTGCTCACAGTAAATGTTAGCATGTTTTAATTTTATTTTCCTTTTATCGTGTACCTTATATGCTATTAAACCCATAAAGGGTTCAGAACCAAGCTTACACCATTCCTATTCAAACCAATCCAAAGTGTGTAATACAGCAATATCAATGTTGGTGGTGTACACTTTCAAACTGTGAAGCAGGTGACATGTAAATGAGTCATTTTACTATTGTGAATCATAGTGTGACTCGCTACAGTGCGTGATGTGTAGATATTTCTGTACAGTGTATGCTGCAGTTATAAATGTCTATGTGGTACTCGGTCTTGTATAGAAGGAGCTGAATTAAATACCACAGTTGAACCTCTTTGTGACTGTTTTGCGTGCTGTCTGGATACAAAAGTTCTTACAAATTAGACAAACATTTTTAACACTTGTTATATCTGTTGCATCACTGCTGTTGCATTGCCTCAAACCTGTCAAAGCATTAAGCACAACGTTACAGATCCTAAGCAGAAACAGTCTTCGTAACAAAGAAGAAAGAAGCAGATGAGGCTGCTGCTGCTACACTCCAGTCTATCACGTGTGTCCTCAAACTTGACCTCATATCATCCAGTAGAGTCCATCCTCAGCCTGCTCCTCTGAGCTGAAAGCTTGAGACATGCAAATGAGAAAATGTTTGTTAGTGCTGCATATGTGGCATTTTTTTTTTTTGCATGAATCATTCTGTGTACATATCGGCAACTGTGATTGTCTTATAACAGGAGCGTAACAAAAGCATGACATGAAGCAGGATTTACCTGAAGTGTGATCAGGCAACTTCCTTAAAAGAGAGCTTGGTACATCGTAGATGTTCTCTGTGGGGTCTTAAAAACGGCAAACAACAAAAAATGTTTAATATTCTGGTAAAACCAAGTATTTAGAAGCTAGCTGCCAGGGGAAAAACATGTTATCACACCTGGATTTTCAGAAGCCCTCCTGTAAGAGAGAGGAATGTCATACACCTCCTCGGCCATCTCTGTTGAAGTGCTGCTCTCACATATTTCTGAAGGGACAGAATATAACACATGACAGGGCCCGTTTGGACTGCTTGCTATGTTAGCATAGATGACAAATTTAAAGTTTATTTATGATCATACTTTTTCTTTTTGGTAAAATGTCATAGTCTCCTTCCTGTCCCTCAGCGTTGCTCAGTCTGCTGGAACACTGAAGGCTGTTGAGACTGTCACCTGAAAACAGAGTCGTTAGCATCATGTAGCTGAATGTTCAATTTATTCGAGACTTAATTAACAAGTCAAATCCTTTACCATTGTGATGTTGGAAGTTACAGGCTGGCAGTGTGTTTTGGTATATGATCTCCTCAGACAGGTGGATGGGGGAGGTGATGCTCCTGATCACATGGTGGATGTTGCCTGTAGGGGCAGAGAGGGGTCGAGCAGGCAGCGACTCCATCACACTCTCACTGTGTGAACGGATGGGTGTGATGCTGTTTGTTCTCTCTAGGTGCTCACCCATTTCAAGTCTGAAGAAAAAAATAATGGTCAGCGTCCGAGCAGCTGACAAAAAATCACCAAAATGCATGTGAGGAGTTCAAGTCAACTTGACCAAACATGAATTATCTTAGGTGCAGTTCAGATCTTTCATGAGGAGAAAACCCTGTTCTTACTCACTGTGTGCTGCTTCTGGAGACCCCAGTGGTAGAAAGATGCATGGCTTGCCATAGGTGTCCTATCCACTCCTGTCTGAGAGTTGCTGTTTCTGCTGCCTGCACACACACACACACGCACGCACGCACGCACGCACGCACGCACGCACGCACACACACACACACACACACACACACACACACACACACACACACACACACACACACACACACACAGGTGTTTGGAGAAGTGATGGAAGAAGTATTACAGTCTCCCACCTGAGAGAGTACTATGGCCACTTTATTACAAATCAAACTCAAAGGGAAAGGAGATTTTTTTATAGTGCTTATTGGTTTATTTTCATATACTCATAGACTCATTATCTATGTGAGTATGCAAAATAACTGGCAACCAAAGTAATCAAAGAGATGTAGTGACATATACAAGTACAATATTACCCCCTGAAGAGTAGAAGTAGAATGTATTAAACTCTCAAGTTAAGATAGATGTAGCTCAAAATAGTACTCAGTAAATGTAGCATAGGCTGTTTTCAACCCCTCATTTAAAGGCAAAGGTGACCTGAACTGCAACAGTCACAGCCCACAGATCGATAGTCTTCAAAGAGAACACGACAGTCAAACCACAGATATGACTCACCAACAATTTTCTCTTTCCATTGGTCATGATGATCTCAAACATAAAACGCTTACTGTCTGCTCTCTGGACCTCTCGCACTGACTGCACCTGACCCAAGAGGGGGACACAGAGATCATAAACGTAAGTAAATCAATCTGTTTCCTAAATAGAAACAGAGAAACTGTGGAGGAGGAAGTTCTTTACCTCTATAAACACAGCAACACCGCAGTGAGAAGTACAATGTTAAAAGTGAAAGCCATGTACTTTCACTTAAGAGCGTCAATATTAACATCAAAATATACTTTAAGTACCCATAATGCAGAATGTCCCATTTCAATTTAACATTATATAGGCTGATATTCCATATCCACAACAATTCATAGGAAAATGTTGTACTTTTCCCCACTACAGTTATTTGACAACTTCAGTTACTTTAATATTTAGTTTATTACAAAATAAAATCAACTAATAAATTACATGAAGTAATCAATTAATAAATTAAGATAACTTTAAAATGCAACTACTGATTCCCAAGAGGATTCACAAGCTACCCAACAGATGAAGTATATGAAGTAGTCAAACCACATTTACCATCGTCAACATAAGTACTTTTTCCTTTAGCACATTTGATGCCATTGCTTTTGTTCTTTTATTAAAGCAACATTTTAAATGCATGATTTCACTTGTAACAGAGTATTTCTACATTGTGGTGCTGCTGCTTTTACTTTCATACAAGATCTGAGTACTTCTTCAAACTCTGGATATGTATTAAGACTATCAATTACTGTAAGGTGTCCATCTAAAGCAGGCAAATAGAAGTATTAGCGTACAATATACAGGTGGTAATTAATTAAAAGAGATTCTATCCACAACAGCAAAGCAATTACTCATATATGGACTAAATTGTTGAGAACTTACCGTGTAAATGTAGTAATTGCCTTTCAAGTGAGACTGTGGAGAGCAAAGTCAGCACAAAAACTCTTTAATGGTTGAGCTCTTTGGGTTAAAGAAGTGGTACTACCAGTGGCAGACCACTGACAAGAACATTTGAGTGTGGATTTTAAGATATTTACACCGCAGCAAATGTTACTTACAGCACTGCCATTCTTTTTTGTATAGAAGAACAAGGTTGTGTTTTGAAGCCTGAACCAATACGTCACCCAACTTATTTTCTAGCAGCAGGAAACAAAATATTAGTCATTTAAAAAACAACAACATATATTCGCATTAAACACCGAGATAGTTTGTAACTCACCAAAGTATCTCTTCTTTTCTCTAGGAAGCCCTCAAACAACAACTTAGTCCCGTCTATAGACATGTTGGCCCTCTGTGGTTATTTCACACTGTGGCTGCCAGAAGTTTATTAGTCTACCTACCTGTGAATGTGGTGCGACTTCCTCCTCACACGGGCTGAGAGCATAGTTCGCAGCCACATCATTTACTCACTTCTCTATTCACTGGCTTTACAAAAGGTCCCAGCTAATCGTACAGTTTCTTACATCATTTCACACATCCACTTTTTAAAATGCACAATTCCACTACAGCATTTAATCAAGGACACACAAACACGCCGATACCAGTGGGTGTAAATTTCATTTATTACAGATATTTAAAACCATTTTATTTTCCAGGTTGATGTTAAATTAGCTGTCATTCCACCCAACAGCTGAACAGCTGTGCCAGATAGTTTCACTTTACTTTATTGTAAATGCTGGAAAATAGAAGAATGAGAAGAAACACTTTCATAATTTTAAGGTGGAAGAGGTGCGCTGAATGGCTGCTGTTAATAGCGTAATCTTTTGCTCTACGGTGCCTCTAACTTCATAAAAATATAATGAGGGACAAAGCTCTATCTGAAAACCAGAAAATTAAAAACAAGCAGAAAGTTATGACACACCATGAAGACAGCTTTGATAATACTAAATACAAAAATACATGGAAAATGCAAATCCCTCCATCTGTTTCATGCAGTGCACTCAAAACAGACAAGAAAACAAAGAAACGGGTTAATAAATTAACACACAAAATGAACAAGTGCATGACATCCATGACCTTTCTAGTGTTAGATGTAGCACTAGCACCTCATGTAGGTGATGCTTCCGGCTTGTGATGTTGTCTATGGGGTTCAATCCTAAAATTCTTGAGGAATACATACATAATATACTGCATATACACAACTATAAACAGATTCAAGTCCCTTTGTGGTGGTTCTGTATATGGCTGCCTCTCTCTGGTCTCCATCCATCTAACTAATAATACTGACCTGAGACAAAAAAAAAACAGAGGACTGGATCAGCTGGAGACATCCAGGAACTAGTAGTGTCTGACCTGGACTAGACTAGACCAACGGATCCCATAATGTCAGCGTTACAAATTGACCGATGGGCAGCTGATGTTTCAAAAGTAACCTGCCCTTTTCCCCACAACATAAACAAAAAAAAAAAAACTAAACCAGACTACATTTTTTTTTTTTTTTTAAATGCATACAAAATGTACTTATGTTCTGCTCATTTGTTTCTTGCTCGTGTTGTGAGATGGGGATGAGGTGGAGTTGGATGCTGAGGCATTGTTCAGTCTTTTTGAGTCTTTCAGGTAGTAGGGAATGGGCAGAGTCAATACTGGGACCAGGGGGGAGGAAGTCTCATGCTGTCTCATCACCGCTGTTTGAGAAGGGCTCTGTACATGGCGAAGCCCAGCACGGCACACACTGTGGCACCTACGCTCGCTCTCAGCCAGAAGGTGGAGTTCTTTAGGTCCGCCTGAGCCATGTGCCTGAGAGAGGAAGTAAGAAACAAAGAGCAGGTGAGGGGGATGTAGCATGGAAAAAAGGGGGGCAGCATCTAACACAATAAGCGATGTACAATTTCCTTTTCCACTTTGTTAAAACCAGAGCGGGAAGAGTTGCCAACTGACAAGAAAAAGTCATGTGCTCCCTGGAAACTCCCTAAAATTAGGACCATGAATGACGAATATCGGTGTCGTCTGATGCCATCTTGAAACAGGAACACATGCTTTCTCTTGACATTTGGTTTAGTTTTGGTTCAGGGAACAGGTCCAAACCAACATATGGGTCAAAAAAAGGAGAGGTGTTGGACTTTGAGGAGGAGCTGCTTTAAGGCAAAAAACAAGAAAACATAAAACTGATGGATTATTAAAACTGGGTTAACAACAGCCCTACCAAACAGATCCAACTGGTCAAATACTGGGAAACTAAGCAGACAGAAATAAAAGCAAGCAATGAAAAGGGGAAATGCAAGAAATAGCAAAGTGTTTAAAACAAGAACACTAAGAAAAGAACTGCCACAATTAATTTGATTAAATATAACAATTTTAAATTAAATCCATCCAGCAGCTGATCTTGATCTTTAAGACACACACTAGGATCCTGGTACTCTTGTGGCATCAGGAGAGTCTTCAACATCTTTTTCCTCACAGGCCATTCATAAAGACAAGTTCAGCTGCCTTTAATTTTAAAGGAACAGACTGACTTGAGTGATCTTCACCAGATATTGAATAAGACATGGAACCTTTCCTGTAAAAGACTCCATTAAGTCCCTCTACAACATTTCAGGACATAAATACAAACATTGCATTATCTGTTAAAATAATGACCCGACAACCTCTTGTTGAATACTGGTTAGATGAACTTATCCAACACATACTTGCCCATCCATCCACATGATTAAAATAAAACATCCTTCTCCCTCGGATCTTGCTCCTGTCTTTACCTTTCAGGGAGATTTAGCTGCTCTGCAGAGGCCTCCATAAAGATGGACCCCTCCACGTTGGAGATGGCTGAAACCTGCTGCGTCAGGCTGAAATCCTCCTCTGACAGCAGGCAGCCCCCCACAGCTTCCACCCAGCCCAGCAGCCTTCCACACGAATAACACACGCACCCAGTCACACTGTTACCAGTGGTGTGCCCATACACACAGACACACACACACACACACACACTCCGATTCAGTAGGTAGAGCTGGGAAATATTTCAGTAAAATACTGACTACGGCTGCAATAGCGACTGATGATAGACTGATAGACTGATAGACTGACAATTTTTCATGGGGTCTATAAAATGTGAAAAAAAAATGTGTGTGTCTACACGCCAACGAGTTTAAGTTTTAAGTTAAAATCTTTCTTGGAAACATTACTAATGATTTTTAGGCAGGTGAAATTTCATTAGTTTAAATTAAATATTTTTGTTTAAGCATCAACAATTACACCAAAAATACTGTGATATCTAATCTCATCTGTAACACCCAGCTCTACCCAGTCCGAAAAGTAGGAAACTTCAATCACCGCCCAAACCCAAAGCATAAGCTCAACCATGACTGCATACCTGTTCAAATGTCACCGCACACTTCAAACACACATCACATATGCATACACATACTGTACACACCACATGGCAGCCAGACTGGAGATACTGAGTCATTTTAGGAGGTAAATATCATAAGACTACATTTTTAATTCCTCTGAACTGACCTTCACATTTCCGATTTTTTTGAAGTGGCCTGACACAATTAGCTAATTCTGAGTGTAATTTTTGTGATTGAAGAAGTAATTTAAAATCAAACAACACAATTCAACCCAATCAACCAGCACCACTTTTCATTTATCATGTTGGGCATCCAATGTGGTGTGTTGCTCCTTGCACTGCCATGACCGTCTATTATGCATCATGCTATTAATAGTGTCAACAACTCCCAGAGATTAAACAGCCATCAACACATAGGGTTAGTACTCGATGCAGAACTTCAATATGCAGTTCTACTAGGGTCCATGAACACCAAACCAGAAGCCCTGCATTTTATGCCACTTTAGGCAAAAAAAAATAAACAATCCACAATAATAATAATCACTCATTTGCCAAAAACCACACACTTCTGTAAAATCCAACACCATAAACAGCCATTAAAACCCTGCACTATGGAGCAACAAACCTCCCACATCTTATTCAAAACACCAAGCTCTCTTTACTGTACAGATGGACAGATGAGAAACATATTCCCAGCTGCCAGTAGATGGCAATATTTTGCTAAGGCACGCCTTTGGTTACCAAGACAGAACAGATATGCCATGCAACATAGCAGCAAGCAGCTTAGCTGAGCGTGAAAACATGCAAGAGAATGAGGGAGAGGGGCAGCCAAAAACTTGTGTATGAACACCTATTGAGTGGAAGGAAAAACACAAAGACAGGAAATACAAGATAGGAAAAACAGGGTGAAATGACAGGGTGATTGGTACAGTACAACACACTCAATTTAAACATCAAAGATGAACAATTTGATTTTTAACATCAGCCTGTTAAATGTATGAAGTCTAAATGCACAGGAGCTTTTATTTTAGGAGATGCACAGTAAGCATATAATTAAAGCAACAACTGTGCTTTTCAAAATAAAGAGTCTCCTGTTGGTGTAGACTTCGGACTTAAGCATGGAAATGAAGACAAAGCGAGACTGAAAACATCATAGATACTTAAGCACTGACAACTGATGAAAGTTGGTGCTGTCAAGAAATAAATAGACATGGATAATTGTAATATTTATATGCAATTTAAAAGAAATCACATAGCAAACATGCAGACATGCAGACTTCAATGAGGTTTTCAGTTTGAAGCACAAGCCAAAGAGAGTGGTTGTGTTTCTCTCATTATCAATGCAAATGATATGCTTGTTAGTCAAGATTTACAGTTTGCATATCCACTGCAGGACAGGAAGGAGCAAACACAAAACCTTTAAAGAAAAGAAAGATCTGGCGTATAGTAGTTTGAAACTGTATATACATATATTAATATGTTCTGAATTTTTAAGAATAGAAAATTGCATCATGCCTCTGAAATAAATGAAAATGTTTCCAATTCACAACTTCTGTTTCTAATCTAACAATATGTTTGTGTTATGTATAGTAATCAGTATTACGAGTTAAGTTTGCACTGCAAAAGCAAATAACATCATGCGTTTCATCACACGGTTTCAGACACACTGTCACCTGCCTGGCTAGCAGCCTGTGTGTTAGCTGGTTGAGCATGGTCACACTTCGCTGTGTCAAACTGTACAGAGAGCTGGTAGGCTGGCTGGAGCTGGAGCAGAGACCAAGACACCGAACATGACCGATGGGTTTTAGGCATGTGATAAAGAGAGTGAATAAAACCATATCCTCTGAATGTAGCTTAAAAAAGATTATCTCCTTGAAAGAGATACTGACACCAATTAGACCAAAACCATTGTGGCAAACAGAAGGAGGATTTCCCCAAGAGCAATCAAGTGTCTAATTATTTTCACATAATCTAACATTACTAAAGCAGACTATAGTATTTACTTAAACAACCATTTTTGGCAGTGCAAGGTATCACTAATCTCACATTTAATGACATCAACATTCCCTTTTCCCTGCAGTGGATATGTGAAGTAAACCTGGTCACTAGCGAGCACTGAAGGAAAGCAAAGGAGCTGTCACCATTAGAGAGCTTGGGAGAAAAAGGAGCCTCTCTGTTGCCCATACCAGAGGACCAACCCAAGGGTGGGAGGAACAGACAGGAGGAAGGAGTCTATGTTAAAACACTAGATCTTATTCTACGTATGAACCTGTTGAAAACGACCCTGCGGAGTTGGGCCTTAATATTGCGCAGCAGCTCCAACTTGAGGAGGTTCTGACACAGGCAATAGGTGCACCTGTTGCAGGTGCACATACAGCGGAGACGGGCATGGCTGCGGAAAGACACAAAAATGTGTGTTTGCACCACAATACAAAGACAACGGGCAGCAAACAAGACACAGGGGGAGAGGAGGAAAAAGCCAGGATTAAAACCTTGACTTCACTTAAAACATTAAGTCACTAAGTTTTAAAATTCCTTTCTGAGTTGCCAGTTACCTTTACCTTCCCAACCCCAAATGCATTGAACGTATTGACAAGGAAACAAGTCTAAAAAAGGAGCATAATTATAATGAAACAAATACAAGAGGGAACCACACAGAAACGATGGGGACAGTCACAAACAACAACAAAATCTGTAGGGTAGCAAATCAAGAACAAAATGCAAAAGCTCTCAAAATCTGTCAAAGGTCTAATGTCTTTTGGTTTTGCCACTTAAAACATTTTGGTATCCATTTTTTGTATTTTAGCAGTCATATAATGGACTGGTTTAAATAAAAACAGAGAGACTCTTTTTCTGATATCAATTTAATCTAAGACCGAGTTGCCCAAAGCCTTAAAAAGGTGAGCCACTGTACCCCCTGCTTAACTCAGGACTTGGAACCATTTTTCTTGGTTACAATCAGTGACACCAAATTACAAAAAAAAAAAAAAAAAGAGACATGATTCTTAACATGCGAGTTGCCAACATGTTGAGCAGTGACAGATGCTGGGACAGAGGATTTCAGCTCTGCACTGCACATTTTATGCTAATGGACATTTTTATATTTTACATGTTTTTTCCCAGCTAAATGGAAAACATTTTCAGCTAGGATGAAGGGCATTTTGTAGTTGCTTGGTCAGCCATACTCTTTAGTTTGATTAGCAAATCATTCAAACCTCAGAAGGTCAATAATAGGACAGCTTCATACAAAGGATGAATTAAGACACCTTTATGAATAGTTTTACATATTCAAACTGTTAATATAATGCATTTAACCTGGACTACTTCAAATGTGCTGGGTTTAAACATCTAGTTTCTGAGTCATCACTGTTTGAGCCAGGATTTACCCTCATTCAGTAGATTAATTTACTTGTTTAGTCTTGGCAGCCCCTGGACTCAGCTCGCTTCTCAGTAAGCACATTTCTATAAATCAATGCCTTACAAATGATGCCTAGAGTGCAGCAGATCAAATGGTTTCAGAATTTAGAAAATAGGATTTCTGGCTGGCTAAAATAAGATTTATGGTACGTCGCACTGAGTGCCAATTAATCTACTCTGAAATCTAATCTGATCAGAGAGCTTTGAGAAGTTAAGACACCCTAGAAAGTCAGAGGATTGCCCTATAGGCTTTCATACCGCTGACTTACAAGCATCAGAAAGTGGCTGAAAGAGCCCAAAGTTTATATGTCACACAGTATATAGATGGTGGATTTAAATTATTTAACCATGCGGTTACATTTGAACACTTATTGCAAAATGTCACTGTCTGACACATACATCCAGGAGAGGTAAAAGTTCATAGGTATAGACAGGTGGGTAAGCTAGCTATGTTTGCAAGACTCCCAGAGGTGTAAAGGGTCAACTAGATAAGACCACAAAGAGGCTTGATACTCACGGATACATGGCCATGGTGGTGAGTCTAGTGTAGATGTCTTTGCTAAGTGCATCGGTCGTGTTGCACGTGAAGGGCTGGGGTGGGTGGAGCTTGTGCTTACGGCAGAAGTCCTGCGGTGAGAGACTGTAATGCTGCCGTACTTCATGCAAGTCTGACTTGGCTGCAATCACCACGCACGGTGTCTTGCTGTCTATGAAATATTGCTGCCAAACAAGAAACAATCAGTGTTAGCAGTTTGACAAGCCTCAGTTCATCTGAAGAGCATTTTTTCCCGACTTCTGAAACATACCTTGTACACTTTGGCACAGTATTCAAAAGTGCGAGGATTGTTGATGTCATACACCAGGCAAACCACATCACAGGCTAGGTCTGCCTCTGACAGGAAGTCAAAATCTGGCATCACCTCATGGAGCTTGTGGTGAGCAGACATAACGGAAAGAGCGAGAGAGAGACAGAGTGTGCAGATGGAGGGATTAACGTTTTGCAGAGTACTAATGCTGATACACAGTAAATTGTAATACACACAGATTATGAAACAGTAATCCAAAAAGCAGAGGAGTAAATGGTTCTTACCAGCAGGTACTTCTCCTGACCATAAACATAGGTCGTGCTGATGGCATACAAGGACTTGTGGTCTTCTCGAATTCGCCTCTGTTGCTGTGGTGGATAATAAAAAAGGTCAGTTTATAAACTGGCTTGTTTCAATTTTCATCCAACTCTGGAAGCTGTCTAAATCACACACAGTTTAACAAAGTTCTCATATCAACAGTTTGTTGACTCTGGTCTGCTGTGAGGTGGTTGACATGTAATTTGGGGCATGTTGTTTATTTTAGCTCGGCCTGTGGAGTTACAAGTGATACAGGATTTTTACAATCAAGTGACGCAATGTGCATCAGGTGAAGAAAGCGAGCATCTACTCATGGACAAGAGGCTAGTTAATGTTAGGGTTCAGCCAAGCAAGTCATTATCAATCTACACAGTATGTGTGTGGTGAGACCAAGCCTCTCATCCATGAGTAGATGCAGGTTTTCTTTTGCATATCGATATAGTTGCCAAGTGCAGTTCTGTGAAAAGAAAATAGTTTTGTCATGAAACTGCTCGTAATAGGTCTTGATTATCTTGAGTAACTGGGTCATGATTTCTGGAAAGAGACAAAGATATAATTTGACTGCATCATTTGCACATTCCAAACAAAAGCAGCTAATAATTAACTGACTTTAGATTTTGGTTATCCTATAGTTAGACTGATTTAAAAGTTCTCTTGAGATATGATATGAATGTTAAACACTGCCCTCATGAACGTGAAGTAAAGTTTAATGGGGGTTGCAGCCATCATCTACACTGACCTGCAGATTCTTGCCCAGGAAAGCTTGGAGGAAGCCACTCTTCCCACTGCCCCGAGCCCCCAAGACATTGCAGCGAAAGACACTGCGCTGGGTCTGTTTCTTCTGCAGATCAATGCGCTTGTTACGCGTCACTGAAAGAATAGGGAATGCATCATTTTAAATACATACTTTACATATATGAAAAATGGCAAGATGCAGTAAAATTCATGCATTTCATTTGTATAAAAACGTTAACAAAAAGCAAACAATGCAGGTATTGATCAGTACAGTGCTTAAATTCTGAACAGAAATGTGTTTATTTCTAATTTTTTATTTGTTTTGTTAATCTGCATACAGGGCTGTTAATTAATTAAATGATATTATCTTACCTGTAATGGCAGCTGCTTGGGACTCCTGTTCATAGATGATAGAGTAGCCTAGGTAACCTAAGTACTCCAAACTACGCTGCACATCTAGATATGTTGTTAACCTACCACAGAAAACACAAAAGTCAGGAGCATACCAGATTTACACATGCATGATTTTGTAAAACGATCTGTGTTTTTTTACGTAATGAATCAGGTCCTACAGTAGTGTGAACGTATTCAGACGATGTAAAACTAAAATAGCAGTGAGTGTGTCTCTGTGTGTACCAGTATATTAATAGATAGTTCCATACTCACGTCCACTGGGAGAGGTATCCCTGGTATGTGATCCATCCCTGGTCGTTAGTGCAAACCGTGTTGTTGACATCTGGACCCCAGGGCATGTAGGGAAAGACTTTGAACAAGTCCTTCACCTCGTCTGGCGACAGCGCACAATCTCTGTCCTGGAATGTGACAAGTGTATATACATTGACACAGATATTTATGTCAAGATTGTCTAAATAAATGAGCAACAAAAGTGGTTAACCTTAAACATCTAAGGTTATTATTATTATTATTATTATTATTATTATTATTATTATTATTATTATTATTATAAATAATACTTTTTTTTTTTTTTTTTTATAAAATTTCTAAATCTTCAACATTTCTAACCACTCACTTTGTCATGTTTGTCAAAGACACTCTGGAGGAAGAGGTAAGCATTGTGGTTAAGCTCTGTGGTGCAGTCTGGGGGGATCTTTATCCTGCAGTACAGGGACAGAGAGAAACAATATTGAACAGAAAGCTCTAGAGTGTCAACTGAAGGGCATTAGCCAAGAAAACTGCAAATTATTTGATAGTACATAGTTATCAGTAGAAGGCCTCAACATTTTTTCAGCATGAACAGAAAACAAAACATAGCATTATAGAAGTATTGTGTATACCCAGTGATGACTAAAAGAAAGCTGAAATTGAATGTCTTAGTTTCAAGTGCTTCTACAACACATGACAACTGGTCAGCACTTTTATCATCAAACAGGACAACCTGCTGATTTAGCAAGAAGTTCTGCTCAGACAGCCCCATCCATCTCGTCTCCACTGCAACTTCAACACAAAGAAAATGTAACTCCACAAATAAGCTTTAATTCTGCACTTACACAGGAAACAGGTATTCCTGTGTGAGCTCCAGGTCATCGTCATAACCAAACCTCCGGAGCACAGTCCAGGTGGTCTCGTGTCGACCTCGTTGTATGAAGAGGGTGTGCAAGAACAAAAAGCCTGTAACGATAAAGATAACCACAAGAGAGGGCTTGTTGAAGAGACATGAGGAAGCAGGAGAGAGGAAGAATATGAAAACAAGTAAACAGGTAAGTGTCTGACCTTTGAGTGTGAGTCCATTGTCCTTGACTCCATCATTCATGTTCCTCCTAACAACATTCTTTACATCCTCCAAGGCCTGAGGTGCCAGTGGTGTATTGAAACACGTCCTCTGTAGACATACACAAATGACATAGAGCAATGTGTGAAATAAGAAAGCAGTTTGGTTCATGTTTAAACCTGCCACCCTAAACCAGTCAAGCAGTTTTCACCTTATATCACACTACACAGCTCAGTGAAGCCTGACACTTATCAGTTTCTCCAATTTGTGCTAGAGAGGAACACTTCCATATTTTGCATAGCCATGAACATTACACTGACAGTGACACTATAATGTGAAAAACATTACCTGGAAGAAGTTGAGCTCATTGTCATTAAGGATGCCGTCGTTGTCCAGGTCAGACACTTTAAAGATTCTAGTTAGAGCCTTAATGCAGGAGGGCTTCAGCTGCAATACAGAAGAAATGTAATAACTAGGCGGTTAAATGTACTTTTAAAAAAAATTACTCACTATGGCAGCTAACTTCAGGGATCCAACTTTTTTCTCTCCTGAATACGTTCCTGCTGAACACTTCCTCAAACAAACCACTTCTAGCCTTTGATTTCTCCCCTTTATTCATTGGCATTTTCATTCACACATGCACCCTCAACATGCTTCACGAACTGATTCCGTGTCATTCTCATGAGACTGTCACTAAATACATAATTGGCATCCTGCCGTGTTAGAACGAATGTAACGGATACCAGGTACACTACATTTTTTAATTATGTTGACAAAGAAACTGTATTCAGCAGTATATGAGATCAGTGCAAACAATCCAAGTATGACAATTTCACACTTTTGTAACAAGTGTAACTGTTTTCAATGATTGCTCTATGTTGCAGTAAGCATACTCAATACCAGGATCCGGAAAACTGCACACCAAAATGGAATGCAGTCTTCACTGAAGTTATTATTTACACATGTCTACACATCTGCTGTACCTGCATCTACAGTAGAGAACTCACCTCCTTCTCTTCTGGGCAGTACAGGGGTCCTGTCGGGTGGAGAACAGCCTTCTGGGCATAGTAGAAGAGCTCAGAAATGTTCTTCAGATTTTTGGCAGAACACTGAGGAAAAAGGGAAACATGTGTATGTGAATGCCCTGAGCAAGAGCAACCCTGGAGCATATTCCATTACCTTTACTTCAACATTTTCCCAAAAACCTTAATGAAGTTATGTGAATAGACAATTTAACAGTGTCAATAGAAGGTCAATGGTCAAAATAGTACAGAACACTGGCAGAAAGTAACCGAGTACATTTTCTCAAGCCAAGTACTTTCGCATAACACTGAGTTACTTGTACTTAACATTGCATTTGTTCATAGTCAATTAAGTATGATCTTGAGTGCAGGACTTTCACGGTTAACAGAATATTTTTAAATTGTGGTTCTGCTACTTAGAGAAACAATACTTATTTTACCACTGACAAAGACAAACAGAATAAACCACACATGTATGTACCTTGGTACAGCAGGACATACAACAACCCTGCACCTTGTCTAAGTCAACAGTAAAATATTGGTTTACATGTCTTTCATACAGAGTTCAACTCTCACCAGCTGTGTGACCACACTCCAACTGCATCCACTCTGTATGTGACTTCTCTCACGTCCTCCTCATCATCCTATTTTAACCACGTAATTAATCCACCTGAAGAGGCCATGACTAAGCCATCTCATGCGACAGAGGGAAATTTGAATTCAACACTAATGCAGACAGAGGCCAACTTCCTACAAACCTATCAACACACTCTCAGTCCATCAGTCAGAAGGCCTTGGCTTTGGAGCGCGCAATTCAGTAATCTAAATCTATTAATGACTCAGTCAGAGTGCAAGTGGAGTTTGCAGCTGGACAGCAGCCAAACAGCAGGAGGGGCCAATCTGTCCTGCAGACAACCGGCCTCACTCTGTAGAGTCCCTGCTAGTATTGGATTTCATATTTCATTTGCCAGTTCCTCGCTCTCAAGTGCTTCATCAATATTTACTTCGACATTTCCCACAATGGCTCCAGAGGTCTTATATGTGTTCGGTGTGTGTTTGTGTGTGAGAAAGCGTATTGATCTCTTACCTCAACACAAGTCTCAATATCCTGGTATTGATTCATGATTGGCAGGATGGTCTCCATGCTGCTGTGTTCCACCAGATCCGACTTGTTACCCACAAGGATCAACGGTACCCTGTAATAAAGCCTTTCATTACTTCACTATAAAGCTGCAACAACTAGGTGACTGATCAATTAGTTGGTTTACAGTTACTGAATTAACCTTTAATTAAGAGGGTTAGGAAATTTGAAAAAGAAGAAATTCCCCTTCTTACATCATTGTGCGACTATATTTGGGTTAAAGTGTTGGACAAACAAGACATTTGATGATGTCTACAAGGACAAGTGATGAGACACAAAAAAACAATACCCATCAATATGCTATAAAGGCATTCTTTCTGCTGAGTAAGCAAAATTTGCTAGTGGGACAGGCCTCGAAGAACAAGTGGCAACACATTACACAATAAACCAAAAGGGCTTAATTAACTTTCAGATGCAGCACCATCAGCCTAGCCCCCACAGGGAAGAAAGACACATATACACAAACACAAATCTATTAAAGTGACATGATCACACCTGCTGTCCTTGTCCGTCCTGTCAGTTATGAGGGGGATCCAGTGGCTTGTCACCTAGGGGAGTAAAGCACAACATCAAACACTGTAGCCGGGCAAACATCCATTACAAACATATATTAATATTAGCAGATTAGGATGATAAGCATATCAAATTCCTGACATACTGACATTGTGGATTTAATTAACTAAGCTGAGCACAGATATAAATCACACTCACCTTTTCAATGGACTTCTTGTTGTTGACTGAGTAGACTATGCAGATAACATTTGCCTGTAACGGGGAAAATAAGCAAATAATTAATTGTGATGCACATACAATATCTATAGGGTGCAGACATTACAAGAACAGAGGGGTCAAGCCAACCTTTGATATTTCTTGATACAGCTGCTCATCTGACTGTTCAGCTTCTAAAATTGGCAAAAGGCAAACCAATACAGTGTTTTAAATGTCATCAAGCTTTGCTGTTACTAAATCAACCCATTTCTATTGTCATGAAGGAAGGATTACCTGAGTAGTCCACAATATGTGTGGGCACCCTCTCCGGGGTGACATCAGCTGGGATGGTGATCTCTTCAGCTCGAAGAGGAACCTGGAAGACAGGGGACAATGATCCAAATGTCTGGGAACAAGGACGCCTTCAATAAATGTAACATTTGTCTTGTATTTTAGCTTTTAACTCTCATGATTCACACATATCCAAACAATAGTACAACCTGAAGAGATATGATTAACTGTAAACAGCTTCCAGTATGATTTCTACCATATGGATCATCTGATTGGCTGCCAATACATACCTCATCAGGAAACTCCTCACTGACCAGAGACATTATCAGTGATGTCTTCCCCACCTTGGCTGTATGGGCAAATGATAAAACATTTTTTTTTTAATACAAACTGTCATTACACACCTCTTTTACTGACAATGGGTCATTAGCACATAACCTCTCTAGCATTTCATATTAAGGGGTCTGGGAAATGTACTATGTGACAGGGCAGAGATAACAGCAGCTGAAGAGGGTTATGAAAAGCAGCCAAGCACCACAGACCTCACAGGAGCATTAGCTACATTCCAGCACAGAGCAAAGCTGAAAGACACAGTGGAGAAATATGTTCTGAAATGATGCCTGTGTTATATAGATTTAATATATAATATATCTTAACAGGTATACCTACAGTTTGACTACTGGGTTTTTCTTTCTTGCATTGGGAAATGCATAACTCAAACTTAATATTATTCTGTTGGTGGTGGATACCCAGCAGTTGCAAAACAATATTAATTGGCCACTACATCTAAATATACAACAAAATAAGTATTTCTGAAGTAAATACACATTAATATTTGTCCTGATTCCCTCTCAACTTAGAAAGAGGGAGCTTCTGTCTACAGTAGAACAAATGCTTGAGACAAAAAGAGCATCTAAAGCAGCCACCCATCCACCACTGCTACAACCAAATCTACTGACAAAACAGTTTTAACTTGCGAGGCCTTTTGTACTGAGGGATTGTTTGCTGTAAGGTTGAGACGATGAGCTCATTATTCAATTGACCTATCAACTCAAGAGTAATCGTTTTGATAGTCAATAAGTCATTTATCACACAGAACGAATCCATCCTAAACAGACAATCCACCTGATAAAAATATTAGTTGCTGCTTTTGTCTGTTTTATATGACTTTTGAAATTATTACATATTTTGGGTCTCAGGCTGTTGGTCAGATAGAACCTGCAATTTGAAGACATCTTCTAGGTCTGTGGGAGCTTTTGGTTTGTATAACAGATTATTTGTGGTCGCCTTTTTTCACTCAGTGTCTTGACAGTTGATCTTCGTAACCCCACTGAACTACTGAACTTCACAACACTGAAGTTGGCACGTAGCATTTTGGCTTCACTGAAAACCACCTTGCCAACTGTGGAAATGTAGGCCATCCTGCATAGCCACAACTGAAATATAAATAGTACCATCAACACACATGCTTCGGAGAGAACACATACACTAGACAAGGTGAAACCATTCTGGTAGGATGGGATCTGTTGCCTTTTTTACTTAATTCCACCCTCACCCCAGCATCATGGAAAAGGTCAACATGTTGTAATCACAAACTTTTTTCCCATAACTCTGCTCAATATATCAAACAGTGCATCTGTGTGCCAATTAGGACTGAAACATTAGTCACCAATGGTTAATTCATAAGCAACTATCTTGATATAATGAGATAATCACAAGTTCATTATCAATCAAAAAAGTCAAATATGTTATGCTTCCAGACTCTTGATGGTTTTTAAGGCCAAAGAGATTCATTGATATCAATAAATAATTTGTTTCTGCCCCCTCTAATGATACTTATACTTTTATTTAATTATCTTTTCTCTCACTCATCTGTTGTTTCTATTGATTATTGTTGAGTAGTTATTTCTATATCTGGTATTCCAGTACAACCTCATACAAAAATACAGAGTGAAAAAGTCCAATACAACAGGACTGCAATAAAAACCACCCTCATAGTGCTTGTCATATTTAGCTTTTGAGTTAACCATTTAGCTATTCGCACCAGGGGGATTATTATGCTGTATTATCAACAGTAACGTTACATATTTAGTCTGGTTATGAGAAGGAGAGTGTTGAGTATCAAGACAGGACAGGACATGGAAATACTCGTGAGACAGCCATCATGCACCATGTGATACCTAATTGATAGAAACCACATAGAACATAGATATTTATTGTACTCATACAATGGAATAACTTACAGTCACTGTGTAAGATTTGTACACGCTGTGAAATAAACCAACCAGCCCCTCACTGCACATATAATCACTGCTAGGTGTATTGTTAGATTAAATGAATGCCACTGCTAGCCGTAGCATCTAGCTCACTCACTAGCATTTTAGCTAATAAAGCATTCAGCCGCTTAGGGATTAAAGAAGCTACTTACGTTCCCCTACAAGTAGTATCCTCACGTCCTTCCTCATGTTTTAGCGTGCTTCCCTCTTCAGAAAGGACTGTCTTTATTGTTTCATGTAGTCCTTTGGATGCCGTCCCCCTCCAGCAGTTTACCTAACGTCAGGCCTGCGCAGTGGAGTCCTGCCGCTGTCAAACTCTCGGCGCCTTTGTAGGGCAAAACGGACGGACAGTTTTCTGTGCTCCTTCGTGTTTTCTACGCGCTTCTTCACAACTTTCGACTTATCAGCTCAGCAGGAAGGCAATTTAAAAAGTAGTTGGTGGCACATTTCTCCGTAATTTCAGGTTAATCACAGTCTTTTCGGCGCCTTCATAGCATTTCGCATTGGATGTTTCATGGGCATGCCCGACCTCCAGTACCCGGCAACTACAGGGAGTCGCACAGGACAAACTTCATATGATATTTAAAAAAGCGTTATGCCGCTCTCTGGCTCCAAAGAGAGGAACTACATTTATTTCGTGGCTGTACCTTTGTAAATGATCAAACTTCTTAGTGTTAAAACTTAACATTAGACTGTTTTAAACTGTTTAAAACTGTTAAACTGTCTAATCACAAAAGCTTTACATGGCAGAACTAATTTTGGTGTCCTCTTTTTTTGGCTTTAATTTTAAAATGTAGTTGGTTTTTGTCACATATTTATAGTGTTTTTTATTTAATTTGATATTTAATGTATGTGCATGTATGTTGCCATAATGGATTGAATCTGACATTCTGTTTTTATGTCTTCTTTTTGTGAATAAAAGTGTGTGTGTATTTATGGCAAAACATAATAAAATTTTGCTTGGATATATTTTCTATTTTCAAAGCAAAGAAAGTCACCAAAATTGAGGGGGGCGAGCTGGCATGCCCTAAACGGAACTGATTATAATAACTTGAGAACATATACATTTAGATAAAAATTAGAAAACAATATTCAGTATTCAGTTGGGTTAAATTTAAGGAATGTAGCCGAAGTCGTATGTTAAAATTAAATTTACAAATGCTGTCTGAATGCAAATAGAAACCCATGTTGTCGCAACTATAATAGGTGTTGGGATTCAATTAAAGACCCCTACAAATTTAAGTGAACTTCACAAGTAATCCATGAAATAAACCACACCGTGTTTTAAAAAAAATCTTTTATTTTCTCCGGGGGGGAGTGTCATAAAACACGTTCATTACCAAATGAAAATTCATATGCTTCTTCATTAGAAATGCTTAAATATTAAACCCTGAGAGACATCATAAAAATAGCATGATAATATGCAGTGACTGAAACCGTGAATCTTTGGGCATAAGAGGGGATTTTACATAAAGACACATACAGTCTGTAATCTGACATCGAGCATCAGATCCAGTATCAGTTTATGGGAGTGAATAGTCTTTAATACACACTGTGGCAGAGAGCAGAGTCAGAATCGTGGATCAATGTGGAGAGTCAGTACTTGGAGCATCACGGTGAACAATTCAGCAGTAGCGCCAACGCCTGTGTTTTCAAACGCTGCAGTCATCATCCTGTTCACACACCTCTCTGTAGTTTATCTTTTATACTTCATACTGGCTTCAACTGAAATAAGAAACAAGGGTACAATGGGGTCATATAGATGCATACAATTATCAGATGGAAGACCGTGTATTCTGTACAGACATTCATGGTCCTCGAAAGATGAATCCTACTGGCTTCTGTGTAACACTGGCATTTCCTCCATGAGGTTAACATTATTATATTAAGTGAGGTCCTGAAAAAACTATTGGATTGATTGGCATGAATTTGGATGGTTGATTAACTGAAAACAAATGTGGAGGACAACTTGCATGACACAGCTCTGCTTGTGCTCGATGAAGATTTGTTTGACCAACTAATTACTTCGATACCCATTATATAAAGATGATAGACTACTGTCCAGGAAAATATCTGTGTTCCTTAAGGTGGCAGTTTAAAGGCAAATAAACCCTCTCAAACTCCACTCCACAGACCAAAAAATGTTTCAAGCTGAAGCTTACACATGCACATGTGAATATTAGAAAGCACATATATTTGCACTGCACATGTACATGTTTTCATTACTGCCGGCCTTGCTTACCGGTATAATCCTGCGGTGCCATGGGCCTGTGCAGGACTTGTTTGAGGGCGTCCAGCCACTCTCTCTGTTCTCTCTCCTGCTCACACATGAAGACAAACTGTCGCTCGGGCGTCGCCACCATAACCCCGCACTTCCATTTGTTTCCCCGAGCATGCTTTGGGACATACTCCTTAACAGAGTAGCCTTTGCTCTCTGTGCCGATGAAAATTACCCCCAACTCCTCTGCGTCCTTCATACATACAATAGAGAAAACTAATTAATATCAAACATAATAGAGGTTGTTAAGTGTTTATAATCACTACAGCAGTGCACATCATTGGGTTAAGAAGGAGAAGAGGTTTTGTTCTCACCAACTGGCCTTTGAAGTAGAACAACTTCCTATTTTGAGAATCCAATATAAACCACCTCTTTTTGAATGGCTCCTTTTGCTGTTAAAAACAGATTCAATATATGCAATGCTAATAATTTAATCACTTTACATTCACAACTGCAGTATATTTGGAGCAATTCAACAACTACCACACAGATAACCTTTTTTTAAATCTATAAAAAAGTGCCATCAAGTGCATTTGAATATGTGTATTTGTGTATGCAAGAGGAACAGAAACTCTCAAATGTACTTCTACTGTCGCCAACAACAATAACTCCACTGGTGAAGACAGCAGAAGAAGAAGTACTTGAGTGCTGACAAAAATAAATATATACAAATAAATCTCCTGTAAGAACATGTTTCCATCTACTATACATTTCCTGTTTTGTTCTTTAATTACTTACCAACGGCCCTGTCTTTTCCATGTACCCCTCTTTGAGGTAGTTTCTTGTTATCTTTGGTATCAGCTGGCAACGAGACAAAGATACATGTATCAAGCTTTAACACGTAAAGTGAAAAAAAAAGTTTCTATTCTTATTGCCGTTGACTCTGTTGAAAATGACAGCTCGCTGCATCAGCTGTGAATTAACTGGTATTTAGAATGCTTTTTAAAAGTGCATCCCCATCTGGGAGTAACTGAAAGGTTACTATGACCAAACATCTTGTCCGTCTATTTGGTGCTAAGAAGGTGTGATGCCTACTTCTTCATCGCTGCCAGTCGGGTATGCTGTCTTCAGGTATGCATAGCGGGCAGCACGGATGGCATTGTACCACGAGACAATTTCCTAGAGTAGAAGAAGAGAACCTGAGCTTCTCCACAGCCCTAAAGCTACTGTATAACAATCAGTAAAACACCTGCTGGTCACTGTTATTTACACTTGGGATGATCACGCAGTCGCACCTCAGGACTCTCGTGATAAACATAAAGGTTCCGGGTGTGATTGTCATCTTGGTAGGTGAGCTGCAGTCCGTGTGGATGACCAATCTTATCTGGTTGAAAGGTGGCATTTAAGTCCTTGATGGAGATTACAGCTTTGGGGCCTTTGGACTCCTAGATCACAAATACAGTATATAGATATGCACTTCAGAGTTGGTACAAAGGATACAGAAACTGGATTTATTTAGCATTCTAATTCTTGTACACTCATTTTTAGCCATGCTATAATGCATTGCCATGAATTATAGAAAAACATTCATGGTCCAATGCATCAGTTTCTGACCAAAGACTTGCAAAACTAAACACATTCCGTCAACCTGAACTGTACTTTGTATTTAGTGCAGAAAGTCATTAGCACACTAACAAGGTAAACAACGATGGAGAACGTGAAAAACAGTGCACCTGCTAAAATGACCATACAAGCATCACTACTATGATGGTGGTGAAGTCGGTCGTTAGTTTATGTTTGTGGACTCTAACTAATGTTAATCACTGTTCCACTTTGTTAGTAGAGCGGAGAGAGACACTAAAAAATGTGCAGAAAGTTGCATCCTTTGAACTTTTGTGGAAAATCTGACCCAAGTCCTTCACAGAGAAATCCACAGTCCAGCAGTGTTAAACAACTTAAACAAATTATCCACAGGCTTATTTAAGCAACAGAGAGACAGGGAAGGTCTCGTTTTTTAAAATCATGTTACTATCCGCTGACATATAGCTAATAAAAATTGATTAACACATGTAAATTGCCATAAATTATTAAAAATAAAACATAGTTAAAACCGCTGTAAGTAAATGGTTTCGAATCAAAGTAATCAGTTTGGTTCAAATCCAGCAATACACACAATGGCCACATAAGAAATATTACCATCAACACCACATCTTGTAAAGTTTAAATTGTTTTTTTAAGTAATTGTTCTTTTATGTCGCACAGTGTGTTTAAAATGTGTCATCGAGTTGCTGGGAACTCACATTTTCCTTGTTAAAGTAAGTCAGGGTGAATTCTCTCTCTGACAGTACAAACTTCCTCTTCAGAAACTGTGTGTTCTCTTTCCCTTTCTTCCACAGCATGCCTTCATAGAAACCTGGATTCAATACAAAAAACACTGAGTCACAGGTGCTTGAACACATACAGGTTAAACCCAAAATGAACGTGTATTGGTATCAAAGCCAAACATTTTTACAATGGTGACAATCCAGTCAGTTTTCACTTCCTGGTGCAATGAACAGGTTTTTCTTACACGGTTCTGCTTGAGAATGGGGAACTGCATGTTTATATTAGTTTAAAAGCAACAGATGCATGTTCTGTAGTAGACAAATGTGTCGGCAAACATCACCTGTTGTATATGAAATTGGTGGATACTTGGTTTCTCCCGTGAATTCCATCCTTTCATATTTTGCCCGTATCCACTGCTCTCTTAAGACGCTGCAGATGAAGAGCAAAACATATACAGCACGACAGAAACTACAAACCACAAGAGCGCGATTCATTAAGTCTAGATCTAGCAGCAGAAATCCATCTATATTTCACTTCTACAGTCACTGGTTGCACTTCTCTCTATTTTTGTGGCAATGCCCAGTCAGCAGTCTGTGATTGTGGGACACAAATATTCCGTTATGAAGACATGAGCCAGTCACCAGGTCAGAAGAACATGAATATCCTGGAAAAATACTCACATACAGTCACTTTCCTGTGGCTGATAGTAGTACGCTGGAACAGCCTTCTCATACAGAGCTTGGGCGCTGGCGTTGCCATTGGCTTTCATGAACTTCCAGGACCCCAAAAAAGGAAACAGAAAGATTACACATGGACACCTTCAAATGAAAAGATGAATTGACCAAGTAAAATCATCATAGCAATAGTAACATGACAAAGCAGTCCATACCTCCACCAGCTCATCCTCCCAGTAGTCCAGCTTGATGGATTTGACCCGGCTGGACAGGCTGCGATGGATGCCAGAGCAGGTCAGACACACAAACACACCCAGCTTGTAGGATGCCCAGTCTGGATCTGAGGTGTGCAGAAGAAGTAGGATTGTTAAATTACAAATGTTCACCATGTGTATCTGCTTTTTTATCCACTAGTCCTCTTTGAATCTGATTTAAAAGTAAATTCAAGTGTTTGAAAGCAAAATAAAACAGCATTCGATACGACTGTAGCCTCATCAATACAAAGAACTGCTGAGTAAAGTTTGACAATTTGAGTTTTCTATTCGTTTCTGCTAACGGATCCAGTAGA
Source organism: Sparus aurata (assembly GCF_900880675.1). Lineage (NCBI taxonomy): Eukaryota > Metazoa > Chordata > Actinopteri > Spariformes > Sparidae > Sparus > Sparus aurata. The sequence continues at coordinate 14,636,698 of NC_044209.1, read as the reverse complement.
TTTGTATTTCTGAAATGTTACTCAAATGAATTATGGCTTGAATTCTGTTGACCTTTTAATCATTGTTACTTACTCATTATTTCAATCAAATCTATAACATATCACTTTCAGAACAAATACCCCTTTATATAATAAGATTTTGTGTCTTTAAATAACCAAAAATAATTTATAAATGTTTATATTTAGCTACAGTATCATCGTCAGACTACTTTTTGACACAGGGACCTTCTTTAAAACCTTCTGAGGCAACAAAACACCCTTTTGGGATTTTATTCATATAGACTGATACCATGCATTAAATGAGTGCACATTCCAAAAGCCTATTCAATACAGGCAAAGCAAACCAAATCATCAATGAAACTTATCATGCCTCGTTTGCAGTGACAAAGTAAACACACGACAGTGTTGAAGCAGATGATATGAGACTGATCAGCTTTTAAAATAATAAAAGCTCTTAAATTCTTGTCCTTACAAAAAAAACAACAACTAAGTTCTAATCAAATCTAAATGAACTAAGACTATAATAGTTCCTGTAAATGCAGTATAACATTCAAATGACAGGCACGTCTCTTACCGGCGGCACCACAGTCCGCGCACCGGTTGTTGAGCGGCTGCTTCACCAGTTCCAGTAAGATCTTTTTGTTTCGCTCATGGTTTGCCATTTCGGTACAAAGTCGGGGTCTCCTCTCACACGATGATGAATCCCGCCGTAGAAAAAAAACATGGTGGTCACATAGCTTCACACGTGGCGGAAAGCGACGGACAAAATGTCAAGATGAAAACTGGAACTTGCGCCAGATTACTTTTGGATGTCACAACACGGAGCAGACGGGAACTCCCTCCACTGGAGCGCGTCGGGCTGAACTGCAGGAAACAATGAGCGCGTCCATTGTGACGGAGTTGTTACAGCAGCCTGCCTTTGTGCACAAATATAAACGCTGATAAGACATTCAGTTATGCATTTGATGACACGCTCAGGTGAAATCAGTCTGTCTACTGTGCAATGACACAATATTCACATCTAATTTACATGCGTTATGCATTCAAAGCAAACATAACTTCATCATGTTGTCAACACAGCATCAAACGATCTCCCATCTTCAGATTGTTTCATTGTAGAAAACGAAAATACTCTTCATTTACTCTCTCGCCGCAGCAAATTCCTACATTCAAGAAGCCAGAACCAGCAGATGTTTGACATTTTTACTTGCAAAATAGTTAGCGATTGATTTTATTTCGATATAGTGATCCATTATTGACTGACTGTTACAGGTCTACATACTCAGGTCAAGACTGGGGGGAGGACGCCATTTGCTGGAAATTAGCACATACAGATAATGATGAGAATTTATTAATTTGGTTGTGGTAAACCTTTATTTAGTCACAAGAAAAACCACTGTGATAATGTGTACATATTTAAGGCTGAAAAAACAAAACAAAAGAAATTACCAAAAAAGGAAAGAAAAATGTGACAAATGTGATAGTGACGGTTAACTTTTGTCATAAGCTGTCGGACTTCTATGAACCTGAACAGAAATAAAATCCTATGTGCATCGACAGTACTTTGTGGTGAGACAATTTACACACAGCCCTTAAATACAGAAGCAAATCTATTTTACATGTTAATCTCTTACAAATCATTAATGACACATACTTGCTCCTCAAAAAGCAAATGTAAAGCTAATCGATTAATGTAGCTTCAAAGTATAAAACACTATCGTACAAAACACACCCTCCAGTCCATCTCACAATTACAAAGTAGTCATCTTTAGTGCATTATCTGAAAGCACCAAAAGATTTGCTGAATCAGAGCAAATTTGAGGTCATTTAGCTTTGCGCCCTTGAGCTGAGAACGCTCTCTGTATGCAGTGATTCAGTCATTCATCATCTTAAAAATAATGTTGAAACTTCAGAGTCCTTTGTGCGCACACCTCTGACAAACTAGCCAAGTCAGTTCAAGCTGAGTTCATAGAGACAAGAGGCAACACTGACTTCTGTTGTCCTGAAAGAAAGCCAACATGTAAATGCCCTCCTTCTTCCAATTTAAATTCAAAAATGTCTCTTAAAAGTGTGACCACTCTACAGGCAAGACCACTGGTTTTCTCTGTGGTTTATAGGAAGTCTTCAGCAAGGTGCTGTAGAGTGCTCTTGTCAAGACCCAGGTGGATTGCATCTAGATAGTGCAGGAACCTGGAATGGGGGAAAAAAACAGCTCAGTTTGCTGTGGATACATTTTAACAGACTTGGGGTGATTGCAAACATGCTCTGTGACTGGCACACAAAGACACCTCAGCTTAAACTTTAAACCTATTTATTTGTAGCCTGTTGGTCATATCAGCTTGGTGTCACAACAACCTGATGCTGCTGGCCAGCTATGGTTTCCTGTATGCTTACCTTCGTTTAACTTTGCCCTGCTCCTTAAGCTGCTCTGATCTGCAGATGGTGCGGAGGGCTGGTAAGTAGTCCAGAGAAGCAGCCGGTCTGTTGCCCAGGCTACCAAACACTCCTTTCAACATCAGATTCTCCATCACTTCTCTTCTTCGCTGGACCAGCCTGGAACATATCAAGACACAAAATTACCTTTCCTTGAATTGGTTAAGTTCCAATTCACAGTGACCAACTGATTGTGCAAAGGTAGGCTGATAAGACTCACTGTGGTTGACAGGGGCTGTCCTGACTGAAACTGTAACCATTACGATGAGCAGCCACAGGGAGGCTGAGCTCTGCTGCAGCCTCCTGTCCCAGAACTCCTTCTAGTTGTTGGGCTTTGTTCCAGGCCGTCACAGTGGAAAGCCGACACTTGTAGAAGCTAAGAGCCTCCACAGCAGCCGGGATCTCCAAGGCCGACTCATCTCTCACCAAACACCCTCTGTCAATCTCGACCCTGGACTCATCTGTCATCCCGTCTTTCACCAGTGCACCAGGTGACGTTCTTCTACGATTGTTACCCGCTTCTGGATGAACAAGCAGGGAGGAGTCCATGAAGGACATGTTGTCTAAAAAGTCAGCTATTGATTCTAGGCACTGGGAGACAGGGAGACTTTTTTGCCGCTCCTCAGGAGTCAGTGGTTTTCTCTTCACTGTCTTTGTAACTAAACTCTCTTTGACTTCATCCTTCATCTGAGGGGCACGCTGTGGCTTGCAGAGGGATAGAAAACCGTCTTCTGAATCCGAGTCAGAATGCAAACCATCCTGGTCCGGTAGTTGGTGCCGCCTCTTGGTCTTCCTCATTCTATTGGACATTTTAACTGGACTGCCATCATCAGATAAATCCTCTGTCTCCACCGTGTGTAATAACCTGGCATGTGATGGCAGCACACCATGCAGGCTGGTTGACTGTACATCTTTTGGATTAACAGAAGGCTGGTCTTGTGATACAGAAACAGAAAGCTTTAGCTTGCAGGTGGAGGTAGTCAACTGTGTGCTTGGTAGAGGTAAGAGTTTCTCCATATTGGAATAGAGCAGGTCCACTCCTAGACGCTGGCTGTTAGTCAGCAACTCTGAGCATAATGCCTCCTCCATTGCACTTCCACCCTGTTGAGAACATGCACCTGGTCAGTATCTTAAATCAAGTACAATCTGAATAAACAAAGATAATAAATAGTGAACGTATGTTTTAAATGAAAGAATTACCCTGAGCAGCTCCCAAATGTCTCTCTTAGGTTCAACATTCAGCAGGCCCAGCATGCACTCAGTGCAGCTGCTGTCACAGGGAGGGAGTGTGGATGGGACAGTCACTGCACAGTCAGACATGCTGGCTGCCCCTTCATCAGTCTCTTTCTTTAGTTCAACTGTTTAAAGAATGAGTAGAAAAATACCTTTTGGGTTATGAGGTCCTTTCTAATAACACATAACAGGTGTTTTTACAAATAAGACATGAGAAAGTAATATAAAAATACAGTAAAACCTAAAACCAGCTTCCATAAAATTAGACAAATAATATTTAATATATTTTCTAAAGCATAGAAAAATCACACCAGTCATTTAAAAGCCATCTTACAAAAAGTGCATTTTAAGGTGATGTTGTAACATAACTGGATTGTGATGGCCAATTTGTTCTAGATCGGATACCATGACAGAAAATGCAGAGTAAAATACACTCTTGGTTGCAAGTAGAGACTTGGAAACTGTTAGAAAAGCTTTTTCTGTTGTTTGTCCTTGTACATATGGCTCTAACAGTTCAGAGATATAATCCGATTAAACACATGCCAAAAATGGGGCAATGCGTTATTTTCTTTTTGTTCCAGTTAAAAGCAGAGCAACTGCTTTTTGGACGCATGGATAATTTCCCCAAGGTCAACAGCAGACAGAAATTGCTCAACCGTTTAAAAAAGGTAGATTGAGTTAATCTACAATTGATTTATCATAACATCTGTAAAGGAAAAAAGAAATAAAACTAAATCCTTCTCTCATCTCCTTACCATTTTTGCTGGTGCACCTCAAAGGCCTTGTTGCAGAGTGGCCACCTCCGCTGCGAGTCCAGAACTGCAGCTGCAGTAAACTCTGCCTGATGTCGCAGCCGTTGAGTCTGAGCAGAGCGCTGATGTCCCTTGGGTCTGTCCTTATGTCCTCTGCCAGACACAAGACCTGCAGGAAGCTGCTCGCATCCAACTGTAGCAGGGAGAGAAGGACATAAAGTAAACTTTCACACCTGATCTCTCCCATTTGACAAGCATTACTATATAAAGCTGCAACTCATTCATTCAATAAGTTCCAACAGTGAAACAATTGTGTTCAGTATATCATCCACTCACCACTGAAGGCGCTCTGAAAAGGATCTCTTCGAAGTTGCCATCAAACATGGTGCTGAACGTAGGATCTACAAAACATACAAGATTTGATTAAAACTCAAAACAGAGAGAGATTATAAATAAATACGATCAACACTGGACAGACTGCAAGACACAGGCCTTGACCTTCTTCCTCCTACTCACCACTGGTAGTGAGGATGACTGGCCTCTTGGTCGTAGTCATAAAGGTCTTGATGGCAGCTAGAAACCCTGAGTCATCATCAAAAATAACATCCACTTCTTCAAACAAAATAAGTGAGGTGGCCGTCTTCTTGTTCTGCTCTTCGTTGTTTTTCTCTTTGGGGGTGGCAGCTATTGGTGATTTCACTACAGAGTCTTTTTGCTTATTGGCACACTCATTTGTTTTGGTGACTCTCTTCGAAGCAGCTATATGAAGAGATGAGGAAGAGTGACAAAAAACAAAACACGTACAATTAAAGCCCTGATAAAAACTTTTCATGAAGGTTACATTATCATACAGGTACTTACGGTGTACTTACCCGTTTGTTCATTTTTCTTGGTGTTAGGCGTCTCTCTGATGGGACGACCCATTTTGAAGAAGTTAGTTAAAGAGGTGGGAGCCAGGCCTCCTCTTTTACCACCTCTTGGGGACTGGGGATGTTTCCTGGGAGAGGAAACCACCTTGCGAGGTGAGTTCAGCTTCCCTGGAAGATGAATGAAGATAAAGTTTGTGGACATTTTGTCATAGTCACATGACATGCAAATCCAGTTGCATATAAAACAGACCCCCTCACAAACCAGCACCTCAATAGAAACAGTGCTTTCAATTTCAGCTAGGTACATACTGGGAGAGGATCCAGGCCTGAGAGTGCCAGCGCTGCTGCTTGTGCCATAGCTGTTGAAGTAGGTGGGTTTGTGGGCGTTGACCCCCTGATTATCCACCTGGTGTGACTGGGTGGCTTCCTTCAGCTGGGACAGAATTAGACGACCACTCCGCTGAGATGAAGCATTCACCTCAAACACCTTGAAACACCAGAACGAGGTCATGAAATAAGGACACTTAATCCTATACAAGTGTCACAGTTATGTACACTGAACCTTAGTAAATACTGAAACCACTGAATACCTTGAAGCCCAGCTCCTGGGCACAAGCATAGACTGCAGCTGTCTTTCCAACTCCAGTGGGTCCTGTGATGAGAATTGTATTACATAACATGTCCTCTCCATCCTGGGAGTCCTCTTCTCTGCAGTCCCAGTCCGAGTCTGGATGAAAAGAGCCATCATGGAGTCAAAATGAACACGCATCAAGCCAACAAAAGTAGTTATGAAGAGACAAAGAGATATCCCACCATTGCCACCTTCCTCCCGTTTATTCTCCTTCAGCTTTTTATTCTCTTCACGGTCTGCACGGAGTTTCCATTCTTTTAGCCAGCTGTTGACCACAAAAAAATAGAAAAAGAAAGATTAAACATGAAAAAAAAAAAAGAGTATAAGCAAATACAGTGTCAATACAGCAATTTAAGTTCCTCACCTGTACAGCCTCCTCACTGAGGCAGTGTTGCCTATAATGTCGCTGGAGTGCTGAGGCTGATATTTGTCTGTCCATAACACGTCTTCCTTCAATTCATCTGTGGAACAAATTATGGACTGAGTTCAAGGCTTTAAATACTTGTTACATAGAAAGAAAAAAAAAATTCAATAAAGAACAGCTAACGAAATTTACATAAACCATTGGCTGAATTTTAAGAGATATGTCAACAATGAGGCTACAAATGATGTATTACTAGCACCACTGAGGTTCTTGTATGTTAGTCTCATGCCAGTTTGGTATGTGTGTTTTCTTCACACGTAGTTGCGGTGGAGCTGGCAGTGGCTCTATTTTTAACACTTAAGTCCCACTACTAAACCTTTACATTTTAAACGTTTGTCCACACTTAATGATCAGAGACTATCAGCTGTGGGATTGATAACAACACATTTGAAATAGTAAAACCCAGGAGGGTATGTTTAAAAATCATTTAATTTCATCTTATGCCAGTTTCCTAATTGGATGAAGTATTGTTTATTTATCAAAAAATTCAAAGAGAGTGTTACCTTTTTTCCTAGTGTCCTCTACCAAAATCACGTCATCCTCACATGGGATAGGAGTAGCTTTGACCGAAGGCTTGGCTTTCTCGTTCGCCTGCTCCTCCATCCTGGATCTCTGAGATCGTCTCGTACGACCTCCTCTTTTTGCTGGCTCCGGCTCAGCTGTGGATATTTTCTCCTCTGAGGAGTTGGCCCTTTGCTTCTTAGCCCCCTTTGCTGTCATTTCCCCTTCATCCTCCATCCTCTTCCTCTTTCCTCCTACTGGTTCAGCTGGTAGTGTGGTGACTCTGGTTATAGCCTCTGATTCTAGTAAATAACATGCAAAGATGTTGAGAATAAATCTCTAAAAGTGCAATTCAGTCTGTAGTTTGGCAGCAGTTCATTGATGTGTTTTTGTTTGCATTAACTTAATTGAATAACGCCTCAACATTTGGGCTTTGAGGGGCAGAGTAGATAACTTAAAAATGAATGAGCACTTGTACACCATTTCCTCCTGTAGATTTTAGTAATGGTAACTGAATACAATGAAAATGATGAAGGAAATCATGTCTAAAAATGTTTTTACTGCAACCCGATGCTTTACAATACAACATTCTGTATGTACTTTTGTTTCAGTGCAGTCAGACCAACCTGAGGCTGTGCACTGCTGCTGGTGATCAGTTCGTCTCTTCAGGAAGTGAGCGATGAATATCTGAACAGGGAACGGAGGATTGGAAGTGCTGACATCCTCTGTTAGAAGCTGAAGATCACTTTCAGAGATCGCAGGCCTCCAGCCAGAACCCTTCAACAGGAATAAAACAAATATTACTAAACATCAACCCAGTTGTTAAAGCCCTTTGTTGTTCTTCAGGAAAGTGCCCCCATAACATCAAAACATCTGGATTGTATGCTAGCGTACCATCCAAAATGGAATGATACAAGCATTTAAGTGTCTGTTTTTAATGCAGCCTTTCTTTACTAGCCTTTTTGAATTCAACATAGCTTTGCTGGCAGACAGGTATTCAGCTATAAACTAGACAATTGTTATACTGCAAAACATGCAACTAAATCCCAGACAATTTGATCTACATTGGTATCGAGTTCACTGAACATTTAGGGAAAGGAGAATAATTTCATTACAGTTACTTCAACATACCCGCTCACAAAAGACTCTACTGGCTGGTTCTGTCCTCACACATAGGGAGCCACTAACAGACGGAAGAGAGCTGGATGTTTGGCACCAACGCCCTTTCAGATGAGACAGTAATGAAGACTCAGGCCATGGCAGACTCCAGAGGGGGCAATCTGGAAAACATGACAAAAACAAGGTTTAGTGGACTCTCATCCCTCTTGATTTATCTGTTCCCACCACTCCTTTATAATATAATAATAAAAATGTCCGCCTTATAAAATAATAGTGGTAACTGAGGTATTGACATCATTAACTTAAATGTAAATAGTGATACTACTAAGTAATACTTTGCTTCACATAAATGTAATTCAAAGTACCAAAGGTAAAATGACTTATGCAATAATGGCTGTTTTCAGAGTAATACATGTTCTGTTACTGAAGTATAATTATCAATGCTTATCAATTAAATGTTGCAGCTTGGAATATTACAACCCCCATGTAGAGTTAAAAACTGATCCTAATCTTTAATATCTCAAAATAATGCATCTGTTTTTTTTATATATTAGTAATCTGAATCTGAAAAGTAATCAATACCAAACAAATGGAATCTGATAAAATGTAAACATCTTTTCCTCTGAAGTTTAACAGAGTACAAAAGGTACTCAACATGCAACTCAAAATTGTTTCTAAGAAGAATTCATGAGTAAATGTGATGTTCAAAGATGGATCAGCCTACCAATTGTTGGTTGCTTCATGTGTATGACTGGTTGAAAAGAGGAACAGGAAAGAGAGTATGCCACCTTGGTGGCAGCCGTCTTGGCGATCTGTTTCTTAAAAGACTCGGGCAGACCACTCTTCAAGAACTCTCTGCGTGCCCTGAACTGCACATCATCCTGGGAGTTTTCAGAGCCATCACAGCTGCTCTCATCAAAGATGGAAATCACTGCCGATACCTTCCGGGCAGTTTTCTCTTGGCCCAGTGAGGCCACTTTGGAGCCTGTGATAGAGAAAATACAACACTATTAGAAGTTTTTCAAAAAAATGGGAAAGACTAAATAGCTATTTAAAGTGAGAAAGACCACCTTGAACAGTCTTTGTCTCTTTGCCAACAGATGCAGCTTTTCCCAGAACATCATTTAGACTGCGTAAAGACTTTTGGGGTTTAATCTTTTCTAACGCTGTCTGAGGAGCGGCAGCCTGGTCCTCCTCCATGCAGATGACAGAATCCTGACAAAACAAACCACATAGTGAGGAAAAAAATCTAACTGTAGAAGTCAGTGTTGTTTTGTGGGCCTTTAAATTGTACCTCATCTTCACAGTAGCTCTTCTTGATGGAGGCCTTGCCTCGTGAGGAACGCCTTAAGGTGCCTTTTTCCTCGGCGGCAGCTTTTTTACTCTGCTGAATCACTCTGGCTTTCTCAACCAACTTCTTTGCCTGCTTCCTTTTTTTGGACTCATTTGATGTCTGAAAAAGTTGAGAGAATTTCAGCATTTTCCACCCATAACTATGATAACATTTCTCTATGTTCTTGTATAATTCCTTTAATTCATTACATTTAGAATTTGTCCAATTTGTGAAAAATATCACACTCACTTTAGTAGCCAAAGACGTGTTTTTGCCAATTCCACCTTCACCCTTGGCCATGGGAATATTTTTGTGGACTCTAGTCAATTTAATCCTTATGAAAAAGAAAAAAAAAAAACATTTCAACATGAAACAGCAGCAACTGTTAACAGCAAATTAAAATTAACACAAGCAAACATACACAATTATTTGGCAGTGTATGAAGTACACAAACCTAATATAATGTTGTGGTCTGTTGGGCTGTTGTATTTTATTGCGTTGCCTAGGCTAAATAACAAACACCTATCTGTATAATGGAATACAGTTAAAAAGTGCCACAACACAATCCTCATAAACGGTTTAATTGACATTTCTCCCAAGTTTCAATAAAAACTAAAAACTAAAAACTGGTCGGGTTCATTGTAAGACTGTTACATTAGAATGTATAACAGTATTAAATCATAACTATATGTATGTGTCACCTGATCGGACTTTGTTTTGTGTCAGGAGGGCACACCATCTGTGCTACAAAGACTCCATGTTTGGACTTGCGTATCTTTAGGGGGGACATCTTCACAGGGCTGTCAGTAGGTAAAGCAGCAGCATCAGCATCCTTTGTCGCATTGCGTTTCCTGTTTTTTCTGACAGGAGATGCTGGGGTGGCCTCGGGTGCTTGCCTGAAGACAGCCTCTCTTCTGGACCTCCTCACTGTTGGGATAGTGGGAGTTGATGTGACAGGAGGATTCTCTTTCTTATCATCAACCTCAAAAGTTGCCGCCACTGTTTCTTCCACAGGAGCAGCAGAAGGTGGGGCAGCGACTGCTTCATTTTCTTCTTTACCTTTCTTTCTGCCTTTTCTTGCTGGTTTCTTTTTGACTTCTTTGTTTTCCTGAGAGGCAGCAGGGACTTGCTCAATGGATGTTGGCATTCCAGCATCCTCTTCAGCAACTTTGTCTGCATCATTTAAAGCCAGCTCACCAGGTTGCTTCTGTTTGCCCTGGCTCTTTCCAGGTTTGGTTTTGGACCCATCAAGACTGGGCCTTTTGAAGGCAGCCATGAACTGCTTCCTCTCTGCCTCACTGCACTTGGGAGTGGATTCGCTCTCAAGCACAGCCAGCTCTAGATCTTCCTCTTCAAGAACAACATTGGATTTCCACTTGACAGTCACAGAAGTTGAAGGAAGTTGGTGTCCAGCCTCTTTGGGAGGAGATGATACTACTTCTGCAGGGCTCATCGCCCCTTTTCTCTTGTTAAAGATAGAAGCTACTTTTCCAACAGCCTTGGCTTCCTGTTTGGGTGAGACTGCATGCACTTCAGCCTGGATGGTGATGGCTCGAGGAGAGACTCGGAAAGCTGGCTCCCCAGGTCCTACACTTTCTTTAGCGTTAGGGATGTTTAACTGGTCAGTATCCATTTCTTCTGCCTCTGTTGTGATTTTACCGTCATCTTCTTCGCCCTGTTCATCTTCCGTGTTCTCTTGACCCCTATCCTGGCTCTGACTCCGCACAAATTCCTCAAAGGAGATTGTAACTGTGCTGCCGTTTAACTGAGAGGCCTCATCCACATTGACCTCCATACTAACATCACACAAGGAGCTCTCCATTTCTGTCTCCTCTGGTTCTGAGTGTTTTACCTCTCGTTGTTGTGTCTTCCTTGAATTTCGTGCAACAGTTTTGACCTTTTTTGCTTTATCTTTTGAAGGTAAAATTGGGGATAATTCAATACTCTTCAGGTCTGGTTTAAGCCTGACATTGTTCCCACATTTGGAACCGTCTTCATGATGGTCATCCTTTTCACCGACAGTCTCAATAGCATTCATCTCTGATTTTTCCACAGTGATACAAGCCTCAGTACTGAGCTGTGCCAGCAGGGCTGCTGTATCACTGCCAAGAACACCACAGCTGCTGATTGTTTCTGCTACCGAGTCTCTGTTGTCATCTGGTTCTTCTACAATCAGGCAGCTCACCTCCTCTGTAGTGCTCAAAGTGTCAGCCTCCACAAGTTTCCTTGCAGCTTTGCTGGCCTTTCTAATCCGTTTTTGAGATGGCTGTTTCACTGCTGCCTCTGGATTGGTGTATTTCTCTGCAAACTCAGATGTCTGACAGTTCTCTTTCGACTGTTCTGGTGAGCTGGTCTTTTCCTTAGAGGAAGGAGCCTTCCGGCTAAAGTAGCTCATGATGTTGTTGGAGCGAGGAGGAGAAAAGGGTTTCTCCGCAGGCTTGGGTACAGGAGAGAAGTAGTTTGTGATTGTCTTGACAATGGGACTGCCACCATCTTTGCGAGATTTCTTGCAAGGCTTTGAAAAGAGGAACAATGTTAATCAAATATGAGAATACACATTTAATCAAAAAATAATCAAAAATTGCAATATGGCCAACTGCAATATACAAAATGCTGAAGCTACAATTTTTTGATAAAAGGTACAATGTGTCAGGATACAGTATCACATTATAATTTAAGACTGCGCGGCATAGATGTCCTAGCCTTCAAACATGTTTGATTGGAAGTTTTATCAGTGAAAATGAAAACAGTGATACAAAAAGGATCACTCTCATTAATGGTGAACCATTTCACAATCATAATATCTGTCAAAATAATCACAATATGATTTTTGTTTTTACCATGTCATGCAGCCTTACATAAGACTGAGGAAAACCCTTTACAGCATGTGATTAATAGCATAAATTAGTTTCATATAAATACCTGGGTGTCAAAGTCTTCAATGACAGATGCCATAGCCACAACTCCAGCCATCATATGAAGAGACCTTAAGCAAAAGAAACCATTTTTATGGACATGGTCTGAAAAGTAATCACGCAAACATGAACTGTTCAGTGGCGTAGGGCGCAAGCTATTGTCTTCACATCTACCTTAACTGTCCTTCTTTGCCTTACTATCAAATAAAGAGTTCATTAACAATAATCTTCAGGGGTGACATGATAACTTATAACAGTCGCTTTAACAGTGATTACCAGAGCACAAGAGTGTTCATGCTTTAACACTTAAATGGTTAAAACCACAACACTTAATGTTATTGACACTTAATGTTTTACACAAACAAATGTAATGTAATATTCAAAACTATTAATACTTTCTCAAACTCAACCGCCAACGTATCTGACTCTGCCGACACTGTAAACAAAAACACAGCTACCTTCTACACACAGTACTCTCAGGTAGCATTAATACCATAGTATGCAGGGAATTAATAGAGTTGTTGATGTAAAGTCAGTGTACAGTGCTTACACATAAATCTGTTTACGTAATTTCCAGCAGGGTTGAGGGACAGTGAGCAACATGTAAGTGAATATCATTCCTGACACGGAGCCCAATAAGTTATCTCTTCCAGTTTGTGTGCCATTTGACAGAGAGGCAACCAGAGAAACAAAGGTTGAGGAAAATACATTATACGTACCGATAATGGTGAACCGGTAACTTGCTGAAACTTCGGTGACTGACTTCTTGCCTTTTCTTAATCACGTCCCCGTGTTTGTGAATAACAAGCAGCAGAGGCAAAGTTCATTGTGTGAGGGTGCCAGCTGTGTGTTGCCAACAGACATATAGCTAAATGTAACTGTAAAACAACAAGCTAGCAGACTTCGCTTGATGCTACTCTCGAAGCAGCGTCGCTCCTCACAGGTCCCAAAAGTGGTCCAAACATGTCCCATATGTCAGCCACGGGGATGCGAACGATAGTATAAAACGTTAAGCGCTAACTTTCCAAATTCCTATGAGTTTGTATTCAAATTACATGTTTCTTGACGTTTGCTGTGCTTTCAAAAACGCGCCAGACTGGTCGAGACTGAAGAGCGCCAAATACACGCGAACTTTGGCATGACCGCGTTCAACCAATCACGGGAAAGAAAATGCCTCCGTCATCGCCTGACGTCATTCGCCCATAACAAAGATGGCGGGTGGTGTGGCATTTAATGGAGGGGGGAAAAGTGACAGCTACCTCTACTGGCTGCACTTAACAAAACATTTTCATTGAGTTGCAAGTGAAAATGTGAAATAGGTATTAACGAGTGAACTTAACAAGAGGGGAAATATTTGTAAATTAAAATGAAAGCAACAAAAAAATCTTTTTTGATTAATCCGTGATTGTCGCACATGTAAAATCAGACCCTTCAGTTTTTAGATATATGTTATCTGTAGGCAAAGTTGTTAATCAAATCTGATGTAGCACAAAACCAGGTAGGAAACTACCTGCATTGACAAAATGTTATGCAGGATAGCATTGTTTTCCAGACACTGTTGGATACTGTAAAGAATATGGGCGTATCTCCAGAGTTATTCTGATGTCTGAACAGCTAATTTCTTGACCTTTCAGGCATGAATACTGTTTTTGTTATGTTCGAGTGAAAGCATAAACTGTTTAAAGTCTAGTTTAGCATGTAATCATCAGATGTTGTGTAATGATTTGAATATATACTGTTTTGTGCATGTCGTAAAAGTAGAGTGGGAATAATTGCTTATTGAGAAACTGGCTTGCACTGAGATCGACACAGAAAACATGTTTGTTTTAGATTACTACTTTACTGGCTTGAAAAGTATACTGAAAATACTGTTTTTCATCAAACATATAATGAAAATCCATCATGCACTTATGATAATTTAACAATCCTAACATGTTATATCTTCAAACTTAAATAGAGGATGTGTAAAATTACACGGGAAATGCCACTGTTCTATAAAACTGGCTCCAGTAATGTGGTGGCAATGTTGTGTCGAATCTGGACCACTTCACACAGACAAGTTAAACAGACTATGCTGAAACAGAGTGCTTAAAACACAGTTTCAGATTTGTGAAACCTTTCTCCCATTCACGAAATCACAAAAAGCCAGTGGTTTTTTTTTCGAGATGGGGAAACAAAATGTGAAATGTGGAATTTGGTAGTATAAGAACAGTAGCCTATAAGTGTGACAGCCCAAGCGATTTTTGATCCCCCACACACATGATTCCCCAATGTGGTTATTAATAATTTGTGAAGATATTTAATAAAGGCAGTATACAGCCGACAAAAAAATGGCTTGTCTATAAATGACATATCAGTGCACTGAAACAGTAAACTCCCACTGCAAATTCAATAATTATCAATTTCCCCAAGTATCTTTTCATGCACTATTACCGCTAAATAAAGAGTTTTGAATCAGTCTGGCGCCTCTACATATCGCCTGTCTGAAACTAGACTTTGTAAATAACTAATCGCTGTAATCAAATCCATAGTGGCGTTAAGCTATTTTCCCTTTCTTTCAAAATATGCTTCCATGGAGAACTAAGAACGCGAACTAACCGTCCCGGCCGCCGTAGTGTCTCCGGCGCTTTCCTTGCCCCGTCAGTTTCTTGACTTTCCTTCCCACTCCTGCGCAGCACCGACTCGGTTTTCTGCTCCCTTTTCCTCGCCTGTCCTCTGGTGAACATGTCGGAGTACAACGCAGTGCCGCCACCAGGTCCTGGGGCCACTCTCGGTGGACAGGCAGCTCTTGGGAACGGAGCGGGAGGCATAAAAAAAGATGCGTTTGCGGACGCGGTGCAGCGGGCCCGGCAGGTGAGGGATGTGACATACTGGAGCATGTTTGGAGGGAGGGCTAGCTAAAAAGTTAGCCTGAGAGATAATATCGTTCACACTGCTTAACACATATCACTGGGATATTTATTTTGACTTAACATATATTTTCGAGTTAACGGTTGCTCATAATACATTTACGCTTGTTACGTAATGTCACTGCTGGTTGTAGATAGATTGCTAATGTTAGCTTACATAGGCATGTAGCCAACAAACCTACAGTGTGAACTGAAAATAGACTTTTGCAAGATTCGAGACATATCAGTCTAAATCACTGAGGACACGACATCAAGATAGGGCAGAACTGACAGAAGATGTTCAAACTGACTGGGGGTGGTTGGTATTAGGGTGTTATAATGCGGGTATGGTGGAAAGAATGTAATTGTTAAGGGCATCAAATTGAACCACAAAAAGCTTGATGTTATAATGCATTAGTGCATTATAATAGTGACAATCCTCTGTTATAGCAGCCGTATTTAGTTTTTCTAGATCCACATTTTAATACTGGATCTCCCAGGCCATACAGATAGATGTATTACTTTATTATTCCCGAAGGGAAATGCATTATAACATCAGTCACCAGACAAAGGCAAAATAAAGCTATTGAAGTATACTAAACAAAATATAGAATAGATTCAGTTAAATGTAAAAAAGAAAAAAACTGTGAATAAAGCAAAAGACAAGACCATAATGTTAACTTTATACACACTGTCAAGTAGATATTGCTAAAGCGTGTACAGTTTGCTTTGAGATATGCAATTCACTGTGTGGTTTAGACATGAGTTATTATTGGGGCACATTTTAGGGCAGGTGGATCACTTGTACAGCTGAGACTTTTGTAACTCAGCTGTCATGGTGTATTTTACCCTTATGCTTCAGATTGCAGCTAAGATCGGGGGCGATGCTGGAACTCCTCTGAACAACACTGCATCAGAAGGCTTTCCATTCACTGCACAGAAACGACAGCTGGAGGACGCAGGTATGGTGACTGCGGCTCCCTGATTTACTGTGGCACAGATTGTATCTCATTTGTGCGACACTTTGGACAGAAGCGTCTGCCAAAATGAATACGTTTAAAAAAAATAGCCATTTCTGATTTGGACAATTGATGATGCTTCTGCTGCAGAAGGAATTCAGTGACAACTCTCACAGAAGATATGTAATTTCCTCATATAACAGATGAACCGGAGAGCAAGAAGCTGGCTGCACAGAGTGACCTGGATTCAGCCAAAGCACTGTGTGAGTCCATAACTCTATTTTATGTTTTGATTACTTTTGGCTTTGTGATCTTATAACTCACAGTTGACGGTATTTAATTTGGTGTACAGTGTTCATGTTTCAGCAGTTTGCCCCTTTACCCTTGTATGTCCACACTTCCTCTCCTCTGTCTGTGTCACAGTCCATCAGTAATCCAAAACCTCTCCCTTGCTCTGTTTTCTCACTCTCTCTTTCTTACTGTTTATGTACCATCGCAGCTATTGGTGCACAACTAGCTGCTCTTGCACAACAAAGGTGAGATCTCATAGCTTTCAGTTGAATGTATACGGTGTGTAGTTATGTGCCTTTTGTCTATGTATAGTAGTGTAGCAAAAATGCCGTCAGAAAGTCTACTATTTCCTGATTTGTTGCCTCTTTGTCATCCTTGCTTGCTGATGTTCCCAGGCCCACCTCCACCACAGAGGAGTACAGTGTACCAGACAGCATGGTGGGACTCAGTGAGTGAAGCCCTAATCTGTTTTGGCCCATGATAATGTCCCTCTGTTTCTATGGTATAAGATACAAATGAATGCCACTATTGCAAGTATGACCAACCAACAACACACAGTTTGCCGCTTCTTTGTCCCCAGTTATTGGCCGTGGAGGTGAACAGATCAATAAGATTCAACAGGAGTCAGGTTGCAAGGTTCAGATAGCTCCAGGTACTGTCTCCACTTCTGTGGCGTTAGCCCTTTATTATAATTGACAGTTTTATTTTGCTTTTGGTGTTGGCCGGGTTACTTATGTAAACTGTGTGTGTGTGTGTGTGTGTGTGTGTGTGTGCGTGCGCGCGCAGACAGTGGAGGCCTTCCAGAGAGGAGCGTCTCTCTCACAGGTTCCCATGACTCCATACAGTAAGTTTCAGACCTCATGCAAATGGGCTGATTGTTGTCTCATGTGGAAGCATCAGAAATATTCACTTCAGATAAAGTAGATTGTTGTGTGTACTTGTATCCAGTCATAAAATCTGTTAGAAATGAGGGCTGGGCGAAATTCCATCAAGAGTTTTTCAAAACATTGTTTGCAGTGTATAATCATTTTTAAACATTTTTAAATGACTTTTTCACTTTGTTAGAAATCTCTTGTTATTTTATGCCATCTTTAATTGGGTAATTCTGTATATTCTCACCTACGTTTTTATTTAATAAATACTAAATGATATAATATAAGGTAAATGTAACTTGCCATTATATCAGCATGAAGATGTGGACTAACTGGTCAGCTCTTCCCCGGCCAGGAAAGCCAAAATGCTGTTGGACGAGATAGTGTCACGAGGGAGAGGAACACCCCCTTCCTCTTATCATGAGTCCACCAACGGGCAGAATGGCACTGTGCATGAGATGATGATCCCGGCTGGCAAGGCTGGCCTTGTCATTGGCAAGGGAGGAGAGACTATCAAACAGCTACAGGTACATTGCATGGTTACTGCATTTTAAAAACTCTTGATTGATGTGAACTTAGAGATAGGTGAGCATTGTTTTCAGCAATTTTATGATGCAGTATATTTTAATATACAAAAACATTTCAAAAGTAGAGCCAGTTAATTTGTTTTTACTTTAGTAGTGCCAACCATGAGAACATACAGAACTATAATGTTAATTGTGTGACATTCCAGGAGCGTGCAGGGGTGAAGATGATCCTGATCCAGGATGCCTCTCAGGGACCCAATGTTGACAAACCCCTACGAATTATTGGAGATCCCTACAAAGTGCAGGTACATGCATAAAATCATCTCATTGAGATAACTTGCTGCTGCTCAGTTGCTATGTACTGTAATCACCATGTTTTTTCTACTCAGCAAGCCCAGGAAATGGTGCAGGAGATTCTGAGGGAGAGAGACCATGGTGGCTTTAGTGAAAGAACTGACTTCGGCTCCCGCATGGGTGGAGGCATGGATGTAAGTTTGTGTGTGGCATCATGATTGGAAGTATAAGCAAATGTATTTGGGCATAACCAAGTTCATAAAAACGTCTGTTATTCTGTCAGATCCCGGTACCTCGACACTCAGTCGGCGTGGTCATAGGGCGCAATGGAGAGATGATCAAGAAGATCCAGAATGATGCTGGAGTTAGGATACAGTTTAAACAAGGTAGGACCCTGTGATGACTGGTTGCATTTATATGTTTTCCACATTTGATGATGTCTGCATTAACACGTTGAAGTTGGCAATGTATGTGATTTCCTTTTCGCATGAGTGTGTAGGTATCATCTTACTTTACTACTTTATTTTGACTGTGTCACAGTAAGGCGTGTACCTGCAAAAATCTAGTGTTGAAAGGACAACAGTGGCGCGAGAACAGCAAGCAATTTTATCAGCACATACACTAAATCATTTTTTACCACTAGAAGCAGGTAACTTATACCTCACTTTTGTAAGGCCTTGACTTACATAAGTGGATGTTGATTCTAAATGGGTTCAGCAACAGTAAAAGTTAATGTGAAAATGTATTGCTTAATGCAGACTAAAATCTTTCTTACAGATGACGGGACTGGTCCAGATAAGGTTGCCCACATCAGCGGTCCTCCTGACCGCTGCGAGCACGCTGCCCAGATCATTAACGATCTGCTGCAGAGCATCAGGGTCAGGGAGGAGGGACAGGGGGTATGGATCACTCTTACTCACACACACACACACTTTCACAGTCTAAAACATGCTTTTATTCACTTGTAAACTCATAAGATCATCAATTGTGGATAACAGTAAATATATGGCAGCAAGCTCAAAGCAGATTTTTTAGCATGTAAGCTTCTTAATATTTGCATCAGCAGATCTAAATTCATAAAATCAAAATATTCTCAAGCCCAAGCGCTGACAGCTTTTCATTCATTATAAACATGTACACAATTACAGAACAGTATTATGCTGTAGCACTGAGGCTTTTTCTGTCCTTCATCTACAGGGTCCCCCAGGCCCTCCGGGCATGCCTGCAGGCAATAGGGGCAGAGGTGGAGGACAAGGCGGGTGGGGGCCCCCTGGAGGGGAAATGACCTTCTCTATTCCTGCCCACAAGTGTGGGCTTGTGATTGGTCGGGGAGGGGAGAATGTCAAGTCCATCAACCAGCAAACAGGGGCCTTTGTGGAAATCTCTCGACAGCCGCCCCCCAACGGAGACCCCAACTTCAAGCTGTTTATCATTCGTGGCTCACCGCAGCAGATCGATCACGCTAAGCAGCTCATTGAAGAGAAAATTGAGGTAGTTACCATTCTTGTTTTTAAGTTACATGCTAGAAGCCTAAAAACAGAAGCTGGAACTCTCACCAGAACACAAAGTTCATATTCTACAGTTGATTTCCTAAATTGACATGTACATTTTTGACTGTACTTCAATCAAATAACCAGTTTAAATTTAGAACTGCAGCAGTCAATTAGATGATCAACAGAAAATGTATTGGCAGCTTTTATACTATTTTCATTCATTTGATGTATGATTATTTCATGTGTTCCCCAGGGTCCTCTGTGTCCTGTAGGCCCGGGGCCAGGTGGACCAGGTCCTGCTGGTCCCATGGGTCCCTACAACCCTAACCCATACAACCCTGGACCACCGGGGGCGCCTGGACCACCACAGTGAGTAACTGCAACAAGGATAGTTTTTCTCATTTTGTCAGGATGATGACCCCGATTGACTTTTGATAATAAACCATTTATTTCCTTCTCAGCGGTGCTCCTCCAGGTCCCCATCAGTACACTCCTCAAGGCTGGAGCAACACCTACCAACAGTGGCAGCCCCAGGCAGCCCATGACCCCAGTGAGTCACCCTTGATTTCTCTGCCTCTCCTGGTTTTCAATGATCACTGTTCATCACTCTTGTTTGTGCTCATTTTAGCATGTTGGGTCTCTTTTTAAACACATTACTACAGTACCTTCATCCCAGGCTATAGGTTTTACTGTATACCCTCCCAGTCAGATCAGATGAGTAATGACACATTTTTTTTTTTTCTAAATCTGTGAAGGTCAACAGGAGTCTGATGGAAATGTTGTGATGAGATGCATGTGTCTCTACCTTATGCAGCTCTGGCTAACCCTGTCTCTGTTTCCCCCCTGGTCTCCAAGCCCGGTCTCCAGGCCAGTAGCAGGGGCTCACCCTCACCCTATGAGGACCTCACCCCCTCCACCCTGCATCTTTTCTAGGCAAGGCAGCAGCCAATGACCCCAATGCGGCCTGGGCGGCCTACTACGCTCAGTACTACCAGCAGCCGTCAGGGGCTGTGCCAGCCCAGTACCCCGCTAACCCAGCTGGAGGTGCCCAAACTTCAGGGGACCAGACCCAACCAGCACAGACGCCAGGGGGCCAGCCAGACTACACCAAGGCCTGGGAGGAGTACTATAAGAAGATGGGTGAGACTTCCAAAGAACACCATCTGTAACTTTACCCGCTGTTAACTTTCAAATTTCTTACTTGTCATTCAATGGCTTTTTTTGTCCCCAAAGGGCAGTTGGTTGTGCAGCAGTGAAACATGAGATAAAAACTCAAAGCAGATGAACACATGTGAAATAAATTAAATTAGTTTATGTTGTTAGATCTGAGTTATATTCTACTTATATTTGGACTGTTAAATCTCACTATTTTCATTGAATGAGCATACTGATTAATCAAAGGAGAAATATGTCAGTTGATAGGGAAAGTAAGTTGCAGCCCATATTTGAACTTGATGAAAGACAAGTGAACAAATAAAATGTTTTGTTACAAGACAGTTATTTATGTGTTTCACTGGAAGGCAGAGTTGTCAGCATCTCCTCAATTCTTGGCTCATTAGTTGTGACTGTGTCTGTGTTTGTCTTGCAGTTAATGTAAATGTAGTGGTTAACTGGGTCATAACTCTTTTGTTTGTCACCTCCAGCCCAGACGGGTGGCTCCGTCCCCGGGACAGCACCTGCAGCCCCAGGAACAGCAGCAGGAGGAGCAGCATCCACAACAGGGGGCCAGCCGGACTACAGCGCAGCCTGGGCGGAGTACTACAGGCAACAGGCTGCATACTATGGACAGACAGGACAGGCCCCTGGCCAGTCAGCCACTCCCCAGCCAGGACAGGTTGGTACAGAGAGAGTAATACACGTCATGATTTATAGTAAGAAGTTATTCTGCAAGTGGTTTTCACACAATGGATGTGCTTTCTGTCAATCGTTTTTATTCTAGACGCAGTGAGTACTCATGGCAGAAGGATGCCAGAGAGAGAATCAGGAAGAAGGGATGAAGACAAGCCTGAACTTAAGGCCAGAATCTAGTCTTTTAAGATTTTTTTTCCTTGTGAGGGGAAACAAAACCCTCCCTCACCACCAAAAACCCCCTGGATACTTTAAAAAAATGTGACTGAACAAACATTCTAGTACTAGCTGCTGAGGGGAGGGAGAAGACTGATAACCCCTTCATGACAGACACACAGCTTCTCAATGCCTCCTCATACATTTATAAATGCTGTCATGAACATGGAAGCCTTGAAACGGTTATTTCATTGCAGAGAGGTTGAGTTGCCAGTACATTTTATTACATGTTCTATTTATTAATGTCTTAAGACTTAGAAGTCCCATTTAAAGCACTTAGCATCATACCCCTGTGTTATATTTATGGAACTGAACAGAATTAATAGGACTATAATCATACCCTGTGTCTGGTACAGATCATACATCAGAGTTATCCCTTTTAAGATCATTTTTTCTTTTGATTTTTTTCTTTTTTTTAAATAAATTGTCACATTTCTTCTCTGATGAGGTTGCATGGTGTTTCAACTTATGTTCAGTGGGATTGTTTTTTTTTTTTTTTATAATGAATGTGTTCACTTAAAGTGTTTCGTACAAGTGAGACAGTTTTCCACTGTACAAAACTAGTTCTACAGTGTTGATTTGTGCATGCGGGATGACCAATGACTGTTGAAAACTGCTACAGGTAGCTGATAAAACACTTAAGTACTTTTTTTCAAGATGCAAAGCCATGAGTTGTTTTAAAGATGGAGGTGGACATCTAGTTTTGCACCCGGATTTTTACATTTAAAGGTTTAAAGGTTAAAATTAAAACTCTTTAAATCAGGAGGCTATGACAGGACAGGTGTCCTTGAGGACACCTTTTTCTTAAATGGCTTTATAGGCTACGTAACGGTCTACCTTATAGAAGGTTAAGAATCTTTGTTTTGGCCCTGGATACACATGGCTTCCATTAAAACAGCCCTGCCATAAATACCCATCAGTGTGAGGGTCACTACATGGACCAGATTTTTGGTTCATGATGCCATAATTTATATCTTTTCTGCTTAATTTCACTTTATTTCAGTTCCAGCACCCTTTTTGCCTCTTGAAATGTCCATTCAGTTTTGCACTTGAGAGCGTTTGTTGTTAGGCCAGGAATGCGCCAGCTAACTGTGGACTTAAGACCAAAATCTAAATAAGACGATGCCTGTTTTTAAAGACGTGACTGGCTTGGTGTGGACAATTCTAGTTATCTCAAATTGCTTGAAACACACAAATGTGATACTGCTACTGTATCACATTTGAGTACACATTCTGCTAGTGGGCATTTAACTTGAGGCAACTGCATACTGTATGTCTTTGTCACTCACCTGCAGGTTCTGAAACCCTCTGTAGTTTATACAGCTGCAGGTTCTTCTACCAGAACATGTCATGCAAGGCCACATTCAACCTGTTTGACCCAAGCTGTGATTTGTTTTATCTCAAGGTTGCATGCTTGCTTTTTACTTAACATACCTTTGTTTTTATGGATGCCAACAAGAAAATCTTGATCTTTTGCCTTCCTACAGCATTTTTTTTTATGTGACAGAATTAAATTCAGTCTTCCAATGTGTCCCACTTTAAGATATATGTACATATATTCAGCAATATAAAGCACTTGGTTTTGACTTACAGAAATGTATCAGGTATGATTCTTATATTCTGAATGGCAGCTGTGAGTCTGCCTTTGGCAGCAGTGTTGATATTGTTGATAGATGACCACCAGCAGCAATACTCTGAATTAAAAAGGGGCAAACCACAATTACTTTAAAATGCGTGTTGAACATTTTGTCTTCCAAGAGGAGAGAACTTTCACACAACAAATCTTATTACAGCTGTGGAATATTATCTCACCCATCATTACTTACCTTTTCTTATCCTCAGGTGTGCATAAACTCCAGATTAGGAATTTAGGCTGAAAAAAAAATCCATATCGTGCATCTCTTTTGTTCTTTAGTTACATGAACAGAAGCACAGTTGTGATAAATCCCCACTAGATGTCACTATCAGTCTACCTGAAACTGATAAAAGATAGATAAAACACAGATATTATTAAATTATTTTTAAAGAAAGATAATCTCTTTTGAAATGAATAAATCAATATACACCATCTAGGATAAATCAAAGATTTGAGAGGATGATGGTGCTAATGATGGCCCAACATCTTATACCGACATGTTGTTTTCCCTGTTTGCTGCTTCAACATGTGATTCCAGACCTCAGACACATCATACAGACAGAATATACCTGTGGTTTCTGTTCCAGTGTCAGACTGTGCTTCACACTACTACTAAGTGGTAACTGACAAGCCTGTGAATACAGTGTGTGTGGGTACAACAAGAAGCCCTTTCTGTCTTATTATAAATACAGCTCTACTTACGGGTGACTGACTGCACTTCCTCTTTAAAACGGATGCTTTTGCTGAACTTTGAGGAAAGTATTTGAAGGGAACACAGGTGCAATTTTAAAAATTCTTTAATTTATATCTTTAAAATTAAAAACATCTGAATTGCATTCTACCACCTCCAAAGGCACAGTCATACTTACAGCAGACCAAATTCATAAAACACTGCCACTGAACATCTTTTTTTCTAAACTTGTTTTGTACATAAGAAACAATGCACTATAAAAATGACTAAACATTTTTTCTTACTGGGTAAACAATGGCCATTCTATATGCTGTAGATCAGTAAAAGACCGGAGTGATATGTACTCAGCTGTGGTAGCGTTAGACTCCATATAAAGGATGATGTGCTGGTTTGAAGCTGCAAATGCCTGTTTAAAACGCGTGCACTGCAGCTATTCAAAGACATTGTATTTAAAAATTCAAAAATGACATGTTTACAACAACCAATTGTGATGAACAGTGTTTAAGAATATGGATGTTTGAAGCAAAACAAAGCCATTGGCAGGAGGGTGGAAATGCAGTGAGATGAAAGCACAGTGAAGGGGGATGAGTGTCGGTGGAGGACTGTGCAGGAAGAGTTATCAGATCTCTAACCACATTCTCTCAAATGCGGCGAATGGTATGAGCAACTGCAAGAAATCTGACACCTGCACCCCCACTATCAAAAACACACCTCAGACTTCAAAGAAAATGAAAGACATTTCAGATAACTCTGTCGGAGTTTTCTCGACAACAGTCAATATGTGCAAAGAGGCAGGGCCTTAGCCTGTTTGTGGAAAAGTCATAAGATATGATATAAGATTGATAACTGAACGAACAATCACAAATCAATAATGCACACAAAGGTTGCTTACAATGTGTGACAACACAGCACCATACACTGCACAAGAGGTTCACTTAGTGACAACAAAATTCAAAATAGTGGATAAATATACAGTAGAATATAAGTATATCACTGTTCTTACTCAGGCACAGTCCTCCTTAAAACATGGAAAGAGAGTTTAAAAACAACAGGATTTGGGTAAAAGCAAACAGGTTTGGCACACACATGGAAAAATATATTGAAATAAGGCAAGAAAATGATATGTTAAAGGAAAGTGAGGCCACAGAGGAATGTATTGGATGGACATGACTGGAGCACTTTCAACATAAATTATGACACGTACAGATACAGCACCTCTCTCATGGAACCAGATGTTCAAGAAAAGAGAGAGGATTTTTTTGCAGCAACTAATGGGAGCCCCAATTCCACGGCCGTAGCTTTATCTTTACAAGTGTGTGTAGCAGCTGCGACAGGCACTCCAAGAACACAAGAATGTTTTTTTCTTTACAGGCGGATAAAATCAAACAGGGAATCTACACACAACTCCCAAATCAAAACCTGAATGCCTTAAAATATCTACAAAAGAAACAGTCCACACTTGGCGTGACTCACAATCACACAACCAGAAACACACGTATACTGTATAGACACCATCATGGAAAAGCAGTCAGCCTCCAGAAGTGACAGCAGCGCTCATACAGAAAATACGCACACAAAAACAAGACAAACCCAACCAGAAACCCCAACCGCCTGCTGTCTTTCACAAGTGTCTCTTTCCCTCTGAACAACACAGCTTCCCCACAGCATGTAATGAATCAGTGAAAACTAAATTCAGCAACCGTTTACTTTTGAAGGGCCACTTTGCACCCTCCTCCTGTAGATATCTTTACACACACACACACATCACAGTATTTTGAAGACCACTTTGACACGGCAGTGACAGATTTAGGAGGATCTAGGGTGAGCACAGGTTTCTCAGCAGGGAGACAGCGAGGCTACAGCATTGCAATGCAATGAGAGAGACAAATAAAACATGCCTGGCATTAGTTCGTTTTTACAGATCAACACAACTGAGGGTTAAAATGCTCTGTGTTGTCTTTGCATTGAGAGGGTCGGGTTTTATGAAGCCACATCCTGTTGCATTGCCAGTGATTATGTAATCAATGGTGCCAACAGGTGGTTGTGCCAACCAGGCAGCAGCAGTGCTGATCGAGCATGTGTTTTGATTGTGTGTGCGTAAACAATCGGGACAGTATGCAGCAAGATGTGCACACACATTTACAAGAAATATATACATGTGTGGAGTGTATAAATTAGTATTAATTGTACATCTTTGTCTGTGTGTTTGTGTGTGTGTAATCAATATCAACAACTCTGTCTAGTAGTGTTACTATGTGACTAGTTTTCAGCTGATCCGGTGGTGAAGAGGACTCTCTGATCTGTTCTAGCCAGCTTGGCAGGTGGCTCCAGAGACTCCTCTCCCAGCACAGGACCATCTGAGGGAAGGGACAGCTCCTGTCCTTCATCATCGCTCTCCTCCTCCTCTTCCTCTTCCTCTTCTGGGATAGAAAATGGTAAATGAGTTAGTTGCAAACAATGACTGACACAGTTTTTGTCACAAAAGCATTTGTCTGAGATACAGTGGAAACACATTTTAATCACCTTTGTCAGGATCCAACTGGCTTAGACCCCGACCTAGACTGGCAAACTAATGGCAAGAAGAGGGAATATGTTAGTCCTATAAGTATTGATACATTATTTTGTTGATTCGTGTGTGTGTGTGTGTGTGTGTGTGTGTGTGTGTGTGTGTGTGGGTACCTCTCCCATGACAGCAATTGGGGTCTCTCCTTTAGCCTGGGCCACTCTGTGCTCTATCAGGTAGTACATGTACTCATCATACAGCAGGCGGATGAGGTGAAAGGAACCAAAACTGGCTGCACTCCTCAGAGTCAGGTCCCGGATCACCATGGAACTGGAGAGCAGAGGCGTTGGGAACTGAGCCACAGCTACACATATATTCTGTAACTACTTCACATCGGCTCTAACCACAAACGGGAAGTATGTCTCTGACAACATTTTTAAGCATGAGTCAACTTGATGTTGATTTCTCAAGAATGGGAGAGCAAGAGAGAGGCGTCACTTCTCACAATTCAATCTACTAATATCTTTTTTGTTTTTTCCATTGAATGCATTATTTTGTTAAATAGAAATCTAATTTGCTTGCCTGTTCTATAAAAACTGAAAGTGAACTTATTACAGACTGATCTGACATCATTAAAAACTTAAAATGTGTTCTTTCATTTTTTACCAGTTCATCAAATTGAACTTCATTCATACTTTTGCCGTCTCAAGGCATCAACAAAGACAACTAGGAGATGAACATTTCCAAATTCCAAGCTCTCATCACACCTGTAAAAGGACCACTTGAGCAGGAAGAGCTTGGCAGCCTTAGGGAAAGCAGGGCTGTGCTGGTAGGGCTTTAGGACTTGGGAGACGACACCATCCAGCCATGCAGCCCACTGCTCCAGGGAGTTCTGCTGCTGGAGGGTCAGCTTGAAGTCCTGCTCCAGCCGCTGGACAACACGGTCTTCACACCGGCACACCCATGAGGCCTGCTCCTGCAGGGGGTGGACAGAATGAGAGCAATGTGTCAATACAAGGGATTAGTTGTACCAGCAGGGGGAAAAAGAGCAACATAATGTTGACACAGACTGTGCTTCGGCCTGAAGACACTGTGCAGTACATTCTATGCCAGATTGTCCTCAAGCATGACACTAAATCACTATCAGGTTCAAGGTTTTGTGTCACACCATCTGCTCTGGTTTTATGAGAAAAAGCATAAAATTGTACTTCCTGGGTAGGAAAGTTGTATAAAGACAGAATGATTGCAGTGGCTGAAGAAATCGCACATCAAACCACCAGCAAGAGCAGAAATTGATGCATAAACATGTCAGGAGACACAAATGTTGCCAGCCACATTGTTCAGAGACCAAACCAACCTGTACGTTAGCAAAGTCAACACGGTTGAGGTCGGACAGCATCTGGTTGATCTGCGCTGTGTTCTGGAGGACAGCGCGGGCTGCCTGGGCCAGGTGGTTCAGACTGGTGTAGCGACGCAGTGTCTGGGCAAAGGCATTGGCTGACGTTACCTGAGACAAAGAATGAAGGACATTGAAAAATCTGACATTAAGGCGTGCATACATACAAATCTCCCAACAAATCACCTTCATTCAGCAGTGTCTTAGGGTGAGTAATGCATGCTCATATATATCGTCTATATTTATTGCTATGATCTCCTAACTAAATAACATAATATTGTCAAGATAAATAATCCTTGTGAAGTGATCCATGTACACTGTTAAAACTTAAACAGGACTGTTTCCATGCGAAAAAAAGGTTTAGAATAGGCCATTTTCTACTCCTAATGATTTGCATGATTGACCTAGAAGTCTTGCTGCATTTATTTTCACAAAAGCTGGTGTATAATAGGATAGCATTTTATTTTAAATCAGCTCTTGCTCGTGTTCACACAACCACAACAAGGAAAACTCCCACACACAAGATGGATTTGCACCGATTTGAAAATATTACAGATACACTTGCAACCAGTCAAAATATGATTTTGTACTGGCTGATTCTGCAGACCTAAGACAGCTTGCGTCATGGTTTGGAGAAAACATCTTTCCATCAACTGCAAGCCAGTACAAGGGGAGTGTACCTTGATGCGGACCATTTCCTCAGGGATGTTCATCATGGCATTGGTCAGCCAGCTCTCCAGGCTCTTGGCAAAGTTACGGATGGCTTGAGTTAAGGCACCTGGGGACAGCAGGAAAAAAGGGTTAAGAGACTTTAATGCCTTCGCTTCAGAGCAAGCTGTCATTTGCTATCTTCTGAAGATGTGTCCAGATGAAAGATTATCATACACCTGGGAAATACAGCTAAGTTTCTTCTGGAGAAATAGATCCTCTGGCCATGTATATTCCTAACCAAATTCCCAATGTGGTTCAAATTTACTTGGAAGACAAAGACCTAGAATGTGGAAAATGTATTATGTGGCAATGTGCAACAGGAAGAAAGGACAGTCCTTGCTTTGCCAAGGCAAAGAAATTAAATTCAACATCTGACTAAAATTGAAACTGAAAGAAATAAGTCCACCAAGTTTCTACAGCAGTGTAGCTGGCACACCATGAGGAAAAACTGTGTGCTCTACTACAACAGACCAGTCCATCAGTCCAAATGTTTCAACCGAAGAGAGAAAACCCTTTTAGAAATGTAGAATTGTCTGACTCGTTATATTTTAACTTTCTGTGTCATTGTGGCAAAATGTGGTCTTGGAGATACTTTTTGTAGCTGGAACTGACACAGAAGCAATTTTGAGGGGCGCCATTTAGCTCAGTCGGTAGCGCGCGCGTCCCATGTGCCGAGGCTCTGCGTCGGACCTGGATTCGACTCCCGGCCTGGGTCCCTTTGCTGCGTGTCACTCCCCCTCTCTCTCCCTGTTTCCTGTCATGTCTTCAGCTGTTCTATCAGTGAAGCCATGAAAAGGCCAAAAAAAATATTTTAAAAAAAAAGAAGCAATTTTGAAAATTTTGCCAGCCATTTATATGTCTGTCTGTGGATAGATTACTGTCAGCACAATAGTGTCACAACCATATATGGTGCAGTCATGAAAATGTGTGTGTCCTGTGTACTGCCAAGTTCGATATGGGTCTCCTCTGAACAAGGTTGACAGCTAGAGAGATAGGAATTAGGAAAGTCTGTCTGTGGACTAATTTTGTTATTGTGATAACATCACAACTGACCACGATGCAGTCAGGAACTTTTACAGGTGCGTAACTGAAATCAGATGAGTGCTGATTTCAAAGGTGGGCGAGGTCTCATGTAATGTAGTCATCACTATCGAGCAGTCATAGGTTAGAATATGTCGACAGACATCTCTGCTGGTGTGATTCCATCACAAGACAGTCTCTGTTTTAAATGAGATGGCAGGATGACCTTTGTTTACTCATAGATTAACTCCAAACTAAGGTTAAAGAATAGCTCTATATGTTTATAAGCATTTGCTGCAGGTATGAACAAATATTCGCTATGTCAGAGATTAAAGAGAGCCTTACTGGGGATGGGCCTGAGGACGTCAGGGATGAGGATCTCCACCAGGCCCTGGTACAGGCTGTTGTCACAGTCGCGGCTCCAGCGCAGCACTGGGTCATACTTGCACAGCAACACCAGACAGCACTTGGGGAGACGCTTCTCTGACTCGTCGTGACTACCAACACACAAACAGTTTAATTTACCAGAATTTTTTATAGAACGTTACTGCTGCTACAACAGGAGACATTTCTTGTTTGCGTGTAAATCTTAGGCACTCACACAGCCAACGTGGCATCTCCAGCCTGACTCTGGCTGAACCTCCAGAAGGTCTTCCACAGAGTTTCCACCAGGGTAAACTGCAGGTTGACCATCACATCTAGTATGGCCTGACAAAACAGAGAGAGAATATGTTAAACATGAATGCCTGATAACAAATGACTGAGCCTAACCATTTATCAGAAGTGCACTTCACAGAGTACTTTTATCTTCTCCCTCAGTTGTCAAACAACATTAATTTACCTCAACTAGTTAACTTAAAATGGGTACTTTTCATTCAAAGAAGTCTTCCACTGACACTGACAAATAGACAGAAAAGGCAACCTCAGCTGGTTACCTCACAGTGTTCTCTGTACAGCAGCTGAAAGCTCTTTATGTGCTCAAGCTCAATGCCCTCTGGCAAAGACTTCCCCTGGAGGTCGATGTCTGGGAACTCTGGGAGAGCTCTGGATGCATCTGAAACAGGGGAAATAAGCACACTAGATATTCGAGGAGAAATCACAATATATGCAGAGGGTAACCTGTATTTACTTCAATATAATATTTTAGTATACATGCCATTTTTTCACAATATTACGTCATACCATCTTCTTTTCCACAAATCCTTACTCAACACTTTTATACTTTTAATTGATAACTGTCCACTGAAATCACCTAGGAACTGCTGGTACTGCTGCACCTGGGTGCTGATGTCCACCTGCCCCGAACCCTGCTGCTGTTGCTGCTGCTGGCCTGCTCCGGCTGCTGTACCATTGGTCATCCCCTCTACTTTATGCACTGGCTTCAACCTGATAATAATAGGGGTAAAGTTCATGAGACAACATAGATGAAGCTTTCAAAGCTATGCAAAGATGATGAATAATTAAGGGAAATTAAATTGAAGCACTGTTTATAATATTGGAGAAATCTGGAACCATGCCATGGTTTGAAATAAAACACAGTGTGAGAGACAGGGATACTGAAAATAGATATTTAAGAAAAATGTCACAGCAAGTGGTGTAATGATTGACAATAAATGTGTGAGTGTGAGTAGGGACAACTATGTGTCTACCTCTGTTTCTGTGAGAAGGGCTGCTGCCTCATTGCCAGATGCTGCTGGTCCTCCATCAGACGGAGAAGAGAAGAGCCTGCCTTGATCCTGAGCCCGTAATAGTGGTATTTAGAATTACCCCTGCAAGGGACAGATAAAATATGTTTTTACATCAAATTGGTCCTGTGTTGGCAAATGTGAGACACATTTAGTAAATCTATTGGAGGAGAAAAGGAGAGGTTGTGAGACGGGAGGGTTTACATTATCTATGTAAACCTATGATAACTCCCCTAAGGCTAGAATCATACGATAGTCCTGATACAGGCTGATTTTAAAATTTGCCTCTTTAATTTCATAAAATACAATAATAACATACTGTATTGTTTAACTAAACCCATATTAGAAAACATTTCTACAAGTCAATCTCATTTGCTCACCCTCCCCTCCTTTGTCAAACTCACTCACCCACACACATGCTGTCTGTCTTCATCTATGCCCACACGTCTTCCTACACTAAGCGAACATTTCGAAATGCTTTCAAGAGCTTTACATATCATAGATTTCCTGTAGAAAGCTTTGCATGGGTGTTCCCTGATTAAAATCTATATGCATGTGGATCATACAGTGCATATAAAGAGGATGATTGATTTCAAACATTTTCTGTCTAATTTGTTTCTGTAAGCAGAGACACTTTTGGCAGAAAAACACATTTAAGAAAAAGCACATTAAGTAGGGTATCAATGTATGTAGGCCTGTCATGTCATACAGGCAAGCTGTGTATGAAGGGGTTGTAAATGGGTTTTGTGTGTTTGGCCTTTCATAATGACCCGTCTTACCGCGTGCCCAGGCGTCGTGTGCGTAGTCCCATGAACACAGATCGAATAAGTTTCCCAAAAGAGGCAGCATTAACAGGCTCTAGTTTCTGCTCCTGGCAGTGCAACAGATAGTGGCAGTAGAGGGTCGAACGTGGCAGACTCACTCCTTCAGCTGTCTCATAGTTGTCCAGCAACCACTGTACCTGACACGCAGGCAATAATAAAAAGAAAATAGCTGGAGCAGTTAGCAAAGCCAGTAGATACAAACAGGATAACACACCTCAAAATATGTGCACACAAAAATATGCTTGCTTATTTGCAAACTATATTACTGATATTTTTCAACTCATTACACAGTACAGTACATGCGCACACATTTTTCTTATTCATCAATTATACAAACACAAACAAAATCCATTCACATTTACAGTTTGTTGATCATTTGGATATGAAAACACAAGTATGTTTGTTTGCGTGCCGTGGCATACAACTTTGGTATGCAATGAATAAATGACCTAGGACATGGGATGTTTGCCAAACTTAGGTTGTTTATCACTATTATATGCGATTCATTACGATGAATTTAGGATGATATAGTGTTGGGGCATTTCAGGGAAATTAAAAATGCCCCTCATCACATGCACTGTAATGATATGAAAATGATGCAGTCATGGTTTTGTTTGTTTTTTTGAGGAGGAAATCACAGTTAAAAATATCATATGTTTCAATAATTGTTGGCGTACTTTTATTATGTACTACTAATACTAAAAATATTAACGTTTCATAGTACTAATATGAATATCCACATTTTTAATTGTGCTTTCCACTGGACAAAACTATGATATCATCTGTGTGTGCCACCAAAGGGATTGTGTGGGTGAAAAAAAATGAGAAGAAATTATTGCGCTTGGCGCCTCTGCATACCTTCTTGTCTGCCGACGGCACGCTACTCTCCTCGCCCTCTGTAATACTCACAGTGGCTGGAGAGGCGCGGGCAGTGTGAGTGTAGTTCTGAGTGTTGCCAGCTGCCCCTCCGCTGCTGCTGCCCAGCATGTAACCCCCCTGGATCACATAGCTGCTTGCTGTGCCACCGTTGGTGCCTGCCCCTTCCCCTGCCCCATTGGTGGTGCCACCTGTGGTCACCACTGTGGCCCCTCCCCCTGCTGCACTGGTGGGCTGGGCCACAAACATGGACACAGACCCAGCGGTGCCAGCAGTCACTGAGACAGTTAGAGGTGTGCCAGGGGTGGAGGCCTGTGAGCTTGAGGTTGGCTGACCTTCATAGTACTGGGTTGCTGTGGTCTGGGTGTACAGGGGTGTATCAGTGTAAGGGAAGGTGCTGGAACGACTGCATGAAAGACATGAAAAAAGTGTTTCACACAAAATAAACTCTTAAAGGGAAAAGTTCTGAACATGTGTAATTACACAGCTTTATTCTCACATGGTACTGGTGGTGTAGTTGCTGTCTGTTCCTTCCACATACTGCACTTGATTGGTGTACACATGTTGCACTGGCACTGGGGTGAGCTGCTGCTGGACCTATGAAGTGGGCACACACACACACACACATACCTACATTCACAAAAAAATCCAATCAATCCTTGCTCACCTGGTTAGACTGTATCAAATTTGGACAACTTTCATGTACAGATTTTTTTTTTGCAATTATGACATATAGATTTCTTAGCTACATACAGATTATCTGTTACCTTAACTCTATAGCAATAGTCTCCCTTGTGTCCCTGACCTACTTGGAAAGTGGCAGTTGTAGCCTGCAGTGGTGGCTGATCATGGCATGAGCTTGTGACTGGAGGGTGAACTTGTATCTCTTTCTCCACATGCACAGAGAGCAAGTTCAGTGATTGGTAATACTGAAGGAGGTCCAAGGGGAGGAAGAGGGGAATATCGTACCATTCTTGAATGTTGTCTCCTGATACCGGGCACTCTGACTGTCCTATCTCATGAAGTAGCTGGCATTCTTCTAGACTGTTATCTCTGACTAACGCTGTCACCTCAGTGCTAGGACGGAGCTGGAAGCCAGCAGAGGGAGGTTCAACCAAAGATGTGATTAGTTGACTAACACTATGTCAAAGTGTGAGGAAGTTGTAAAGTTGTGGATGTCACATGTGATTCTTTTATGATGGAAGATATGATGTGTTTCTATTGTAAAAATCTATGTTGTGTCAGTGAGGGTGCAAATGACTTGTCAGATATCATATTTGACCACCAATGATGTGGTGTGGTGGTCTGACTTACCTCCGGGCTGATATGAACAGGCTGTAGACTGGTGACACTGAGCTGGGTGCCGGGCTCAGTCTTGGCTATTTGAGAGGTGGCCTGCACAACTGACCTCTGCTGAGATAAAGACACTTCTTTTTTAAAGGGTCAATGACACATTAATTTCACTGTGTGTCTGTGTGTGTGGGCACATTTTACCTGTTGAGCTGTCTGTACCTGCTGAACAACCTGTGTGGGAACTCCTGTCTGCACCACAGCTGGAGGGGGGCTGGAGTCCGACACACTGTCACTTGAATGAAGGGAGCCCTCTGAAGGGCAAAGAGAGAATTCAAATACAATCATTAATTTTACATTAATGAAGTTAGAATATTTTTTAAGAGTGCCACTAGTCCATTCCACCATTCAGGACAAATATCATATTAGGTCATTAAAGTTACAGTTACTAATCAATAAACTCAAAACAAAGAATAGTGTAATAAGGCTACTTAAGTAACTTTATTTTACACAATAATGATCCATAAAACTTGAAAGCATCCCAGCAGATTGCGATAAAGAAGGACCTGTATTTTTTTAAATAAATAGGTTTGTATATAAACATTTTTCTTTTTAATTGAAATAGTTTCAAGGTTCACTCTGTCTTTGAGCAATTATGTGTGTGTAAAAAGTGAAAGTATATCTCAATACTCAATATAACAATCCATTATACTTTACAATAATATTTTATTTGAGCGACTACAATTTCATAAGGAGAACCACTAAAATATGGATTGATTAGGTAAAGCGCTGCTTCTGTGCATGTATAACTGTAGAGCCTTAAACTGGCCTGCTCTACATTTGTTCCAGTGGCATATCATGTAATGCCATGTTCAATCCTTACCTGTGACTGTAACAACAATATACTGAGGAGTGCTTTGAGCATTTCCAGACTGCGAGGGGGAGCCCTGGATCTCTGCAGTCACATACTGTGTCTGGGCTGGCTGGGCCTGTGCTGCAGACTGAGTCTGAGTACCAGCTACAGGCTTCTGCGCTGTGATGGAGGTGGCTTGATCGGTGGGAGTAGTTTGGCCTGTGGGTGTGACAACAGTGGGAGTGACCACAGTAGTCTGGATCTCAGCCAGAAACTGAGGGGCAGTTGGAGGTGTGGAGCTGGCATCAGGTTGCCCCTGTGTGACAGTAACACCAGCCCCCTGGGGTTGGACTGCCGGCTGGATCTCGCCTACATAGCCTGAGGTGGCCATTACAAGAGCTGGGAATCACCCTGGGAAAAAGAAAAAAGTAACTGGTTACGCATTACTAATAAATATTAGGGATGCTCTGTATTGGTCAACTAGGGATAAAGCCTAGAGCTATTTGTTTCCATGTTCTTCTTGGTTAGAATAGCCTAATATCAACTGTTCTTTTAAACCACTGTATAATCATCCATGTAGAAACAGGGCAGGGGAGTGAGAGTTAGTCAGAGTTTTAAAGGTAAGAGTGATACAATCCCCATTTTGTAGTATGTAGCAGATCGAAACATGATGAATCACAGATTCTAGTCAATTATGACTTTTACAATAACCCAAATGTATTATTTGTATTTGTGGATAAAAATGTACTGCTGTTAATTTTGTACTACATCATGTTTAAATGTATATACGTCTAGTCTATTTCTGACCTTTAAAAGTATATTGTCTATTTTTGCTATTGGTTTTGTCTTTTGTAATATTCTTTCATTTGGCTACTGGGACAAACAAATGTCCCCATTTGCGGGACATTAAAGGATATCTGATTCAGATTCTGATTAAGTATGAGGGCTTTTTCTGAAAGTACTGTGGCTGACCTGTTGGTGGTGCAGCTCATGTGGAGATGTGGGGGAGGAGCACTGACGGGAACAAGCCTTTCGGTGTCTCATTACCTGTAATGTGATCATACAGCCTACTGCTACTCACATTTACAGTTATGCCTGCTACACAAGTAGGGAGAATCCCTTATCACACTGCATTACTATTGCAATGTGGGCTGTTGTTATACTTTATGTCACACGCAAAATTACCACGAGATCAAATGTGCTCCTTATCCTTTTTGCCATTTAAAACATTTGCATACTTAATATCCTAGATCTTATCTCATGAACATTGTATCTTCGATTCATCTTTTGTTAAACTGAATGGAAATGATAGGGCAGATGGAAGGGTTTGTGATCTGTGATTTCAATCACACGTGAAGATATAACTCTAACCCTTGCGTAAATGAGTCAAAAAAAAGTCAATTGGCAAAAACTAACCGTATTACATATCTATAACCTCGCTGAATAGCAAGTCAGTTAACAAACAAACGTTACATTGAACTCTGGACTTGCCAAGCACCTGCAAAACGCCCTCCTTCGCCACGCCCATTACATGTTAAATGTCCGCCACCTGCCCCAGCTTCTTCAACTTTACGTTATCGTGGGGACAATTTCAACTCCACCCCTGCCTCAACACCATCCCAAAACCCGTCTATATATTCACACTTTTAATTTGACTACCTTAATTTGGACTCCCTTTTGGAAGGATCACGTAATGTACTAAGGGAGTTGGTTTTCCGTTGAGCCGGCTCCTACATAAAAACAGAATGTGCTCAACTGCCACAAAATGCACCAAAATAGAGTTTAGAACACACGAGTGACCGTTGCTGGTTCCGTTAGCTGTAAGCGGTAACAAGCACGCGCCTGTCGTGACAGCACCAATGCTAGCTGTCTAGCAAGGTAACACGGGCAGCAAGCTAACTGGTCTCTACAACAACCGCCATTTTGTACCTTTTTGCATTTGACATCGCCATAACAACGGCCTGCTTGAGTATGCGCCTGTGGCTGCGTCGTCACGGCAGGCACAATTCACTGACACAGGGATGAGCAGCGGTCACAAAGTACCCCGTTCAAGAAACGGACCCGACTGATTATCAGTACAACGGCTAGCTTGCAGGCTAATCTCAGCTAACACTGGAAGGCAGTTGCCTGTTATGGCTACTGAAACAACAAGGGAAAAGAGCAACAGCACAATACAGCATAATTGGACACAAAATATTTCCTATATGTAAAGAGGTTCACCTCTGGTTCCACGTGTGTATTTCCCACTGGTAAAATATCTTCTTTTAATTTTATGGCGGATTCAGTTGTTGTTGTTGTTGATTCTTGTTGCTGGGCTCTTGTCGCCAGGGCTACCGCGGCTATGGCGCTTCGTCCTCACCAGGGCAACTGTTGCTACCCACCAGCTCCCTTCCCTCCCCCTTCCTTGCTCTGATTGGCTGAATTCTGCCAAATTATCTTAAAGGCACATGCATAGAAAACATTCACTACAAAGCCCCCCACGCCCATTTGTGGAACATCCCTGTCTATCACTGACATCAACTTTTTACTACTAGGCGGATGCTGTGCCAATGAAAGTCATAGGTTAATCTTAGTGCTTGTCAAAAGTGTCATAGCAGCGCTGTCTACTATCCATTTGTGCTCCTTGTGGAAAATGTTTTGTTTCTCACCATCCTATTAACAGAGCTTTTAACTCTGTTCCAGGGTGAGGTTGTGATAAGCCCCTTCCCATTACATATTAGAGAAACAATTCTAAGTATATTGCTTGGATAAAAGTTTGCACATTGAGTCACAAATAGTAAAAACTAGAGTATGCTAGTATACCAATAAAAAGGACCTAAAGACTGTAAGGGCATGCCAAGCCCATAAAGTATGTAGGTGGGCCTCTATAAAATTGTTGACTCATAAATGGACTAATTTCAAATAATGTCGTAAATGTTATCCTTTTTCCCCTTTATATATTTATTTATCTGTATTTATGTTTTTTTTGTGTCTATTCTTCTCACCTTCTGCAGTTGCCCCTGTTGCTTGATTAAATTTCTTTAATTTTGCATGGTGTGACATGTGCAATTTGAAAAAACAAAAAACATTTGTCACCCTTTGGTGATGGATGATTCACCTGTCAGGTTTATCCGGATATGTTGACACCAAGCTATTTCAGTGAATGGCCTTAAGGTCTAGCAGTTTGACTTGTCTGGAAAATAATGAACAGTGACTTGATTGTAGTGACAGTTTGTTTTTGATTAAGTCTTTGTACTCAATACACATTTTAAATAAATCTTATTACATGTTATAAAAAGTGCTAGCCATGGATAGCCAGTTCACAATTTTCTTACCCTGTGTCCATATTTATCAGTTATAAAGTCAGGCCTATCTGGATTGTCATACAACAGAACATATAAATGACAACACACTGTTATAAAATAAATTATATAAACTTGTCAACAGTGTGCAATTTTGATTATACCACATGTTCAGAATAAGTAGGCTGCTGCATTTTCATATTGCTCCTGTGACCTCCACAGGTCACTTCTGTGATACTGTGTTAATGAATGTCAGGGTAGACACCCTCCTAAAATGTCATTTTGTTTGCCTTTTTATCACCATGTTAATTACAAATTCACCATCGCCATTGTAAATCCCTAAATGAGTGACCTTTGACTAGACACAGATAAAAATGTGTTTTATTTTTGCCTGGCTCATAATAAGACTTCTCTGTTATCTGACTTGGAAAATGTCACTGGTTTTGTCTCAGATCCCCCAGTTCACCTTTTGGCAAAGAGATAAAAATATATGTGGCTTTCAAGAGAAAGGGAAAATTATACATATGGACGTAATAGAGGGCCTTGTGTGGATTAAAAATGGCAAAACTGATGTTAGTAATTATAATACCAGCAACAATGGCCTAAATATATCCCTCTAGCGGTGCCAGCAAGTCTAAAATCTTATCAGAGGAATTCATGGCAACATACGTATTGAGGCCGGAAAGGTTAATTTCATGTGTTCAGGCAAAGTCAGCTAACTGTATATTATCCCCCCTCTTTTTTGTAAAATAACAGACATTCATTAAATTCACCTTTCTCTTTTCAGACCCAAGATGTTGCTATGTGTTAAGTAACCCTGTCTTATTTGTTGACGTCACCCACCAACTTGAAGCTTCCTCTCAATAATAATTATGTTATGAATATGTTTCTTGCTTTGATTTATTTCACCACTGATCTTTTAGAAAATATGTGTTTTATTTTCACAACAATCTGGTACTAGTAGGGCACAAAAAACCATGATATGCAGCAATATAGCAAAGGAACTTTCTGAGCCGTATGGAAGACATACAAATGGAAACAAAGTTGTAAATGACCAGTATGCTATAACTTTATGATGCCACACAGTCTCATAGCTTTTGTTTTTTGTTGAAATTATTAATGTCAGTATGCTGCTCATTTTCACACTCCCCACATGATCCAAGATCATGGATTTTTTGCGTGTTAAATACGAGTTGGATCTGATGAAGTCATATAATTGAGGAAATTGAAGGTGACAAAAGTGCTTCTCATGTTGAAACACAATTATATCATTGAGGCCTCTGACATATTTGGCAATTATGCCACCTTTAGTCCGCTTTTTGTCTCCATAAAGGTCTCTGACTGTATCTCTCCACTGAATCTTTTCCTCTTCCGGAAAAGGCCTGCATGCGCAGTTTGCACGTCTACTAGCAGAGCTCGAATCCCCTTTATAAACCACGCCTGGGTCACCCAGAAAGTCATAGCCATTGCAAACAGGGTGACAGAAAGCTAAGAACTGCTCAAAGCAAAGAATCGCCTATCATTTCAACCACTTCAATTGAGCTTTATTTTCTCTGGGTACTATGTGGAAAGCTGTGATGCTGGCTATGTGTCTGCTGGTGGCCGGGGTTCAGCCCATGGATGACCCAACATATGGGGTGAAGCTGTGTGGTCGTGAGTTCATCCGGGCAGTCATCTTCACTTGCGGGGGGTCACGATGGAGACGGTCAATCAGTGCAGGTGAGAGGCTGAATGTGCTACATTGTCGCTATTACTGTTTCATAGTTGACTTTAGCTCTTTCATTTTCCATTTACTGTATTAAATCAACTTTTCCCCTCAATTTCTGATGCTATATTTTTGTTTACTTCTCTGGATCAATGTAAATGAATTGGGTGTCTTTGATGAAGTTTATGTCTTTATACTGTCTTCTGCTCATTTGTGACTGTGTGCAATTGTAATGAAAAGCATATGCAACTGATATGTTCAATGGAGGAACAAGTAGATTGCTTATATGAAGAGTAGACTGACAGATGATACTAGTTCTTTTTTTTATTAGATGCTAATGCTGTTTGGTATATGGCTTGGACAGTGTTTAGCATACGGGCAATCTTAGCTGGAATCAAGAAGCTATAATTTTCATTTACTATGTCGTCATGGATAGATTATGCTGACCTGCTTACTTATAAACACTGTTATTAAATAACTTATTAATATCTGTGTTTAACTAAAAAACATGGCAAACATTCTCTTATGTTTTATTTGCCCATTCTACTGCATTAGATGTTTTGGAGGACCCATTCAGCTCCCGTCAGGAAGATTCCTCAGAGGGCTTGAGTCACAACTCCGTGGTGGAGACTCTCCTCCAAAGGAACAGAGATGTAAGCTTCACACCTACAGACAACCAGGAGGGAGTGTTCAGCAGGCCAGCCCGTTCTTTCATCACCGAGGAGATCCTGGAAGCCCTTCGCAAGGCTGACCGCAAAGGCCGGGATGTGGTGGTGGGCTTGTCCAATGCCTGCTGCAAATGGGGCTGCAGCAAGAGTGAGATCAGCTCCCTTTGCTGAGAGTCAAACTTTAGCAATCACAGTGAATACACCGGCGGACATATATTGTACGCATAATTACACAAACAGACACACAAATGTACACACAAACTCCCCCTACTTTTTCCTAAATTCTCATGGACCTTGGGTCATGTTATGTCCAGTGTCATTCTGTTAACCCATGATATTAACTGTTTGAATTTTTTTTTCTAATATCTATGAAGTGTATGGAAAGGGCTTCCACGTGTTCAAAAATGTTTACATATATTTTTCTCTTGCATTCTTGACTTTGTAATGTACAGCTTTCAATCTTGAACTAAGCTGTTTTGTCCTTCCCAAACACCATCATACATGCTGTAATTTATATATATTTTTGTGCGTTAAGATGAATTGCAATGAATAATCTTGTTTGTCAATCATTAGTAGATTAGGGATTTTGCATTTGTTTCATAGCACATGAAGTGCTAGATTTGCTAAATATTCAGACTCATGATAAGAAAATAAATATGTTTAAGAATCACTGAAATGTTTTTTTACATGAGTACATGTTGACATGTTGATTTTCCTCAATGACAGAGGCTGAAACATAGTATCACTTCACCAAAAATACAACACACACTAGCCTTTCATATTATGCATTTTAACCACACTTAACCACATCACACATTTTAGTGATCAAATATTGATCTTAACCTTGACTTTGCGAAATAAAGAGGGATAATGTCACCTGTTTGAGATGAATCTCCCGATCAGAGAAGTTTAAAGGGGATATTAATATTTGGCGGAAATGCTAACCTGTGTTGTGAAAAGTACCCAAATTTAACAGCCAAGATATCATGTTAAAATATTACTTCAAGTCATCCATACGAATAGAACTTTAGTAAATCTCTTAAAGTATCTGACAGTAAATATACTAAAGTATCAAAAGTAATTTTCAAAAAACTACAAACTGGTAACTGGTGAATTAAGTTAGCAAATAAATGCAGAGAAAATTTTGCCTGCAAAAAGTAGCAGCAATACTTCAAATCAAGCAAGTACCTTGAAAATTACCTCTGAAAATGTACAGAAATTGAGTAAAAGTACTTAGTCTAAGTTACATGGTATCAACTCAAAAACCTCCAAAATATGACAAGTGACCCCAACTAGATACAATCAGTTACAAGCGAAAAAGGTCAGAAACCACTTTTAATCTTTAACAAAGCCTTTTATTTCATAAATGTATATGTTTAAATGTAAAATCCTAATCTCAAAATAAACTACAGCTGTCAAATGATTGCATTGCAGTATAAACTACAATATATCTGTCTGCTGTGTGGTGGAGAAGAAGGAGACGAATCATGAGTAGGAAATATGCAAGTGAAAAAAAGGTCACGAGTTTCGATCTGAGTAAGACGTTTAAGGAACCCACAGTATAGATTA
This sequence comes from Sparus aurata, assembly GCF_900880675.1. Classification (NCBI taxonomy): domain Eukaryota; kingdom Metazoa; phylum Chordata; class Actinopteri; order Spariformes; family Sparidae; genus Sparus; species Sparus aurata. The sequence continues at coordinate 14,594,392 of NC_044209.1, read as the reverse complement.
TCACTCTATCAAGTCGGTGATCTTCTATCTCCAAAACTTTGGTTATGGTAAGAAGCCACACGTGTTGTCTCTGTGTGGGAAAAAAAAAGCCTTCTAAATATGACAGACACGTTTTGTACATGCAGCAGCATGCAGGAAGGAGGAGGGTTGTGTTAGCAAAAGTGCGGCGTTCGCGCGCTCGTGTGTTCTCACGTCATTGGGAGTTCCGAAATTGGGCGGGGCCAGATCGTCAGCTTGACGGACCGTTTTAACTTCACAACAAAAACTTTGTCAAGCGTATTTTGAAACGCTTCAGGATGCACGACAGGGATCGAAGTGTGTGTCACAGTGAGGTAAATAATTCATAGTTATGAGCTTTTGATAGGTATCTACTGTTTATAAACAAAACAGCTTAATATAAGAACATAGAATATTAAACTTAGGTAGCCAACGGTTTTGATTACTCTCCCTTATATGGGGTTATTTTGACTGTTATCTCAGTTTTTACGGTATCCAGCTTTTTGTTACTTCGTTATTAGCTGGGTTACATTTGAGTACATTTGACAGGATGTGTGTCTGGCAGACAGACTGTCGGCATGTCGGCTACTTAGTGCCGGTACAGTAGACTAGCATTATGTATCTATACAATAGCTAAACATGTCGGTGATTCTTCCAGCTGACTAGAGTTATTTAACTCGTCAAAAATACCAACAAAGTGCTGTGATGTGACAAATGTAGCTGTTTCAGACTTTAGCGTCCATAAGTGATACATTTCCAATATGTATGACTGTGTTTATGTGTGTTTCCTGCAGGCATTAGAGGCCTGGGTCCAGATGTAATGGCCACACTTAAGACGGGATGGCTTCTGTCCATCTTGCTGGTCAACCTGCCAAATTGTATTGCTCTAGCAGGTAGGCTTATTCAAGGCTCGAGCACTTCTCTCACATACTTTATAGAGTTCAGTTCTTCCTGTTTGTGCTCAGCCTTTTTAGAATCAACTGGATGCATTCATAGTTTTACATTCAGGGGGGAGATTTTGCTGTTTTACATCCAAAATATATGAGCAGCTTGTCAGAAATGATGTATTGGCAAGGAATAAACTGTCCAAGGGTACAAAAAGTATGTCAGATTAGCTACATTTCAAGCTAATACACTATAAAGGTGTTTGCCTATGCTTAATCACTATTTGTATCTCTGGGGATATACTACATCTTTAAATAAAGGATTTAAATACTTTGTTAACCACCAAGTATGCTCTCCAGCAACGTATACATAGAGTTCAAGCACTTCAATGCTGATACTAGCAAACTATAACTTTAAAACTACCTAATAAATCATAATAGAGAATGAGCGGAGTGTTTTTTTTTTTGTGCAGCACATGTTCACTTTACACACCGAAGGCATCAAGCTGTGTTTTGATAAAGGGCCTCTTTGTGCTAAAATGTGATGGTCACGTGCCCATAAGTTCCCTTATTAGTTACTAATCCTATGTGATTCAGAAGTTCATGTATTAAGAAGGAAGTAGTGACAGGGGAGGGGGAGAGGTGCCATTATGTGGACTCAGACTTATCAAAGGGCTCATTTCCTGTTAACGTTACTGTCAGCATGCCTCTCTGCAACGTGCTGTGCACAGGCATCAAATTGATCACTGTTGAAACTGCACAGGCTTACGAGAAGTGGGTAAAGGTGACAGTCTTGTGATGAATAGAAAAAAAACTGTGTGTGAGTGACTGAGTGAGTGCGGTGTGAGTGTTTGTGGGGATGGGCGGATGCACGTATGAGGACTCTTTGCATTTTTTTTGGTTAAGCTCAGTCTTCTGTCTATTTTCTGGCTCTCTTTTAAAGCTCTCTTTGTGTCTTTGGTATAACAGTCAAATCTAACAGACAGAAACACAAATAAGTAATAAGAATCTACATTTGATATGCAGAAGTGACAGAAAAGCAATACTGGAAGTCCCATATTTGATGTCAGTATGAGGCCTCTTAAGCTCATACTAAAGTAATGTGTTTAAAAATTTAACTTTAATTTCTCAGAGTAACTGTTTTTATTGCAGATGTTTGTCTGTGGTTATTCATTTTGTGAGTCATAATTTCCTGGAATACTGTTGCAGTGGGTCAGTACCTTTCCTTGTTGTGAGTCATGGTGGGAACATTTTGGATTAGACATGTTTGTTATATTCCCTAACTTCACTTCTTTGTTTCCCACTGTTAATTCAGTGCACCTACCTAAACTACGTGATATGATATGTGTCAGGTCGGGGTATTAAGGGAGGACTATGGATAAGGGAAGGTGGACCCAAATGCAGTTAAGCACGGGAGGCAAGGATATGGGGAAACAAAAGCGAGCTTTATTATATCAAAGCTGATGCCAAAAACCAAAAGCAGACAAAATGGGGGCAAGAGGCAAAGTTTCAACACAACAGCAAGACAAAGTAGCAAAATAAAACAGTTCAACAAAGTGCAAAGAAAAAGGCAAAGTATAAATCAAACATGGAAAACTCAAAACCAAAACATACCATGAGGGAACTTGAAACCTGAGCAGGCGCAGACAAGCATGGACGTAGACAGGGGCTGACAAGTACAATGACCAGACAAGGAGTGAAGGGAACACAGAGACTAAATACACAGACACTGATGAAAAGACGAGGAACAGGTGAGGTGGACCGACAGGTGAGATAACGAAGGGGAGGAGCACATGAGAACATGAAGGGAACAAAGCAATAGACAGAGGGAGCCAGAGGGAACATAGGAAAATACACAGGAGAACTTAAAGGACACATGAGGGCATGGAAAAACAAAAGACACAAGACAAGATACAAGGACATGGAAATCAAATACAAGAACCCACAAGACAACACCAGACAAAAACAACAGATCTACAGTCATGACAATATGAGATAGTATCTTTTCTCCCGTGTTAGTTCCTCCAGGTCCTCCTGCTACTCTCTCTACCCCTGAGTGCTATATCCCATGTGATGAGAAAAAGTGCTTTGTAGATATCCATTGTACGTTGGATCAAAGGCAGGAACCTCAGATCCCGACTAACTACAGCCTGCACTGGGAGCCAGGAAATAACAGGTAAACATAACCAGAAACATCATTGTCAACTTAATAATGACAATATTGTGCTAACTTTGGGAGATGCCTCATTATTTGTTTTACTCATCTTGTCCTGTCTTGTCTAGTGTTGTCTTGTCTACCAGGGAGTTGCATGTGATCAGTGGGACCCGTTTGACTGGGCTCATCCATCGTGAACACTTTATCTACCATGGTGGACTTCGCGTTTGGGTCCAGGCAATGAACCGGCATGGTTCTGCCAAATCTGAAGAAGTTGAGTTCGATACAGCGAACATCTGTGAGTCTGACATCACCACCACCACCACTAATAACAGCAACAGCAACAAAAACAGCAATAATAATAATGATAATAATAATAGTGGTACTTGATGCTCTTCGGACAACTAGAATTAAAAATAATGCCTGTTTTAATTGAAAAATCTGGTACTGATTTGTAATTCATCCTTAAATTGTTGGTTTCTGTCTCTGTATCTAGTCAAGCCGCCTCCTCCTAAAGTCTCATACAGCCATCAGGAACCATTCGAAATTCACTGGAATTCCTTCTGTGATCAGCTGGATCTCAATATGGGATCCTGTGCTGTCCGACATCGGACTGAGGCAGACCAAGTCTGGGTTGAGGTGTCTTAGGTTTTGACTTCCACTATATTCCTTTTCTTCCTCTCAACATAGTCCGCACTGTGTAATGGAGTAAGTTGACAGTGCTGATGAATGAATAAATGAATGTCCTGAAAGAAACTCAAAGGTTTTCAAAGAAAAACGAGACATTCTGAATTGAATAAAGCTTTGTCTGCTGAATACATGCTCAAGATGTTTGTTTTTTCCTCTCCACACAGGAAGAAGAGGGATTCTATGGCAGCTACACATTTGAAAATCGCAGGCCCTGCACAGCCTACGAATTTCAAGTTTGTTGTGCCTGCACAGGCTTGACGAGTGACTGGAGTGATATTGAGAGAATACTAGCCATAGAGACAAGTGAGTCCTCACTTATGTGGTCTGCAAGTTTATCATTACAAAGAACTTTGAAATGTTTCATAAATGGTTGTAGTTTCTTTTGTCTGTTTTCTGTTGTGAACTGTTGCGTTAAAAAGTCAAAGTAATAGTTTGGCATTTTGGACAACATGCTTATTCACTCTCTTGTTGAGGTTCAGATAAGAAGTGCGTTTTCGATGTGGTGATGGGCAGATATTGTTACATTCGGACAGAGCCACAGCTGTATCCCCCTGTTAAAACATCTTTGTGTCTTAGCTAACTGCCTAAGCTTGTGCAGACATGACAGTGGTATCTCTGTAAGGAAGCAGTTACTTCAAGTTGACACAAATGCAATTACATTCTTGACTTTATAATCCTGATTCGAAACATACAGTATGGTGAGACAAATGGCAGTCTAATCCTATTTACTCATTCTAATTGCTCTCTGCCTTCTCTTGTTCAGCCCCTGTTGGGAAGCTAGATGTATGGGTGGACTGTGGGATATACCCTCCAATCTTTGACTGTTTTCTGACCTGGAAGGTACATCAAACGATTTACCTGCAATCACTGTCCTCTGGTTGAAATCAAGAACAAGAGTCATTATGTTTGCAAACTAACCTCACCACTATCCTCTCGTCTTCATCCTATGCAGAAGCTTCCTGTTTCTCAGGCTTGCGGTGTCATTCTAGGATATGAAGTCAGACTGTTTTACAAAAACGGCACGTCGGCGGTGGTGAATGGGTCCATAGCTGAACGATATGGCATGTTGTGTGATGAGGTGCAATGCCACTTTAATTCCTCTCTAAAAGATGCGTCATCAGTCAGTGTGTCAGCCTACAATGCTCATGGTGCCACAGTGCCCTCTTACCTCACCCTGCCAGTACCAGGTATCAATTTTCCCAACTTTCATAAAAGTATGGAGAGCTATAGGTTAAAAGTTATAGTTAAGCGTATGATTGCTGGAAAATAGTGCTACAATAATTAGATATTTGTATTATCTAATTATCTAAATTCCTTCATTTGTATTGGTATTATATCAGCAGAAGTAACAAATAACTTTCTCCTACTAAGGTAAAGAGAAAAATGAGCAAGCTTTGCACCTCAAGATGAATGAAGAGAACCTCACAGTGTCCTGGAATCTCCCCTCTCAGCTCTCTGACACCCTGAAGGAATATGTGGTGCAATACAAACAGGCAGGAAGTCCCCTTGGCCAAGCTTTTGATTGGGTAAAAGTGAACAAAAGCCAGACAGCAGCTTTTTTTAAAGGTCTGTTTGATTTGATTACTTTGATAAAAATGCCATAGATTATAAGAAGATAACATGTAAAACAAGACTGCTTAAATGTTTCAAACATCTAGATCAGTGATTTGATTTAAAGAAATTGTGATCAATGGTTATCACAAGTTTAATTTTTAACCTTTATACTGAATTTTGGTGGTTTCTGGCTGTTTTCAAAATGGCTAATTTACTGTGTTGTGTGTCTCCACCTACAGGTCAATTTAAAAATTACAAACCTTACCAAGTGTCATTGTTTGAAGTGTTGCACAACGGGAAAGTCCATTACCTTTTATCAGCTATTGGATATTCTCTTCAAAGAAGTAAGTATTTGTGCATTGTTCTTGGACCTTTGATTCAATTATTTTTTTTCTTCTCTCATCTCTCCTCATTTTAAATGGAGGTTAAACTTGTAATTCTCATGCTTCCGTCACAATTACTTTTCAGTCCCCTCCAAACTGCCATCATTTGCGGTGCCTTTCATTGCTACCACTCATGTGAACCTGCGTTGGGATCCTGGGCCCCTCTCCAAGCAGGATGGGCTGATCCTCTACTACCAAATAGGACTTGATGGACAAAATGGTACATCAACAATATTTCATATAGCTTTAGTAATTAGTAAAGAATACAAAGGAAACTCAAATGATTTTTGCAAAGATTGTTCATAACAATGGATCAGATCAAATTGGCATTAAATCATTGTAGTTAAGACTGGTGTCATGTCTGTATGGTTGGTCCACCACACTTCAGTCCAAACTGGTGTAGCTCATTGCCATGAAATGCTGGAAAATGTATAATTCCCAGAAGATAAATCCAGCTGACTTTGGTGATCCTCTGACCTTTTCCTTAGAGTGCCACCAGCATGACATTAAACTCTTGGTTTGTTTAAATTACATTTATGATTATATTTTGTTATAAAATCTATCTATATGTAAAATAATAAAGAATATATAAAAGAAAGAAAGTAGCAAAGAATGAAACAAAGTGTTAATAAAAGAAAAAAAATACTATAGTTAGTTTAGTGCAACTCTGTTGGCTAGTCTCTGATTTCTTAACCTCACCCTATTCAATTTGTCTCTCCCAGTGTACAATGTGAGTGCATCCCATAGGAATTTTACTTTACAGCATCTCAGTCCGGGACAGAAGTATGGGGTGTGGATAAGAGCTGTATCTGCCATTGGGACTGGAGAAAATGCCACCTTGACATTCGAAACAAAGCACGGTGAAGAATTTGGTATTGCACCACATCTTACCTCTTTACTAGTTTATTGTGATGAGCTTAAGATGAACTGTATGATAATGAGTTTTTAAGAAGTGTCATTTGATATTTCTTGCAAGATTGTAGGTAATCATGATACCACCACGTAATAATACTGGGTTAAAAAGTTGATCTCTCTCATCCCACTTCTCCCTCTCTCTCTTTCAGCAAACTACCCAGTCCTGTGGGTAATACCGTGTCTGTTTGGTATATGCTTTCTAATTGGACTCAGGTGAGAAAATTATATTGAACAACTTTTCTTCAACTTTTGTTATATTTCAGAGCATCTGCTCTCCTGTCTCTGTCTGATCTTTATGATTGGAAAGTCACATTTTTTTTCTTTTGTGTTGGCTAATACTTGTGTTATCCATTCCTAACTAAGTATTTCAGGTGTTGTTGAATTCTTATTACGAACTAGGGTGCAAAACTAAATTGTTGGGGTGAATTAAAATTTCCTCTAAGTTTCATGTAATGTTGATGTTAACATTGACGCCAAGAATAAATTAATTAACATTTTTTTATATTGATCTTCAGGATTGTGATGGTGGTCTAATGTTTTTGTTTCTCGTATATGTCTGCTAGTGCTTGTCGAGGAAACAAAGTGTGTTCAATGGTGCCTCTGTTTTACTGTGACAAAGTGCCGGATCCTCGCAATAGCCACATTTTCAGAGAGATGAAGCAACAGGTGAGCACTTAATTTTGGAACGGGGTTTACACTTATTTTTGATCCTGAGCAGTGCCATTTCTTTTATAATTCACTACCAATTGATAATTTACAACTTCATGCTCATGAATGTAGGCATGTCCTGGTTTGTTTCTGTGTATTACCAAAATGCAAAAAAACAACAACAAAAAAGCAAAACCTGTGTGTGGTCTCCCTATAGATTAATGACCCCTTGACTTGGATCTGCATTCCCATCCATGAGCCACATCCAAAGATTTCTCTGTTGGAGGTTGTCGAAATCCAGCCGGGGGCTTCCAAGTCCTCCCTGGAGGAAACTTCAGACACTGACGGATTAATTAGGCCAGTGGTCGGAGAGGGGAGCTCCCAGATGGACTGCCAAGATGATCAGATGAAGGATGGCATCACAAAGGAGTGTCCAAGGACAAACCACAAATATGGAAGAGAGGCGTACAGTAAAATGGTTGACTCAGATGAGGAGAGGGACGAGGAGGATTGTTGGAACTCGTCAGAGGAAGAGCAGGGCACATCAGGTTATGAAAAGCACTTCATGCCCACTGTTTCGGAAATACTGGCCGTTTTATAATGTCTCCATGTTGACTCATGGACATTCTCATGTATGTTGTAATTTTTTTAATGTGAAGAAAATATTCAGATGATGCCATTGTAGACAGGCCTGTGTAGACTCTCTCTGCAGCACCCTGTAAGGTGGAGTCAGGTCATTGGAGAGATTTGTCATTCTACAGTTCTCCAGTACCTCCCTCAACCCTGGTTTCCACCTTCCACCTAGCATTTGTTTATTTTGGTATTTGTTTTTTTTATTATTTTAAATAGTTGCTGGCTTAACGACAAGGTGCTCACTTTCCCTGCTTCAATTCCAACTCAGGTGTACTCCCTTATTTTTATCTCATGTTCTCAGAAAACCCAAATGTTTACTGGGTGAGCAGTGCATTGCAGTTTCTTCATAACTCACACAATGATCCATACTAGAGCCCCATTATGAAGTATGCAGAGTTAGGAATTATTTTTAATTTATGGTGATACAGGACATGAACTATTGCCCAATGAAAGTAAATGTTAATGTAACACCCATTTTGCCAAGTTTACCACATTTAAAAACATTGCACCTAAAAGTTCTTTTCAGAAAAATGTTCATTTAACATATGTACAACTGTTGTACATTACCAGTCAAAAGTTTGGACACACCTTATCATTTAATGGGTTTCTTTATTATCATAACTATTTACATTGTAGATTCTCACTGAAGGCATCAAAACTATGAATGAACAGATATGGAATTATGTAGTTAACAAAAAAGTGTGAAATAACTATAAATGTGTTTCATATTTTTGATTCCTCAAAGTAACCACCCTTTGCTTTGTTGACAGCGCTGCAAACCTTTGAAATTCTCTCAATGAGCATCATGATGTAGTCACCTGAAATGGTTTTCACTTCACAGGTGCGCCTTGTCAGGGTTCATTTGTGGAATTTCTTGCCTTCTTAATGGGGTTGGGACCATCAGTTGTGTTGTGCAGAAGACAGGTTGGTACATAGCTGACAGCCCTATTTGACAACTGTTAAAATTCATATTATGGCAAGAACCAATCAGCTAAGTAAAGAGAAACGACAGTCCATCATGACTTTAAGAACTGAAGGTCAGTCAGCCTGGATAATTGCAAAAACTTTGATTGTGTCCCCAAGTGCAGTCGCAAAAAACATCAAGCACTACGACGAAACTGTCTCACATGAGGACCGCCCCAGGAAAGGAAGACCAAGAGTCACCTCTACTACTTAGGATAAATTCATTTGAATCACCAAACTCATAAATCACAAGTCAACAGCACCTCAGATTAGAGCCCAGATGAATGCCTTCGGTTCCACTCGCCCTGTCTTTGTGCGACACAGAAAAGGTGAACGGATAGTCTCTACATGCATGGTTCCCACCATGAAACATGGAGGAGGAGGTGTGATGGTGTGGGGCTGCTTTGCTGGTGACACTGTTGGGAATTTATTCAAAATTGAAGGCACACTGAACCAGCATGGTTACCACAGCATCCTGCAGTGACATGCCATCCCATCCAGTTGGCGTTTAGTTGGACCAACATTTATTTTTCAACAGGACAATGATCCCCAACACACCTCCAGGCTGTGTAACAGCTATTTGACCAAGAAGGAGAGTGATGGAGTGCTGCACCAGATGACTTGGCCTCTACAGTCAGCTGACCTAAACACAATGGAGATGGTTTGGGATGAGATGGACCGCAGAGTGAAGGCAAAAGGGCCAACAAGTGCTCAGCATTTTTGGGAACTCCTTCAAGACTGTTGGAAAACCATTTCATCTCTCGATGACCTCATGAAGCTCATTGAGAGAATAAAACACGTTTTGAGTGATTTCACACTTTTTTGTGTACTACATAATTGCATATGTGTTCACTCAGTTTTGATGCCTTCAGTGAGAATCTACAATACAAATAAAGAAAAACCAATGAATGTGAAGGTGTGTCCAAACTTTTGACTGGTAGTGTACATGTTTGAATAAACAATCACAATAAGGGTCTGAAAGAGTTTTGAATGTATTAAATTCAGTTAATTTCATTAACAACACAGCCATGCTGATGGAATAATCTACTGTATGTGTGTGCAAACACAACACAGTCATAATATTACATATAAAAATTAAAAAACAGTTTCCAAAGACATTCCACGTATACAGAACAACAACAGCGCCAGATAATGAATGTGCATATTCAAGTCTTTATTAGAAACACTTAAGTAGATAAACATTTACAAAATATCTGCTGTACATCCTACCAAGAATACAAATAACATGATCATTTGAACACCTTCTAAGCTAGTAACTTCATAAACAAAAACAAATGCATTAACAATGTACAGATTGAATATGATTTTTAAGTGATGTGAATTTTTATGATACATGTTACATGTGAATCTTGATTAAAACAAAGAATAATAGACATTAACGACACTTGGATCCATTTATTTTGCAAAGTTACAAATTATCAGAAAAGTATGATGGATACGCAAACGACATACTGTAGACATTTCTATATTTTATAACTGTATTTAATCCATCGTTCTTATTGGTTTTTTAGTTTGTATACCTGTCTTGTTCCGATGGTAATTGTTGTATAAATTACGGTATGTGACGAGAAAAAGAAACGGGGTTCCTGTAATCTCGCGTAGTTGGCGAAATGTGTACTGAACGGAAGCCGCCATAGGTCAATTTCAGTCGGCGTGCTCATTTGAACAAGAAGAACCGCTACGAAGCACGGGAGAAGAGCGGCCTAGTACTGATAATTCAACTTTCAAGTCAATATTGTACGTATAGTATTGGTCCGCTTGTGCTTTGACAAACTATTTCAGACATATTACATCGATCAGACCGCCTCATCGGGTAAGGTGTTCTGATAAAGCGAATATCAAAACAAGTATCCGTTATATAGCATTAGCATGGCTAGTAGCATTAGCGTTGTCAGTCGAACAGTATGCTCAGAGGGCTTAGCGGCTAACGCCAGCTTGCAAAACGTGTTCACCAAGTTTGAGCCTAATGTTGCCTGCCAGCGTTATGTTAACGGTGGCACGTTTACATGTCCATTCAGCTCGTACCTTTTTCTAAAAGGATGAGTTGGTACATGGATTCATTTGGCTAGCAGATGGCGGTATTTGACTATTTCTTTGCCGGACGGGCACATTGTGACCACCCTGCATGGACCTGTCCCGTCGACCAGGCCTGAGCAAGAAGGGCAACTTTTGGTAGCATCGGGTCAACCGCAAATTGACATTTCGGAAAGTGCGTAACCAACCAATAATTTATAATCGATTATTCGGCTTATTGTAGTAGAAAAAACTATTAATGCAGTCACATGTTACTAGTTAATGTAAACCACACGGACTGCTAGCTTAGAACCGGGAAGGCGGCCCTGCTACATGGCTATGCTAACTTGTTCCCTGACAACTTTTCTCGCACTCTGACCGAAAGCAGCTGAATGCGACCCTCGGTTTAATCGCGAGCATCGGGTCCACGTGCTGAACAGCACGGTTTTTAAATATAAACGAGCAGTATTGAGGCACAGAGAATTTCTGAAACTTAGACCTACAGACCGGCTGGCGTGGGGGGTAGGATTAACTTGGAGCGGTTAAGCTGGGTCACAGAGATTTTAGCTGTCGTGTTGTCTAATGTCCTCGTTTTTGTGCCACAAGCCGATTTCCATTTACAATTTTTGGGTGTTTGTATTCTGGGATTCAAAGGCCAAACGGTGCTGCGAGTTATACCCCCCCTCTCAAATTACCTCTACCAAACTCTAGTGCCCCCCCACCCCCACCTTAGACTTACACCATGTGCACCTTCTACTTCCTGCATGCAGTCCTAAGCTTATGCACTTTGTTCCTCAACTATTTTGTAAATGGGGTAATACGATTTAAAAAAAAAAAGCAGTAGGTGATGTCTGCAGTGGCTTTATATTACGTTTAGTTTTTAAAGTAGTGTAATGAAGTGACTGTTTAATAGTAAAAAAAAGGCAGTGTAGGACCTACCAAGGTTATCTTAAACTTAAGATAAATCCTATCATACAAATTAATTTTTGCATTGGGAATCGCAGATGCAAGATTTTAATTCATCCAGTTGAGCTGAGTGTTGAAGCTTCCGTTCATGAACTGTGTCCTTCCCTGACCATATAAATGCATGTGGACTTTGGAGATGATGCATCATAAACATCTGACTTCCAGTGATGGTGTTTGTATTCATACTGTCTGATCCAGAGCCACTTGCTTACCTATTTTTCTTTAATTTCACTTGGTAATCTATAAAAATTGCAGAGGGGTACGCTGGAAAACGCGTATAGAACAGAATTAATACTTGGATTTATTATCGTGTGTTTTTCAGGATGGAGTGGCAGCCAGATGAGCAGGGACTTCAGCAGGTCCTCCAACTGCTCAAAGACTCGCAGTCTCCCAACACAGTCACACAGCGAGCTGTTCAACAAGTATCCTACTGCAGTGTTTTCGGAGGGTGCAAATAGTACAGCTGTTGAATCATATTTTATTAAACTGTGCCTCTCTGAATGACATGCATTGTTTTATGCTAGTACCAAATACACTTGTATTGTTCTAATGTTGTACCTGTACCATGTTTACTTCATTGTTAATGTTCTCAAGTTTCAAAGTTGAGGACTCTTCTCTAGTTGCCCAAAATGGAGGATTGCTTCATTTAGAAGCTCCAAGTGATATGGTCCTTAACTGCCCTGCTAGAAACTTGAACAACTCAACCAGTTCCCTGACTTCAACAACTATCTCATCTTTGTCCTTACGCGACTCAAAACTGAAGGTGAGTAGCCAAGTTTTCCTCTCAGCTATATATAACACACCAAGATCATTTTATAATTGAAGGTGCTGCTATACTACCATACTCTTAAAAGCTTAGCGTACTGTATGTCACACAGGGAAATAACATTGTGTATGGTGAGCTCAACATGTGGACGGTTTATAAGCTCATCATCTGGCAGACAGTGGAGTTGAGCCGAATGATAACGCACGATTAGAATCCATCTAGATCAATTAAATATGTTAACGTATTTGTTTACAGTTAAGAATTGATATATAGTTACAGACTGAAAGTACTTGTGTCTAGAGTTAATCTGGCCCCACACACATATACTGGTTAGTGCGATACATTTGACCAATCACCAAACAATCTTAAAACATGTGAAACTCATATTTCAAATAACCTTCTGTTCCGTTTTTTTGGTCTGTTCCGCAGACGAGCCGACTCGCTCCCTCAGCGGTCTGATATTGAAGAACAATGTTAAGGCCCACTACCAGAACTTCCCCCCAACTGTTGCTGACTTCATCAAGCAGGAATGTCTCAACAACATCGGCGACCCCTCGCCGCTCATACGTGCCACCATCGGTGAGTTGGTGTGTTTTGTGGCCGATGTGTGGGAGTTTGGTGTGAAGGCTGTTTTCCATCACAAATTATTTTTGTGGGCTAGCTTTCATCCAGATAGCCGATACACCCACACCTCCCCCGCTTTCCCTCTGTTACCCTCTGAAGATGATGCATAAAATGACCTGAGTGCCAGTGAAGGTATTTGTATTCATACTGTCTGATCCAGAGCTGCTGCAAAGGCAACTGCTCGTGGTCTTGTTAATTATAAATCAGTCTGAAGTCTGTCCTCTCTCTTGGTCCTCTAGGCATCCTGATCACTACGATTGCCTCAAAGGGAGAGCTACAAACATGGCCGGAACTGCTGCCCCAGCTCTGCAACTTGCTCAACTCGGAGGACTACAACACCTGCGAGGTCCTTATTTTTAGTTTTTTGTGCTACCTGTTAAAAATTTTAATAATAAATTTAATTTTATTATCATTATTGTTCCTAACCCTAACCCCAAATAGCTTTTACTAAAGCTTGATTTTGTTAATTTATTTTTGATAAAAAAATTCCCTCCCCATCACTTTTGAACTGCAATATACTGACAGCCAGACTGAAAGAAGTGAACTGAAAAGATAAAATGTCGTGATGTCAAATAGGGCTGCACGAAAAATCGTAAAAAAATCGCGATCTCGATTCACACATACATGTGATCTCATTTCCACACATAGCGATTCTGAAGCATTTTATATCACGAGCTGAATCACAAACAAATGCTCCTATTTTCTTCCCGGATTTTTTGAAGCGCCCCCAAACGCAGCACTGCCGCTGCCTCCTCCCTCAACCTGTTATTCAGTGGAGGAAGCCCGCCTGCAGTTGAGTGTTTGGAAGGAGTGAGTAAGAAGCCGTTTTTAGACGGGGCAGCAAGCCGCCAATCTGCCCGTCCTTTTGGCGGCTAGGTCCGCGGTTTTAGACAATGGGCGGCAAATTGAGGGTCTGTTTTGCTCCGCCGATTTGCCGCCTCGCCTGCTAGATGGGCAACTGGACAGCCGCTGAGATCCGGGAGATGCTAGCGTCTCCTGGATCTCTAGTTTGTTGTTGTAGCGCAAGCTATGAACGGTCGCTACTTTCAAATTAAAAGCCCCCCGCTAAGAACCCAGTTCTAAACTCCAATGGGGTGCAATGTAAAGCTATTATTTTGAAGACAAATTCGTTGTCAACTGTTCACAGCCCAACTAGAGCTTCACGTCACGTCACATGGCTTTTGGAAAAGGAGGAATATTATGCCTCCGTTTTAGAAAGCTGACCACAGCAGCTATCACATATCACCTAGCCAAGGATACAGCCCTAATAAACACTGTACAACATGAGGGATTAAAGGATGCCCTCTCATCTTGGAGACTTTTTTTTTTTGTTTTTACTTTTGTAAAAATCATTTCTCATCAATGATAGAACTTCAACAAAACAAAACATTGCTCTGCATACTACAATGTTTTTTTTTTTTTGTTTTGTTCAAGTTCATCAGTGCAATAAACATTTTGTGAAAAAAATCATGCCAGAGAATCGTGATCTCAATTCTAAGCAAAAAAATTGTGATTCACATTTTTTCCAGAATCGTGCAGCCCTAATGTCAAATGTCGCACGAGTCACCAAGTCACAAGTTTTTAACTTCCAAGTCGAGTCTCACGTGATTTTCTGTTAAGTTGCCAACAAACAAAATAGTGACTTAAGTCCAGACTCAGGTCAACATCTCTGGTGTGCAGAACCTTGTAAAGAAACATTCAATGATTTATTACTTTTGAAATGTTATTTATATTGAAAGCCTCACGATTTATATTTTTAGATGACATTTCAGTTTTATTAGTTGCATTTGTTGTGGATGTAAAAATATCCATAATGAGAAAGATTGACTGCATTTGTGACTAAAATTTCTTTACTCATTGAGATAAAAAGCGCAATCCGCACAGAGCTGTCAGTACTTTTTGCTTGGTTGTATTTTCTGATGCAGTTTCATTCTCTCCTCTGTGTCCCTGTACGTTTTGCGTTTTGATTTGACAGCCTCTCTGTGTATGTCCGTGTCTCAGGGCTCGTTTGGAGCACTGCAGAAGATCTGCGAGGACTCGTCTGAGCTGCTGGACAGCGACGCTTTGAACAGACCGCTCAACATTATGATCCCCAAATTCCTTCAGTTCTTCAAGCACTGCAGTCCCAAGATTAGGTACCAGGGAGAAACTGACTAGTTTTTGCTTGTTTTTGTGTTACCTTCTGGATGTGATGCATAGTAACATCTGACTGACTGTGAAGGTGTTTGTATTCATACTGTCTGATCCAGATATTTACATAGTCACAATAATGCTAATAACAGGACTCGGTTAAAATAATTTGACGTTTTTAAAGTTTTTTTGCGCATTTTTCTGTTTTACCTGTGACTTATTTTGGAAACGGTGAATTATATAGTCCAGCAGTTTTCTCTGTATTAACAAAAACGCATTTTATTTGACATTAAAGCACCTCTGTGGTTGAATTGACTGTTCCTGTTATCCTCGCAGGTCCCATGCCATAGCCTGTGTGAACCAATTCATCATTGGCAGAGCCCAGGCTCTGATGGACAACATTGACACCTTTATAGAGGTGAGCTATGTGTTCTTTTTGAATAGCAGATGGACAAAAGTTGTTTTTGTCAACCCATTTTCTTCTTCATCCTATTCCTGCTTTTCTTTCCTCCCTATTATAAAGAATTTTCATTTTGTTTCTCTCTCCTATACTAGAGCCTGTTTGCGCTGGCAGCAGATGAGGACTCAGAGGTTCGAAAGAACGTGTGTCGAGCCCTGGTTATGTTACTGGAGGTCCGCATTGACCGCCTCATCCCCCACATGCACAGTATCATCCAAGTAAGTGTTGGACAACCTCCCAATCAGCTGTAGACCTCCTGTACGTTCATGTTTAAATGTGGGAGAATATTTATGCCACATTTCACCCAGTGCATCTGGAAATGATGAAACACCCAGCTCATTGATTTACAATGATACCTTTTAGTTCCTATATTCTGATCCAGATATTAAACTTTGCTGTGCTCTTGGCTTACAGTTTTTCTTCTAACAGCCAACTAATTCTTTGATATTATCTCTTAATCATATTTTTTTCCTCTCCCCCTGCAGTACATGCTGCAAAGAACCCAGGACCCCGATGAGAATGTGGCTCTGGAGGCCTGTGAGTTTTGGCTGACTTTAGCAGAGCAACCCATTTGTAAGGAGATGCTGTCTGGACACCTGGTGCAGTGAGTACTATGTTAATTACTTTTAAAATATGGTGGAAGACGTTTACTTTTGGTATACATTCTTTCTAAACACAACAGTTTGATAATTAAATACATAATCAACCCCTTCATATTGGCTCATACATGGAAATCTTCTCTCCCTTTTTTAAAATAGACTGACGCCTATCTTGGTAAATGGGATGAAGTATTCAGAGATAGACATCATACTATTAAAGGTGAGCTCTCATTTTGGTCTTCCTACTCATTTAGAAAAACTTCTTTATGTTAAAAAGTATATATGATGAAATAGCTGAAGTCAAGTGTGCGTGTCTCCAGGGTGATGTTGAGGAGGACGAGGCTGTTCCAGATAGTGATCAGGACATCAAGCCTCGTTTCCACAAGTCGCGAACTGTCACCTTGCAGCATGAAGGAGGGGAGGGTGAGGAGGGTGAGGACATTGAGGATGATGATGACGATGATGACGACACACTATCTGACTGGAACCTGCGTAAGTGATGGAGAAGTGCAGTTAAGGACTTTCCAAAATCTGTGAAGGGGCATTCTGGAGACATTTTGTAGACTGTTTTTATCAATTATATATGTCTGAATCCACCTAGTGTCCATTGCATTTCATCTCCAGTCTTTATGCTCCTCTGTAGGTTGCACATGAAGATTGTAATTGGGCTTTTCTTTTGTTGATGCAGGAAAGTGTTCAGCTGCAGCACTGGACGTGCTGGCCAATGTGTTCCGTGATGAGCTGCTTCCCCACCTCCTGCCGCTCCTGAAAGGCCTGCTCTTCCACCCTGACTGGGTAATAAAAGAGTCTGGCATCCTTGTCCTGGGGGCAATAGCTGAGGGTAAGACTCTTACGTCTGTGGTGTCTGTGGCAACTCTAGTTCTGTTAGAGATGTCAAAACTTGGCTTTATCCAGTCCCTGTTTGACTGAATTGTCTGTTGACTGGCACAGACCACCTCCAAAATATTGCACCACAGGGTCACAAAAGCTGAATAGATGCATTGAAATCTGAGTATCATTTCTGCTGATCCCCACCTGCACCAGAGCAAATGTTTCCACATAGGAGTAAATAGTCTAGGGTGAAGCCAGACACTTGGTACAGATGTTGTTGTTGGACAGTGCAAAGAGGCTGTAATGAGCCATCTGGAGTGAGCACTTTGTATTCCACTGACCCACTTAAAATTTAGGCGGATGTAGCTTAATGGGGCTAAATTTAGTAAATGTTGCTCTTTCTAAAGCCCTTCTACACATTTTTTTTTTTTTCAACCATCTGACTAGGGCTTCTGTTTAAGTATACTGGAACCCTTTGAATTTTTAAGTCCTTCATTGCATGCTTAGCACACGTTAACTGCGTCGCCAATCAGCTGTGGCCCTCCTGTACAACCATGCTAATTAGATGTGGGAGAAGATTTAAACTATGTTCATATTTAATTTCACTCCACTCAGAATTTGGAGGACTTTTAAGCCCATCCCACATCTGGAAATGATGAAAAACCCAGCTCATTGATTTACAATGATACCTATAGTTCCTATATTCTGATCCAGATGTGCTGCAGCTGTGTTGCTATGCTGTTGTACAAACAGTAATATTTCCATCCCAACTGATTCTGTTTTATTTTGTTTTTATTTATTTTTTACATGCTCTTTATAACTTCCTTTCCCCTTCTCTTTCCATGCCTCAGGCTGCATGCAGGGCATGGTGCCCTACCTTCCAGAGCTGATCCCCCACCTCATCCAGTGTCTATGTGACAAAAAGGCCCTGGTGCGCTCCATTGCCTGCTGGACCCTGAGTCGCTATGCACATTGGGTGGTCTCCCAGCCTCCCGACTCCTACCTCAAACCCCTTATGACAGAGCTTCTTAAGCGCATCCTGGACGGCAATAAGAGAGTGCAGGAGGCTGCCTGCAGGTGAGCAGCTTCACATTCCTCCTCTACTTTTCATATGGATATGATGAAAATCCCAGCTCATTGATAAACAATGATACACTTTGTTCCCATATTGTTTTCTGATCCAAATCCATCCAGCATTTGTTAGTACCGGAATGTCACAACCATATTTATGTAAAACACTGATGTCTTCATGTGCTCCATCTTTTTTTCTTAGTGCATTTGCAACTCTGGAGGAGGAGGCGTGCACAGAGCTCGTCCCCTACCTGAGCTTTATCCTGGACACGCTGGTGTTTGCCTTCGGAAAGTACCAGCATAAGAATCTCCTTATTCTCTATGATGCTATAGGAACTCTGGCAGACTCAGTGGGTCACCACCTCAATCAGCCTGTAAGCACCTGCTCCATTTTGAACTGTAACCTGTACACTAACTTGCTTTCACGAACATAAGTATTTTTTGGGATTTCCTTTGCCAAGAGTGTATGATAAGATGATACTCTTATTTTCTTATTTGTCAGATGGATGATCTTATCTAACTGGCCAAAAAAAGAACATTTGTGTTTAAACAAACTGTATGGCTTTACTAGAGTTGCGAATCTTCACTGGCCTCACGATTCTGTTGTGATTCAGCTGTCAATGATCTATATGCACACGGCTAATTTTTCATCATTTAAAAATGTATTCGGAGTCCTTCCAATAATCATTCTGCAGGAGTCTACAAATACTTATTTTTATTTTTTTACTAAAAATATTTAACCAGTATCTGGATATGATGAAACACCCAGCTCATTGACACAAAATGATACATTTTGTTCCTAATATTTTCTGATCCAGATATCACATGCCTCATGCTACTTTGGATGTTGTGCACATTAATGCAGTGCATTAATGCGTACCTTTACAGAGAGTGGTCTGCAGATCTGTTGTGGTTCTTGATTGACCAATTCTATGGATGACTTCTGGCGAAGGATGTTTATGATGCCTCCGTCCATCATAGCTCCTACAAAAGTAACAGTTCGATGCATGGTAGCAATGTTGCAACGTAAACTTATTGCGCAGCTGAGGCCGGACAATCTTCCAGAATCTTCCACGTTCGGATCGTGATGCATGTCATAATTGAGATATTTCCATGGCAATGGATTTACAGTTTTCTTTTTCTCAGGAGTACATTCAGAAGTTGATGCCCCCCCTTATTAACAAGTGGAATGAGCTGAAGGACGAAGACAAGGACCTGTTTCCACTTTTGGAGGTGAGAAGTTCATTTTTAAAGCAATATTGCCCCACAGGAGGTACATTTTCCTAGCACACTGACCCAAATTGTGTGTGTGAGGTGTTTTTTTTTTTTTTTGTTTTTTTTTTCCTTCATTAATTTATAAATGAATAAAAGCATAAGCTCTCAGTGTTTAACCAGTATCTGGATATGATGAAACACCCAGCTCATTGACACAAAATGATACATTTTGTTCCTAATATTTCTGATCCAGATAGCACATGCCTTATGCTACTTGGGATGTTGAGTGCTTAAAAGCAGGTTAATGTGTGTACCTTTACAAAAAGTGGTGCATTTTGGGTCTCCCGTAGCCATTAATTGCGGTTCTTGGAACTTGACTGAACATATTCTAGGCAAAATAGTTGTATGTAGATGTATACAAATGTAATTCTTTCACACTGAAACAACAGAGTAAAGAATTATGGTTGCTTTTAAAGATTCTTTCCCATCTAAAAACAATGATGTATGGTTGCTGACTGCTTCTGTGGCACTTCACAGACAATCCCAGAAAACAGCATGTCTGTTTTCCTAACAGTCATGTGTATTTCCTCTAGTGTCTGTCATCAGTCGCCACCGCCTTGCAGAGTGGGTTCCTGCCTTACTGTGAGCCTGTCTATCAGCGCTGTGTCACACTAGTACAGAAGACACTAGCTCAGGCGATGGTGAGGAAGCAAACAAACACGCACTATATATATGTTGTTTATTTAGCTCTCCTTCTTAAGAGGTGACATATGTCTGTCATGTTTGTACAGATGTACAACCAGCATCCAGACCAGTATGAGGCTCCTGACAAGGATTTTATGATTGTGGCCTTGGACCTGCTGAGCGGCCTGGCTGAGGGTTTGGGAGGTCATGTGGAACAGCTAGTGGCCCGCTCTAACATCATGACACTGCTTTTCCAGTGCATGCAGGTATAAAGGGAATGTGCTTTGCAGTTTCTTTCCATAATTTTATGGATGTTGGATATTTACCGTGCAAGTATAACATTAAGGGTTGTGATTTGTGTTCCAGGATACTATGCCTGAGGTGAGACAAAGCTCCTTCGCTCTGCTGGGCGATCTAACCAAGGCATGCTTCCTCCATGTTAAACCCTGCATTGGTGAGTGTGTGTGTTATCAGAGCCCTGAGTAACTCTGCCACAGAGACATTGAATTACATCACCTGTCCACTACTGACTACCAGTCAGCACTGACTAATACCAGTTGTAGCCATAGATGGTTCAATGTTTTTGATTTTGGTGATTACAAAGCCTGTGTGTGCGCAAGTGATTTGATGGCATGTCCATGTCCCTTCCCCCAGCTGAGTTTATGCCAATCCTGGGGCTCAACCTGAACCCAGAGTTTATCTCCGTGTGTAACAATGCTACCTGGGCCATTGGCGAGATCTCCATGCAAATGGGTGAGTGTTTTTACATTTTTTTTTAATTTAAAAAAAAAAAAAAATGTGTTGCACTCACTGAAAATAAGTGCCCTGTATCTGGATATGATGAAAACACCCAGCTCATTGACACAGAATGATACATTTTGTTCCTAATAATTTCTGATCCAGACATTGTACACCTCGTTATGCTGTAGGGGGTACAGTTGCTTGCATGCAGGTTTATGGTGGATGCTCATGTGTGATAAAGTGTAATTTATGCAAACTTATCTGCAAGTTGGTGCAAAGCACACTGCATTTGTCTTTCCCCTTGACGTTAATTGGGGTTCTTGGCCCTATGTAGGGCGTTGTTCTGGTCCCCTCCTGCTGTAATGGCTGTCTCTAGCTGTAGACATGTACACATTCTTGAGACGACATTATGCATTTAGGATTTTGGATTTTGGGAGACTTCACCTGATTGTGAAAGTGTGGCTTACAGTGTGTTGTTACCCCATATTCTGTTGAAAAACTTGTGCCATTGGACGTAACAGAAGCCATTATGCTTGCTCATAGTGTGAACATGTGTGTGCATGCATGCATGTACGCCTGGCAAGCCATTGTCCATGATCCAGTCACCCTAGTGACACTCTGTGTGATCTCCTTACAGGCACAAGTGTCAAGGAGCAAACAACGAATTGTCCTGGTGAGCGTATCTTTTAGACCAAAGACTGCAATATGAAAAAAGAGAATTCATTTCGAGATGTTGAGACATGCCTCCTATTTGCCCAGACCCCCTCTCCTCCAAGCTGCCAACTGAAAGTTATGTGAAGGATTTTTGAAAAGCCGTTTATTTCAACCGTTTCTGGTTGCTAAAGGATTTGGTGATGTTACTGAGATTTGGTGTTAACACTAAAAGCATTCACAATTTATGTTCTACGCACACAATTATTCCACAGCATTTGTGACACTCAGCTTGTTCCATATCAATGTAGAAGCTTCATTCAAATTCAGTATTGAGCTCTGCAGCAGCAGTAAGAGTGTGACGGGTGCACCCGTGAAATGAACTGTCTGAGCCAGGGGTCAAACGGCAGATACCATCCAGACATCACAGTGGCAACCTTTGATCACAGCTCGAGAAAACCGATATAGCTTCAACACCTGTTGCATTTTGAGGCACACACAGACATAGTCCTATTTATAAGAATTTTACTCTTTCCCAATTTTCTAATTATTCATACTTCAATTTATAGCCAGTGATGCAGGTTGGCTCCCAGCTCACACTATATTTGCTTCGTTCACCCCTTTTCCCACTTTGTGACTTTTAATACTCCTTTAGCTAATTCTTCATACAAAGTTAAGCCAACTGTGCAGTTTAGCTCGCAGCCATTAGTCATGGAATGCTGTTTAGCTCCAAGCTCGCATTCATTTAGCATCCTTCATCCCTTTTTCTCACTTTTACAATTCTTAACTTCCTTTGGCTAATGCTTCATACACAGTAAAGCCAACTATGCAGTTTAGCTTCCAGCCATCATTCATACTCACTCAGCTCTTTCTTCATACAAGGTTAACCTAGGGTTGTAGCTTATCCTCTTTACACTTGTCTAACTATTCATGCTCACTCATACTTTCAGCTGCCCATTTAAGCCTCAAGATGTTCCACATTCTTCATACACTAGTTTTTTGCGACTTTGAAATTATCCTCCTCCTTCACCCCCCTCAAAGGCAAACTTAAGGCAAACTTAAATGGCAGGAAAAAAACTTTAAAAAATTGGTTCTTGCTCATTTATTTTCTGTATCATTTCTCTGTCCTCCTCTTACTGGTTGAAAGTAGGCAGCAGGCTGAGTCTGATGCCTGATTGGCATCAAATTGTGACATTTTGACAGTCATAACCATGAATCATCCACACTGCAAGTGACCCATTTTCCTCAGATATTTGATATTTGGCACCCGCTCTGTGTTGTATGTCTATAGGTGCAGAGATGCAGCCCTATGTAGGCATGGTTCTGCCACACCTGGTCGAGATCATAAATAGACCAAACACACCCAAGACGCTGCTGGAAAACACAGGTACACACGATCACACGTGCACAGAACAAATTGGGATTGTGTCTAAAACATTGTGAGCATTTGTTGGTCATGTTGGGAGGCTTATGGTAACTTTTGATTGATCTCCCTCTGCAGCCATTACGATTGGCAGACTAGGTTACGTCTGTCCCCAGGAAGTGGCACCACAGCTGCAGCAATTCATTAGACCATGGTGAGTCACACGTATGAACCTTACCATTTGAATATCTAGACGAGACCCCTAGCAACTGAATAGATGAATGAATACTTTTCCACTTTTGTCTCTCTTTTTCTCAGGTGCACATCGCTGAGGAACATCCGAGATAATGAGGAGAAGGACTCTGCCTTCCGGGGAATCTGTGTGATGATTGGCGTCAACCCTGCAGGAGTGGTTCAGGTGAGGTTATATGCTTTAAAGCTGTTTGGGGATACAGGGGTTAGAGAGGGAGTGTGTAGTGAAGTAACAAGTCCTCTCTTAATCTGTCCAGGACTTCATTTTCTTCTGTGATGCTGTGGCCTCCTGGGTCAACCCCAAGGATGACCTGAGGGACATGTTTTATAAGGTGAGTGCCTCATCTGAAGTATTTCCACATCACTGATTTGATCTTGTCAAACACATTGATGGATGGCCCTGTGATTATTTTAGCTTGCTAGTTTAGTTCTGGCTCACCACGTTCTGTGATGATCACCAATCAGACATTCGAAATCTGATTTCATAGTGTGGATGATTTTTGAATCTGAGAAGTGTGGATAGAGCTTTTTGTCTCGGTGGGACCGCAGGTGTGCCTAAAAGCAATTTGGGAAATAAAACATTGTATTAGTGAATATTATTACCTAGTGTTGTAAATTGCCAATGTGCAGCAAAAGTGATTTAGACATCGATGGTTTGTATAGTATATCATAGTTCATAAGATACTTATATAATTATATACTGTATGATGGATGTATAATCTTAGAATGATTAGTAATTATAGCTGTCAGATAAATGTACTGGAAATAAAGGAATAATATCTATTTCAAATACTGGAATACAGTACTTCAAAATTGTAGATAGGCATGTGAGTTGTACTTATAGTGCTTGAATGAATTTACTGTCTGCCACTGACTAGTGGTTACCTACATTCATTTGTAGGGTTGCCACTTTTGTAAAAAGAAACAACAAAAAACAGCCAGGTTCACAACTAGTAGTGAGGTGTAGTTCCACCATGTGGAAGGTTACTCTGCCTTCATGATGGTTTCTCTGTTATTCCTTCCAAGATCTTGCATGGCTTCAAGGACCAGGTTGGGGAAGAGAACTGGCAGCAGTTCTCGGAGCAATTTCCTCCTCTGTTGAAGGAGCGCCTGTCAGCCTGCTATGGTGTCTAACTCTACCATCCCCTGGTCAACGCAGGACACCAACCTGTTAGGTATGTCCATCAAACATCTCAACAACCTACGCCCCCAGACCCCTTTCTGGAAATGATGAAACACCCAGCTCATTGATAAACAATGATACATTTTGTTCCCAAATTCATTTTCTGATCCAGAGTGAGACTTTTCTCGGACAATACTTCCTCTTGAGTGTTCCACTGAGTGTTTATTTGTTTGTTTTTTAACACCTTTTCTTTGTTCCTTTTTTGTCTTCTCTGCAGGTTAATGTAGGGGAGGGTTACTGGGGATCCCATTGCACTGCCCAGATTGTGGGAAGAAACGAGCGCTGGAGGGATGAGACTGGCCTTGATCCTCCACTCAGCGGATGGCCCCTTTCCCCCCGCGCCCTGTGTGTCTCTGTGAGGGAGGGTGGGAGGAGGGTGGTGGGTGTGGGAGGGTAAACTGGGGATATACATATACCTCTCGGATTAAACGCCTCACTAAATCCAACACACTCAAAAGTGTCTTTCGCCAACAGCACCGCAGGGAACCCTAGGTAGGCGGGGACAAAATTAGGGGCTGGCTTTGACCTCCCTGCATTGATTTAATTATTCTGTTAAGATAGGAGACAGCTGGGAGGGGGAGGGGAGTGTCAGGTGGGTACATATAAAGGAATTATCTGAACCAGCATAGGATGCCACAGTCCCAAATACCACAATGCACGTAGTCCGTAGAATGACTTGCACATGTTGATGTGTTTAAACAGGCTCGTGCCAGAGGCTAAACAAAAAAGAGACGCTTTTACTATGTAACTGCAGGAAATGTGCACAAATCTTTTGCACCTTTTACGGCGAAATTGCAAAAACCATTTTGTGTGCATATACATGGGTCTTGTTCTCTTTTCACATGTACACTTAGCAGAATTTAATTTCCTTCCTCTTCCCGTGGTTGCTGAAGTCCTCTCGATTCATAAATTCTTTTTTTTCCCCTAACTGGAGGCCAAAAAAAGATGCAGTCGGTCTGTCCTCTAAGGTTTTACCACCGCAGTACCAAGTTATTGCATGGCATATGATCACCTCTTAAGAGACGCATGTTTGAGTGAATGTCTGTCTTGTTGCTCACTTGATTTATTACGCAAATTGTCAGCATGGGGAGGCTGCCATAGTTTGAAGCAGTAAGTGCTTGGTTCTTTTGTCCTCCCATTCATACATATTGTGTAATCAATGTCCCTATAGTTTAATAGAGGCTGTGTGTGTGAAGACCAACTTTAGGTAGATTAATACAGGAATCGACTGATGTCAGATTGGAGAATCACTCACTGCAACAAGCGTTCAAATACTGTAGGCAAGTTGAGAATCCTCTTTGCTGCTGCTGCTTCGTTTGAGAGTATGTGCAAAACGGACTTAATGAGAGCGATAAGACATCTACAAGAATGAATTGGTTCTTACTGATAAAAATGCACTTTTTTCTTTTGCAAGAAATTTAGAATTTCAAATGTAAGACACAGTAATAATATACTGATCTTGAGATATAGTTTTTTTGATAAGTGATTTTAGGACTGTTAATGGCTTGCTAAAGTAAGCATATTGATGATAATGTTAAGCAATGGTAAAATGACTAGGGTAAGACTTGAGGCCTCTTAACATAGTTTTATAATGTAGCTCCTAAAATGGATTGAATAGGATTTAAGAGGAGGGAGACATCTGAATTACAGTATTTTGGATCCATGTCCCAGTGCACCTGTCAATCCATATGTTATCTTTTTCATCAATGCTTTTCTTTGTTAAATGATGGCTGCTTGAGCCATCAAGGCTTCTCCTTGTCATAAACATTGCATGCTTTTCAATAAGTCTTGCTCCTTTCTTTTATAGTCGTTTTATATTGGGTCCGTTTGGAGGGATCTACCTTAAGAGCTTTGTCAAAGGCAATGCAATTCACTGCTGGACTAATAAGGTACTTTTCCAGCTTATGATCAAACTAGTGATTGCTGTGCCATATATTCACCCGTTGATACTGTGTAGGATATGCCTGGGAATACACTGACTCAGAGTCCTAATTGTTCTCCCTTGACACTGGTTAGCTTACGTGAGAGAGTGGTGGTCTTTATCCAGCTTTATCTGTTAGTCATTGTCCATAGTGGACGGTTGTAATTGAAGTGTGTACGGCTGTTTGCCTGTTGGTGTTTTACTATTAAGGTGTGTACGTGAGTACTGCTTAGATGTAACTTTGCACCAGCCCTTCGATAAAGTAATGTCCAGGCCATTGCTTGAGTTGTGCCTGAGTTGATGTGGCCACTGAAAGTATCAACATTTGCCTGAGAAATCTCCTGAAATAAAGACTGCGACTAATGGGGAAAGAACAAAAACGTATCCCTTCCAGATAACGTTTTCCTGAATATCAGCCCACATCAATAATTATGTATTTTATAGAGTAAGATTTGATGTGTGGTTTTTCCTTAACCAGTGTCACTTGGAGTTTCTTTTTTTGTAGCACAAGTTTTACTGATGTGTGCAAGCATTTAGATATGAAGTGGCCACTTGTAATGCAGGCTTGACTAGTTCAGCCTGCATTACAACATTCAGAAGAATGCAGCTCCTGAACCACAAAGAATTAAAGTTTCACCACGTCTCGCTATGTTGTGATTCACTGAGCTATATACAGAAGTAAATTTAAATGCAGGTTGTCCACAGGTATTTTTTTTTTAACATTTATTTTTTAATTTTATGCTCATGTGAAAGTTTTTTGTTTTATTTATTTTGTTTTTATTTTGTTTTTTTATTTTTTTGTGCGTCAGTGCACAAATTGTTTTGGACTTTAAAAGTTATTTTTTTGTTTTCCTTTTTATTCTTTTTATTTAAAGAATTATTTGTTTTCGTTGTTTTATAGCGGACCATTTGATTATGTCAAATTTAATATTGTGGTTGGACTGAAGGAGAGTCAGTGCTTGGTGCATACCTTTTGGGAAGAATGTGGAAAAGTAATTCATAACTTTGTTTCAATCTGATATCAAGGCTGGCAATTGAATTTGATGTAGTACCTTTTTTTTTTTTTTTTTTGCTCAACTGTGGTGCAGGTGGGATGTTATCAGATGTATCCCTTTTTATTTAATTTTTGTGAATAGGGGAAAATAAATTTTTTTTCTATTAAACTTTGTGTCAGTTGAATTTTGTGTCTGTGTATAAACTGTTGGGAACAAGGCTGTCCAAAGTGATACTTGTGGCGTTTTGACATGAATGCTATGGAGGGGGGCAGATGGATTGCCACAATAAGTGGCTGAATGTTATCAATAACAGCTTTTTTTTAAAATTGGTTCTGCAATGGACTTTCAGGACTACCGTGCTGATAGACCAGTGTGGAATGTTTAATTTTAGGCCCTTTGTTGCTTACTTTTATATATAAATTGCATTTTTAAAACTTGTTTATTCTTCATGTATCTTCTTCTCAGTCGATCAAATGAAGCTGACTAAGAAGGATTGATTGCCCCTGTTGTTCGTTTAGGTTTTAATACAAACTTGCACTGCAAAAACGTGCATATTGTTTGGGTTGAGGCAGTGTAAATCTTGAAATACTTGATCCCAAATGTCACTTCAAAGAGCTACAGCATATTTTGTGATATAGTTACTTTTATCTAAAACACAAGTTTGCATTTGTGCATCTTATGCCACCTGGACCCCTTGCTGTATACCGATAATACAAATGGATGTTTATATATATAAATAAATAAATACACCAATCAGACAAGCCAAGTCCTGCTCTCAGCTGTTGACACACGTTTGCCTGCAGCTACTTGACCAGTAGCTTGACCTGTACAAAACAGTGCAGAGTTGAGGCTGGGACAAGTTCTCAGCTCAAAATCTGGAGTCAATAGGAGCTCCTCCTACTCACAGTACCCCTCCCTCCTATAAGGTATAAATTCTGCATATGTTTTTTGGCTGGAACCATCTAAAGGACAGACCAACATCCTGATGGGGCCATCTAACAGGACAGTCAAGGAAGGTGTTCCTGCCAGGACAGGTAATGTTGAAATCTACTGGCTCTGCTTGAAAGACACTTTTTTATTTTTTTCATGGATGGACTCATTGTTGAGATAAGTGACAAGTAATGGTAACTGTAGTAGCTGGAGCAAAATGTATTTGCTCGTTCACTGCACTCAATCTCCCAATGTACATTGTGTAACTACTTAATCTACTGACTTGTGATTTGCTAATTGTAATGGGATCTGGAAGTTGTACACATAAGACATTCTGTAGCAAGTTTGGTCAGGCAGACACTAACTGAACTGGTACAGAGGAACAACAAGGTACTGTATTCATACTGAATTAGGCAGGTAAACCAAATAATAGGCTAATTATTCAAAGTAAACTATTGGTCATGTGGCCCTGCTAGCAGGATACCAGCAGTGCTTGTCTTACACCCAACTTGCTGGTGGTGAAAAATCTTCATATAGTGAGCCATGAAAAAGATGGAGAGACGTTGCAGGACCAACAGAAAATAAGTCGGTGGCTATTTGGAATATCAAATTGACCAACAAAGACAGGTGATATAAAAACCTAAGTCATTTAAGGACCACAAAAAGAGCCAGTGAACAAAGGAAGCAGCTTGAGGCTCCACCTGAGGCAGATAATTTGCTGCCAGCCAGACTTTACCACCAGTTTGGACAGCTCTGTGTCCATGATGGACTGTACATATCTTGATTTGGATCTCTGACCAATGTGTTATGGAAAATATTATACTAACTCTTAGATCATTCCTTGTTTTTTCAGGCAATATGGCAGACCATATCCACAAATATACTGAGATCTACAGGGAGAGTGTCCCTTTCCCAGAGGATGCACAAAGGGTCCAGGGCTATGACTTCAACCAGGGAGTGGACCACAGAGCCCTGCTGCAGTCCTACCTCAAAACAGGCTTCCAGGCTACCAACTTTGGCCTGGCTGTCCAGCAGATCAACAGCATGGTGACATTTGTTGTTCACCACCAGCAAGCATTTGAAATTATTTTTATTTTAAAAAGATTTCATAATCTTTGATGCAAAATGTAACATAGGGTACAAGTGCAACCCTGACTTTGGCTATGTCAGTTTTCACTTTCCGTCTTTATGATCCACTCCACACATCCACAGATTGAGAGGCGTCAGCAACCACTAACAGCGGAGAATGGAAGTGTTGAGGATGATCCATCCAACTGCCCCTGCCTGAGGAGCTGCACCATCTTCCTTGGTTACACCTCAAACCTCATCAGCAGTGGAATCAGGGAGACTATCCGCTACCTTGCAGAACACAAGATGGTACGGCCCTCCTCAAATTCATTGGAAACTCCACTATTGACAAATGCTATCTTGTCTGCAGACTACAATTACTGAAACAACCTCACAGGAAACATCTGAATCTGAGTCCAAGATAGGACAGAGCAGCACATTACATTTGTTCTCTTACTAAATATATTTCTTTCTGTGTGTAGGTGGATGTCTTAGTGACGACCGCTGGAGGTATAGAGGAGGATCTGATCAAGTGTTTGGGCCCGGTTTACGTGGGAGACTTTAGTCTTCCTGGCAAGGATCTGTTTAAAAAAGGCATTGACAGGTCAGAGAACATTTCAGACTGTTGCGGTACAAGGGACACTCATTCATTTACAACTGTCTACCATTGCTAGACAGAAAGTTGAATAAAAGTGAATGGTCAACATAGCTGAAAAGCGATGACAGCTTCCTCCATTTTGGCTATCAGATCTACACAGAATTTAACTTTATGCGGAACATTTGCACAAATTGATTTCACTTCCTCGAGCAGATGTGTAATTGTGACAATGCCATAGGAATAAAAAGATTTCACTGTTTTAACCGTGGTGTGGCTATACTTATGCAAAAGCAAAAATGAATTGAGCAGCTACTTGCATTGAATACTGTACGAGCTGTACATTTATTTTTAACTATGATCCGATTTCATGCTGTGCATGGAGCAAGTAGTTTTTGTTACAGCACAATGAAGTTGGTTAAGGGCAGTTGGAGGTACTAAAAGAATGCAGGTTCCCAATAATTGGATTTTATGGAAAATATTATTAGCCTCAGAACTGGATACATTACATTAATTTTCAAAAGAAGATGTGAAATTCATAGATTACAGTGATGCATAATTTTACTGTGACTCATTAATTGTGCATTTCAATCCCAATATGCGGAAAATAC
This sequence comes from Sparus aurata, assembly GCF_900880675.1. Lineage (NCBI taxonomy): Eukaryota > Metazoa > Chordata > Actinopteri > Spariformes > Sparidae > Sparus > Sparus aurata. Next base: position 14,563,880 of record NC_044209.1, on the reverse strand, counting down.
ACAAGTTGGCTTTCACTGATAGGTTAACTTCTCTGTGTGTCACTTGCACACTGCAGGATTGGGAACCTTCTGATGCCCGATGAAAACTATGTCACATTTTACGATTGGATCAAGCCAATCTTGAAGCAGATGCTGCTGGAGCAGAACACTCAGGTGTGTGGACTCTATTTTGAACACTTGTCTACCTGTCTTCTTAAAATGTTCTACACTGTAGGGATTGGTAATACAAATTAAACACGAGCATAGGTCAACACCTAGTACATGGTCGATGTTGAATAGTATATCTGTAAATACTGCTGCAGAAGTGTCACATAAATACTCACTGGTAGTGTCTGTAATGTGAAATCCAGGATATTTTAAGTTCATCTCTCGTTGCCCCAGTAATATTTGCTATTGTACTCAAGTAGAATTTATTTTGAATAACAAATGTTTAACTGAAGTAGTAAAAAGTCAGTCAAATTGCTCTTGCATTAACTACTTTAGAGCACACGGAAGAGCTATGAATTACACCAAATAAATGAAGGTGGAATTTCCCATGCTGTTCCGTTCAGTGTGGTAGTTTGGATATCCTGATATATATTTCTGCCATCTCACACTCTAGTTCTATCTTTCTGTGACACATCTTCCCTCAGGGCGCTCACTGGACTCCTTCAAAGATGATCCATCGACTGGGGAAGGAGATCAACAACCCTGAGTCTGTTTGCTACTGGGCCTACAAGGTGAGTCCTGGTATACGCTAGGCGGTGATTTGAGATCTGTATATGTGGGATAAATTAATTAACATTTTTACTTAAACTGGTAATATGATAATCCGTGGATGGATGAAGCAGAATGACATCCTTCTGAATGTTTAAGTTACTATGCAGTGTGTGTGTTTATATTTTGTGTGACTGTCCTGCTACTGAGTAAGGGTCTGGTGTTTCAGAATAACATCCCAGTGTTCAGCCCCGCCCTGACAGATGGTGCTTTAGGAGATGCGCTGTACTTCTTCTCAGCTGACAACCCTGGCCTGATTGTGGACATAACTGAAGGTACAACAGTCTTCATTGGTGCTTACCTAATTTGTCTTGGTGATGTTCAGTTTGTCTAACCCAATACATTTAATTCCAGACATAACAAGGATGAACACCCAGGCAGTGGCTGCCAACAGCACAGGGATGATCATCCTGGGAGGAGGTGTGGCCAAACACCACATATGCAATGCCAATGCAATGGTAAGTATTTAGCATTTTTGAATTTGATGATGTCCCCGTACAAAACAAGTTTTTCTATCTGTGGACTTTTGTTTTCTTTCAGAGGGGCGTGAGGTAATATAGCTAAGTTTGATTAAAGAAGTCTTCCAGAGTACTGAGTACTTTAATGTTATGCAAAGTAGGCCAGCCTGATAAACATGCAAGTGTTTCCCTGACTGACTGACTGAGTGTTACAAAGTGATCAAGCATTGGTTGGTTCAGTGTTGGAGTTCCACCATTTGTTGTTGGTCTTTCAAAAAGAATAGGGCAATTTTATCAGTTAATAATTTAAACAACAAAGATGTCTTCCTTGCTCAGTTTGCTGTTTTGATGAACTGATTTGTCCCTTCCAGAGGTTGGGAGCTGACTTTGCGGTGTACCTGAATACAGCTCACGAGGCTGATGGTTCTGACTCAGGGGCCAGACCCGATGAGGCCGTGACCTGGGGCAAGATCAAAGTAGATGCTAAACCTGTGAAGGTATCCTTCATACTAATTCTGGATTTTATATATTAGTATGCATGTTATGTTGATGTTTTTACTCGTGTTACGAAGTTGCACAAAGTCTGTCCCTTGATCAATTGCATGCAAGTGTTTATCTTTTCTATTTCTATCACAAGTACAGTGTCTGGGAAAACAGAGAATTTGTGCCAAACTTAGTAATTCACTGTGTAGTCTTTTCTCAAGCCATAGGAAAAAAAAATCCCAGACATACAAAGAAAGAAATTGATTGTCTTTGGCGTCGTGTTCTCTGATTTGATACACAGCCTGTTGTTCTGTCTCTCCAGGTGTTTGCAGATGCTACCTTAATCTTCCCCTTATTAGTGGCAGAAACCTTCGCTGTTCATGCTGATAAGAAGACCACCGACAAGACAAGAGAATGAATTGAGAGCTCCTCAAGTTAACATTAGTAGTAGCAAACCCTATTTGACTTGTCTCTTAGTTCCATTTAATCATTCTTTTAGGTTTATAGAGATGTTTGATAGACGTTTGTCACGATGGACTATTTGACTTTTCATTCCAGTAAAAAATCTTCCAAGGTCCTAGGACAGTCACCCTGAAATGTAATGGAGCAATTATTATACTTATTGTATTTTGACAGGTCTAATTGTCTGCTCTGAGAAAAGTCTATATAACAGTGGAGATAAATGTCATGCAGACGGATGTCTCTGTGGTAACCTGTACAATAATAATAAAACTGGTCTAAGAACTGATCCGAGTGGTACACCGTGTGAACTTTAATCACTCTAGTTAACAGATGTTTAGTCATTTTGATAAATAAATACCAACAGCTGAATATGCATTTCACATATTATGTTTGAAATGTTCACTTATTATTCACACTAATCCGTTCAGATTGTTAGACATACATTTGCTGTCATAAAGATTTAATCTGCCTTTACCAGCCACACTGGTACAGAGTTCAAAAGTGTTTCTGTTCTTCTCAGATTATCCTTGGGTATATTTTGGCTTTGTTGGAGCGTTACCTTGACTATACAGTGCATGTTACACTCTGAGAAAGGTGAGGACCCAAACACAGAAACACACAGGAGGCAGGCAGGATAAGGAACTGATAATAAGCTTTCAATGAAAAGCCCAAAATCCAAAACGTATGTAATAAAAAACAAAATTAAAGCCTTCAAGCAGCAATGAATGAGCCCTCGCAGTCCACACGTTTCGGGGCATGCTGCCGTCAGGGTGTGCCGCGTCGATTTCTTCAGGGCAAGACCCTCTACATGTTTGAGCAATTTGGAGTAGATGGCGAATTGTATGTGAAAGTTATACGGATTGATGGTTTTATGGCGAGGCATCAAAATGGAGCGCACCACCAGGTGTGATGTGGGTGAAAGCTTTTGATAAGTCGTGTCCACAGATGCTACTTGCAAACTGGTCAAATGGCCTAGGAGGCAGGGCCTTGAGGCCCCTCCCCATTACAAAATGACTGTATCACGAAATGCCATTTAGGTTTACAGTCTTTATTAGTAGGAACAAATTAAATGAACAGCCTCTTTCAACAATGGAACAAGCCTTTTACAGATGACATGGTGCTTGATGGCCCTGGTGACGTGCTGGGCACTGGCTCCGTGTCACCCTTAGTGACAAACTTCAGCATTGATCCTGTTATGACAAGAAATCCATCATACAAGCAGATTATTAAGATTTGTTTTGGTCTTAATGGTAAATTACACAATAAAATTAATGTAAATACTAGCCTCACAAAGGTTAAAATGCAATTGATGCAAAGACAACTACAACTGATAATATTCATTATGATTTGATTTGATGATATTTCAATATTTCAAATTTTTGTATACTTACTTTTAAATTTTGTACTTTGGTTCTATATTCCTACACTGCTGTTTGCTGCTGCAATGCTTTACATTTCTCCATTGTGGGTCAAATAAAGGATTATCTTAATTCATCTTATCTCAATCTCTCTCTCTCTCTCTGTCTCTCTCTCTCTCTATATATATATATATCATATAAATCTTATCTATATATATCTTCTATCTATCTATCTATCTATCTATCACACACAATCTAAAATTCTTCAGAGATATAGCAACTCTCTACCTCAACAAGGAGAATTTCCCTTACAACAGGCGGGAGGGAAATTCACACACACGACACAAGAGGGCAAAACTTCAAAATAAAACAAGAAATCACAGAAACGCAACCAGAATCATCACAGCTCATACACAAAAATGTGCATGTTGTTTGGATTGTGGCAATAGAGTGTTGAAATACTGGAGCTCAAATGTTGCTAAAAAGGCTGTCGTCTACTTGATACTGAATGTTTTATCACAGAGTGCACAATTCATACCATTGATCTCGTGCTGCCCACAGATATCAAAATGCTTTGTTGTGTGTCTAATTTATTCTGGTCAAACAGGCTTTGTCACTTCTCTTGGTACCTTCCCTTAGGAGCGCCTCCCTGCTCCCGCTTTTATAAGAGTGAAGGTTTTGAACAGCAGGTCCACAGGACTGAGTAATATCTAAAGGACAGACCAACATCTGTCAACAACCAAGACAGGTAAGGTTACAATTTAGACTGCTTACCCTGCTTACCCTGAGACATCAGCCAGTGCTCAGTGTACAAAAATGTGAATAAAAAATATACAAGACATATGCATTCATTTGCATATCATTGAAGCTTGCATGCTTTGGCAACATTGTAGAATTTTAGTGACGTACAGATTTCTTTTATAGAAAAAAATCTACAAACACGTAGCTGTAAGAAACAGATACGTTTTCAGGGGTTTAATTAACGGCAGGAAGTTGATTTTAAAGACCCATTCAATAAAAATCTAGTTTTTAACCTTGTTAAATTATCCATATGCGTTTGTTTATACAAGACATCTTGTGAGTAAAATAAGCAGTCAGACGTTAAACAGAAAAATCTCAGACTTGGCTGACACTCTTCGATACACTTCGAGATACAGTAGGCCAATATGTTAAAGCGCTAATATATTATGAGCAATATTGTGGTAACTCTAATAATTCTATGATTTCTTTGGGAGAGTATGGCACACCATATCCACCCAATACCTGGGGACCTCTATAGGAAGACTGCCCCCATACAAGAGGATATGCCAAAGGTGCAGGGCTACAACTTCAATCAGGGAGTGGATCACCGAGCCATGCTGCAGTCCTACCTCAACACTGGCTTGCAGGCAACTAATGTTGGCAAGGCTATCCAGCAGATCAACAAAATGGTGAGACGGGCAGTGCATAGGGAGAACTAGAGTGAATACCCATGTTCATGTTATCTTTATTCAAATGTTTTTATTTTGAGGCTTTGATGCTGTGAGTAGCATAGAGTATTTAAAGACACTGCAAGCCTATTTACTGACAGCAGTGTGTAACAACTGGATTAATAATTGTTTCAATAATTATTCTTTCTGCACTGCATTTTCTTGCTTGAGACCTGGAGTGTCTTTAGTAGTTTCTTTGGTCTGTTATATCTAGAAAACCAGACTCACACTACAGTTTCCATTGGTTTTATCAGTCTTCCTGATCCACTGCATGTCCACAGATTGAGAGGCGTCAGCAACCTGTGGAGACATTGAATGCAACAGTGAAGGAGGATCCATCAACCTGCCCCTGCCTGAGGAGCTGCACCATCTTCCTCAGTTACACTTCAAACCTCATCAGCAGTGGAATCAGGGAGATAATCTGCTACCTCGCAGAACACAAGATGGTACATCCCTCCTCACATGCCTTTCAAAATAAGTTCCTCTACTATTTATGACAAATTATTGACACAACTTAACAGGAAACATTTGAATTAGAGGAATGTAATCTTGTTCTACAAATTAACACATTACATTCATTCTGTGATACAATATCTTTCTTTCTCTGTGAAGGTGGATGTCTTAGTGACAACAGCTGGAGGGATAGAGGAGGATCCCGGTTTACGTGGGAGACTTTTATATTCCTGGCAAGGAACTTTACAAAAAAGGCCTAAACAGGTCAGAAAGCATGTCAAATAGCAAAATATGACACCTTGTAAAATAAACTACAGAAGCTAACACATATATTTTTTGATAACTGATTAATTGTTTAAGACATTTCTCTAGTAGAACAAGTTTCTTACTTGCAAGGATGTGCCGTTATTGTCTTCTGTGATCGTGAACTGAATATCTTAAAGTCTTTGCTTACCTTAGGCTCTCAGGAATTGTGATGGGTTATGGGAATTATTTTACACAAATAAATGATGATTACAATGACAATAATAAAAATAAGAGGATTAATCAATAGTATATAAAAGAAATTCACTAATTTCAGGAGAACTCAGTTCTTTTGTGTCTCTTTGGCTGCAGGAACGGAAACACTTTGATGTCCGATGAAAACTATGTCAAATTTGACAAATGGATTAGGCCAGTCTTGAAGCAGATGCTGCTGGAACAAAACACCCAGGTATTTGGACTCCATCTGAACATTTAACTTCTTTTCCGATAATTGTTATGTGCAGGGAGTGTTGCCAAGTGAATAAATGCTAGTTACGATATACTTAAACATACAAAAATGCCTCTTGCACTAACAAAGGCCTAAAAGTCATAATTACAAATTCTAACAATTTCACTATCCCAATTTGTGACCTGCTCCAGCCCTCACATTAAAGTGTACACAAATATTTTATTTCATTTTTAAAAAATCTTTTAGGGTGTTTACTGGACTCCATCTAAGATGATCCATCGACTGGGCAAGGAGATCAACAACCCTGAATCTGTTTGCTACTGGGCCTACAAGGTGAGTCCTGGTATTCAGTCAGGCTATTGATCTGAGATCTGTCCATATAGAGTAAACTAACCAACATTTGTACTTAAATTGGTAGTATGATAACCTGTAATGAATCATTTATTTATTTATTTGGCCTTTTATGGCTTTATTGATAGGTCAGCTGAAGATATGACAGGAAACAGGGAGAGAGAGAGAGGGAGTGACACGCAGCAAAGGGACCCGGGTCCGCTGCAGAGCTTCGGCACATGGGGCGCGCACTCTACCAACTGAGCTAAACGGTGCCCCCTGTAATGAATTATGGGTCATTACTAGGTTGTTGCTGTAAATGTTTTTTCTGTTTAAACCATAAAGTGACTGTCCTGCTACTGAGTAAGGATCTGGTGTCCGTTTCAGAATAACATCCCAGTGTTCAGCCCTGCCCTGACAGATGGCGCTATTGGAGACATGTTCTACCTCTTCTCAATGGAGGACCCTGGCTTGATATGTGACATAGTTGAAGGTAGAAGAGTCGTCATCTCAGCCTACTTAAAGCAACATTATGTAGATTTGCCATTTTTTGCAACTGCCGCCCACCACAATTTACATACAATACATGTATGCAACGCTGTGATCCTACCCTCTCAATGAAGTTCCATAGTGCAGAAACAAGTGATGGGTTTTGGTGGGGGGTGGGGGGGGGGGGGGGCTGAGACAGAGACAGAGACGCCATTCGCCCTGTTACTAGACAGTGTACCATCAAAATGATTTTGAATTTTAAGAGAAAAAAGTTACATAATGTTGCCTTAATTTGTCTCTGAGTCATTAACAATGCATTTGATTTCAGATGTTGGGAGGCTGAACAACATTGTTCTGGCTTCCAACAGCACAGGGATGATCATCTTGGGAGGAGGTGTAGCCAAACACCAAGTATGCAATGCCAACTCATGGGTAAGTGTCTGGAATTCTGTGAAGTATCGCAGCAGTCGATCTGCTGCGATCGTGTATCTGTATTTATTCATTTCAGAAGACTGAGAGGAAATTCACTTTAAAGTGCAGACTGATTGCCTTCCACAGTAGCGCCGCATTGATGTGACTCATTCTCTTGTAAATGCATCGGTGCATTTGCAGCAGACTCAACGATACCCTGCTTCGTCTTCCTCCAGAGGGACGGAGCTGACTATGCAGTGTTCGTGAGCACGGCTCAGAAGTTTGATGGTTGTGACTCAGGGGCCAGTCCTGATGAGGCCGTGTCCTGGGGAAAGATCAGAGCAAATGCTGAACCTGTGAAGGTATTTGATATTAAGAATTACTTTTCATGTCAAGGCTACATTACTATTATTAATGTTAGAAACTTAGATATATAGCTTTCTGTTCCTGATTTGTTAAATAACTGACGGCCCATTAATGGTGCAATGATGTGTGTTTCATTTTCAAGAAATTACTAGGTTTTAACACACAGCTTGTCTTTTTTTCTCTTTCTAGGTGTTTGCAGATGCCTCCATTGTTTTTCCCTTATTGGTGGCCGAGACCTTTGCAGCTCATGCTAATAAGACGACATCCAATAAGGAAAATAAATGAACAGATGCCTCCTCAAATCTATGAGTATTTCCTCTGTAATTGTTGTGGCAATGGTGGTAGGGTGTCATTTTGGGTATTTGTTCATCCCTGTTAGTTTTGGTTGTCATTGTTACACTTTGTAATAGATAGTTGGTCTCATAAGCAGACAACAAGCAGTTTAATCATAGAACTTATGCACTTAAGGTATCCTTGATGAATAGCAGCTATTATGCTCAAATGAGGGCTTGAAATTTGTTTCTTTTTTTTTATTCTTTACTTTTACCCGACGGTGATATGTTATGGTTTCTTTCTTGAGACAAATGTACTTATTGTAAGTTGCTTTGGACAAAAGCTTCTGCTTGATGCCCTGAATGTAAACGTAAAGGTAACTGGGCAGGGAGTTGAGTGCAAGGTAATTTACTGAGCTTCAACAAGGTTACTGCAGGTGAAGGTGGGGTGATACTCTGGCTTGAGTCTCCATCCGAGAGGTGGAAGGAGGAGGAGCCACTGGTAGATGGGAATGCAGGTGATCACTGCAAGATTAAAGAAATATTAGATCTCGAAGAGAACACACAAAAACACTATAAGTGACCTTAGAAAGGAGATTTAGCCAGAACCATGTACCACATCTGACTGACAAAATGATCTGGCAGCAGGTACCGTCGAGATGCTGCAGGTGTGTGTGTGTGTCAGCAGCTCCGGTGAGAGGAAAACTCTGCCCAGCCTCTCAGTGCACCTCTGCTAGCACAACAGAAAGCATAAAAACACCAAATTTAAAAATCCGCCACAGAAATATGAGATCGTGACAGTCATATAGGTAGTCTCTGCACTATTATTGTTCTCACTACTGTAGAAGTTCTTCACATTAGGCTCTAGGCGTGTTCTGGTTTGTTGAATTTTTGTCTTGATATCTATATCATAATATTTACTGGCGCATTTTACTTATCTGTGGTTTTAATGTTCTTACTGTGGTTGTCTAATACATATGAATGTAGAGGAAACACTGTATTAGAAGCACTTCTCTTTTGGTCTTCTTTACCTTAAAATCTCAAATAAACTGTGACATGATAATATTATGTTGCACTGGTCATTGTCTCTAATGTGATGTTGATATCATCCTGTGCATGAAGCTACCGACACTGTTGAATTGAGCTCGCCTTTCATGTTGTACCGAGAGCAAATGAAGCCGACCTTTGTTGTGTGGTCATTGGAAAATGATTGATAGGTGTTCAATTATACTTTATTTGTCGCAACAAGGAAAAATACTATTACTTCTATCAGCCAAGGTCTGGAGGTAGAGGACGTGGTATACTGTAAATCCATTAATGGCACATACACTACCGGCCAAAAGTTTGGGGTCACTTAGAAATTTCCTTATTTTTGAAAGAAAAGCACTGTTTTTTTAAACAGTGCTTTAAACTAATCTTAGTTTAAACTAATCTATACATTGCTAATGTGGTAAATGACTATTCTAGCTGCAAATGTCTGTTTTTTGGTGCAATATCTACATAGGTGTATAGAGGCCCATTTCCAGCAACTATCACTCCAGTGTTCTAATGGTACAATGTGTTTTCTCATTGGGTCAGAAGGCTAATGGATGATTAGAAAACCCTTGTGCAATTATGTTAGCACAGCTGAAAACAGTTTAGCTGGTTAGAGAAGCTATAAAACTGACCTTCCTTTGAGCAGGTTGAGTATCTGGAGCATCACATTTGTGGGGGCGATTAAACGCTCAAAATGGCCAGAAAAAGAGAATTTTCATGTGAAACTCGACAGTCTATTCTTCTTCTTAGAAATGAAGGCTATTCCATGCGAGAAATTGCCAAGAAACTGAAGATTTCCAACAACGGTGTGTACTACTCCCTTCAGAGAACAGCACAAACAGGCTCTAACCAGAGTAGAAAGAGAAGTGGGAGGCCCCGCTGCACAACTGAGCAAGAAGATAAGTACATTAGAGTCTCTAGTTTGAGAAATGGACGCCTCACAGGTCCTCAACTGGCAGCTTCATTAAATAGTACCCGCAAAACGCCAGTGTCAACATCTACAGTGAAGAGGCGACTCCGGGATGCTGGTCTTCAGGGCAGAGTGGCAAAGAAAAAGCCATATCTGAGACTGGCCAATAAAAGAAAAAGATTAATATGGGCAAAAGAACACAGACATTTGACAGAGGAAGATTGGAAAATAGTGTTATGGACGGACGAATCGAAGTTTGAGGTGTTTGGATCACACAGAAGAACATTTGTGAGACGCAGAACAACTGAAAAGATGCTGGAAGAGTGCCTGACGCCATCTGTCAAGCATGGTGGGGGTAACGTGATGGTCTGGGGTTGCTTTGGTGCTGGTAAGGTGGGAGATTTGTTCAGGGTTAAAGGGATTCTGAATAAGGAAGGCTATCACTCCATTTTGCAACGCCATGCCATACCCTGTGGACAGCGCTTGATTGGAGCCAATTTCATCCTACAACAGGACAATGACCCAAAGCACACCTCCAAGTTGTGCAAGAACTATTAAGAGAAGAAGCAGGCAGCTGGTATTCTATCTGTAATGGAGTGGCCAGCGCAGTCACCAGATCTAAACCCCATTGAGCTGTTGTGGGAGCAGCTTGACCGTATGGTACGCAAGAAGTGCCCATCCAGCCAATCCAACTTGTGGGAGGGGCTTCTAGAAGCGTGGGGTGAAATTTCTCCTGATTACCTCAACAAATTAACAGCTAGAATGCCCAAGGTCTGCAATGCTGTAATTGCTGCAAATGGAGGATTCTTTGATGAAAGCAAAGTTTGAAGGAAAAAAAATATTATTTCAAATAAAAATCATTATTTCTAACCTTGTCAATGTCTTGACCATATTTTCTATTCATTTTACAACTCATGGTGGTAAATAAAAGTGTGACTTTTCATGGAAAACACAACATTTTCTGGGTGACCCCAAACGTTTGTACGGTAGTGTATGTGATATATAAATAACATTGACTTAATTTAACTTGACTCATATTCATAATCATGGACATAAACATGATTTTGTATAATTTGTATAATATTTCATATAAAAAATATGTATATAAACAACTTACCAAAAGATGACACAAATGTTGTCACTTTACCACGCAGTATGATGACGACATCTTTCTGTACCGGAACTGGTGTTTGTAGTTCGCCCGGGACGTCGCCTTGATAAAAGTTGAGAAATTACATTTGATATATGTAGCATAGCACTATGTGGGACTACAGTCTTCATTTGTCTGCTCTAGCGGTACTGGTCACCATTTTGGTAAACTGAGTCGGGCGACGACTTTTGTAGAACGGCTAGCATTGTCAGGCTGGGCTTGTTTACAATAGCAGGTAGTTAGCAATACTTGAAGCTAACGTTAGCCTCCTGTCTGATATCTGTAGTGTACATCTGTCACAAGAGCAGATAACGTAATGCAGTGAAACCGAAAAGAAAGTTGTAGTCATGGGCAGCTGAAGCTTTCTTTTAGCAATGCATCTGAATTGTACATTACCAATGTAGCTAACGCTAACCTAAGCCCTAAATAGCTAACGCTTTGTCGAAGTTTAATAGTCAAAAAAATATTTTAAGTTTAGTGCGTTGAAACATAGACAGCCAACAAAATCAAAGAGGTTGCGTTAGTTTAACGTAATGTTGTCTCACAGTAACTGAGTTTTAGTGGTCTTGTGCAGAGAGGTGAATAGGTGATGTCTGAGGTCAGAGTTAACCTGGAGGCAGGGACACACGATGGCCAGGAAGGAAAATCTCCTGACCCCGTGCAGTCTCCAAGAAGTGAAGCTTCCAGCTCTGACCCGCAGGGGTAAGACTGTCTCTGGCCTTTCATGTTGCACAAGGGTATGAGATTAATAAGCAAGTCACATTGGTCTTCCTATTCCTTCCAGTCCTTTGGGTGCTGGTCACCCAACTTCAGCTGATGTTAGCTCCTCACCTTCTCCTGAGACAAGTGGCTTGTTGTCATTACCTTGGGAGATGGTAACCCACATTGCCTCACACCTTCCTGCACAGTGTGTTATCACTGTGCTGCCAAAGGTTAGTTTTTTTTAAAGATCCTATGCACAGTCACTCCCATAAATTCCTTTCAAAGATGTATTGTTTTCTTACTGTCTTGACTTTTTTGTTTGCCCCCAATCACTAGATTACTAAATCACTATGTGATATATCTCCCAAAATCGACTGAAGAAAAGAAAGGTGTTCTTGATCATTAACTGAGTGTGTAATTAAGGCGTTCATTACGTGTTCTTGACAATTAAAATGCAAAAAAGCTGGATATCCGTCATTCCTTGATAAAAAGCATGGTGCATGTCTTTGAGGACTAACAAACATGTCAAATGCATTTCTTCATCGGTAAACAATTCTTCAAAGCATTAAGAATTCATGTTAACAAGCGAACAATCTTCTTATACCCTGCCTACCCTGGTGGATTACAGCCACCTGTAGATAATTGTAATCGTGTGAAACCATTTGCAGGAATTTGAAACATATTGCCCATGTCACCAGGCAAGCAAAAGGGGACTTTAAAAAAACACACTGAACTTAGAACTATCTTGTAGAAACTGGAATTTTTTCTTGAATCTGTCTTCCTTGTCTCCTTTAGGTCTGCCATGCATTGGGCAATGTGGGTAAGGACAGCACCGCTTGGCAGCTCCGGGCACGCAGACTGATAGGATCCCAAGCTGGCTTTCCAGTGGGCCCAAGGGAGGACTTTGACTGGCCTTCTGCTTGCCTGGAGATGGAGCAGCTGATAACCTGCTGGACAGGCCAGGGGCACCTTGTGGCCAGACAGACCCAGGAGGAAGAGGAGGAAAGGGGACAAGTGGGGCAGCAGCTAAGGGCAGGGCAGGATGGGGAACCAGGTGCAGAAGGGCAGGAAGACGGTAGAGAGAATGAGGTAGAAGGGGTGGGAGTGGTTGCGCAGGAGGTTGCATATGATGTTGATGAAGGGATGGAGGTGGCAATGGAGGGTGAAGATGGTGAAATACAGCCAATTGTAGGTGCAGACCAACTGGCAGGATTGAGAGAGGCCCTGGAAGAGAGACTGGAAGATGACGCAGCAGCACTAATGGAAGATGAAAGGGATCACAGGATGGTGCATGATGCTGATGAGGGGCAAGATGGTTCTCCTAATTTACAGGAGCAAGCGGCAGACCCAAGGAATCTGGGTAATGGAAGACGGGCAGCAGTGGAGCAATGTCAACCCCCCAGAAGTCCTAGTCCACCCCCAGCGCTCGAGTGCATGACTCTACCGTCAGGCCACATTGCCCAGGTCAATTCAGTGCTCCTCGTGGGGGGAGAGGGGAGAGTTTGTGCCACAGGTTCCAGAGACTGGAATGTTAAACTGTGGGATCTACAGGCCGGCTCTGGCGGCACACTGCTGCACACATTGGGAGGGCAGGGTGACTTCAGCACCCATCGGGGCTGGGTCTGGTGCCTGGCATCTCAGGGATCCCTACTGGCCTCAGGTGGCTTCGACAGCACAGTGAGACTATGGGACCTACAGGCAGGTGGTGCAGAGCGGGGCCTGATCAGGGCCGGGGCTGCTGTCCTCTGCCTGTCCTGTCAGACGGATGTATTGCTGTCTGGTACATTTGACAAGAGGATCAACATGTATGACACCAGAGGTGAGGGCACTTACATATAACTTGTATTTCAGTTTAGTATGCATTAAGTAGACATGAAGGTCATCAATTATATAAATATGATGGCGACGCAGTGTCACATGACATAATTGTCACTCACTTAATTTCTGAACGTGATTATGTTTTGTCCACAGCTGCTGAACCCCTGGTGAAAAGCCTCCGTCTCCATGGTAATGCTGTAATGTGCCTGGCTGCAGATGACAAGTACATCATCTCTGGGAGTAAAGATTGCACTGTGGCTGTCTACGACCGCAGGGCAGGCAAAGGCTTGAAGAAACTCCGGGTAGATGCAAACACACAGACACACCTTGTTTCCTAAGTTTGTGTTTGTGTGCATATAAGTTTAGATGCACCCGTATATCAAGACTAACTCCAGTCACTCCCTCCACTTTTAGCTGAGCTCGTACCTGCTGTCCATGAGCTACAGTGGCAGTGAAGTATGGGCAGGAGACAACAGTGGCATGCTCCACTCATTTTCCATGCAAGCTGGGACCTTAAAAACCCCGTCTCAGTTTGATGTGGGGCACACAGCTCTGGTCACTGGCATCCACAGGTCCCCCGGAAGCCTCTACACCTGTTCATCTGATCGTACTGTCAAGGTCGGATTTCCTTTTTTAAGTTGCCTATTTAGTTAACTTTGCTATTAACAGTCTTGAGGTGTAATTTCTTGTCTTTATTACAGGTACATATACCTTGTGCGCCTCCAAGGACATTATGCACGTTGCATCACCAAGCTGCAGTCAATGGGGTTAGTGCCTTGTAACACATCTTACAGATGATTGAAATGTTAGGTTGTTTACTGTGATGATGTCATAACTTTAGTTATGTAAAGATCCATTTTAATTTAATGAGACATATAAGTTAAGAGCATATCAACTATTTGATCAATTTCCAAAGGTGAACAATCATTTTATCAACAAAGAAATAGCATTGATCTTTAATAGTGACACAATGAGCCAAGGCATGAAATACTAATCAATACAGTATCAGCTGTCTTTTTTTTCAATGTTTGTAAAGATACTTGTTTCTTCTCTCTGTGTCTTGACTCTCACTAATAACGCTTCACCTGTCTCGCTGTCTAACTATCAGCTGAGTGTGGACGCTGGGATCCTTGCTGTTGCCTCAGGGGATGTGTGTGTGGAAATCTGGAGGCCCAGAAAATGACAGGGCAGGACTTCTAAATTTGTTGCAAGACTTGAATGCAGTTCGGGACAAGACCTGAAGGCACCCTACACCATACTGGTCTTTCAGCATACACAGAGTGACTAACATTACATACAAAAAATGAAATAAAAATGTCACTTGTGTTGGTTCAGCCAAAAGCCCTTTATAAAACATTTGGTTCCTCGTTTGATCCTGTTGAGAGATTTTTCTACAAACAGAAAACAGTTAGAGTTAGAGTTATGTTTATTGCTACTCTTTGTTGCAGTCACATAATTGCCAGTTTTGTGCCAATACTCTAAGTTTAAAAGACCCTATCTTAGGAGAAGTTTGTTTCTTCTCTTGTACTTGTTGTACGTTTAAACAGTGTGTAAACAAGCTTATAATATTTATATGCTCACTGAATTTATTACAGTGACTGACATTGTACCAAAAACATTAGTTACTTGTCATGTACCGTGAAACGACTGAATTATCCGAGTCCTCTATGACATACTGATTGTATTTGTAAACCTATTTATTTGATCACACTTAGCAGTGCTAATCCATATGATCTTTATTGTAGGTATGTCTGCACATGCTTTGTTTGTGTGTTCGTTTTGAAAATGTATAACAATTTACATGTTTGTGTGAAGCTAACTACAGATCCCAATTGCACAATACTTGAAGTGACTATCTGTTTCAACACATTGAAAGACTATTAAATGGACTGAAAATGTAGTGTGTGATATATCGGCTGGATTTTTTCACGGCCCTGTGGGAAGTCATGATGAAAAAGCTTTGTGCTGAACATCTGGGTTGGACAAAGCAGCTATCTTAAATGCAGGTTGCAGGAATTGTTTTCTTGATCTAAGCAACTTTTAAAAAGTGACCTGACTCAAGTAACCCATTTAATTATGTTCTATTGCAAGGTTGACATCAAAACGTATTAAACAATACCGTGCAGAAATTGGCATTTTGTGTGATTACGCGCCCCGCACAGTTGTAACACAACTGTTGTAAGTGACTGTGACGGTGACCGTTCAGTTACAAGAAACTGTACCATCAAAATGATTTAGAAGCTTTTATTTTAAGGTTAAAAAAAGTTACAAGATGTTGCTCAAAGGTAAACACATATTGATTATGCTTTCATCTAAAGGAGCTATTTAATCAAAGCCTTTAAGTAAAAAAAATAAATAAAAAGAAACAGATTGCTATAGTAAAGGGATTATTTTGTCCACATTTCAAAATAGAAAATCTGTGGTAGCACAGTTGTCCATATGGCAGTCTGCTATGTGTCGGTTTTGTTTGTGCTGAGGAATGTCAAAGCAGCACACAGGTCTTCTTATCTTTGAAAGGATTGGATGAGGCAGCAATGCCGGTGAGTAGGGGGTCGCTGCGCCTGTGTTCCTGGCAGTACCGAACCAAGTCTGATGCTGTCAGGGAGATCTGCTGGCAAGAACGTGGAAAGGACGGTATTTCACAGGATTATAGACATTGCAATGCAGTATTATTTATAAATCTTAACAATGGAAATCTTCAAACAAGTGATCTTAAGTGGTACAGTCCAGATGTTTTACGACGTGAAGCGAGCATGCATGTATTTACCAGATTATTCAGACTCCTTCATACCTTGATTCTCTCCATGCCTGCCTCTATCCGAAGTTGATCCACCAGTTTTTGTGCCTGAACAACGCTGTTGCTGCTGCTGCACATCTTTCCTGACATTTCCTTCAGTGTAAAAGCTCAGCAAACAAGGCCTACAATCTTTACTTCGTATTCCTCTTCCACACCAAAAGGAGCAGTAGGAAAATGATGTGTTTCACCTAATCCAGAGAGTCAGCTCAGGTTGTGAAGTAGAGTCTGGTCAGAGAAGCTTTCCTTTCTCACCTGAGCCCCCTTTTTATTCACTGTTGGAGCCAGTTCAAAGGCTCTGTGATATAAAAGGTCATAGTGCTGGAAATGTCACCAACATCACACATCACCTCACAGACACAACCGATGAAAAGATCATTGGCTAAGGCATTATGCTGTCCTTCATGTGCGCTTTCTGAGTTTAACCCACAATGGGTGCGTTTACTTTTTTACAAATTGTACAACAAATCTGTTTATGCAGTAATAAAAAGGCAGGGCATTTGAAATCTTCAGTCATTTGGTTAAATGTATCATGGTTGGCACTAATACATGTTAGCAAAGATTAAGTAGGCATACAAGTGGTGCAGACAAGTGACTGCAAAATAGGGTGTAACACTGGCCATGTAACAAAAATGTGTTAATAACAGCTGCAGGCCTCAGCAGTAGGAATATCTTCTCGAAGACTGAAGAGTGGGTGAAGTTTTTAAGAACTGGGGCTTGAGTATATCCATTATTTTGGAATTTATACATAACATTTTGGTGGGGAATACTGTATCTTAAGTTTATCCTACACAAAGCTGTAACCTGTAATGACTTACAAAACCTATAATGTGCTTGTAAAATTGCATGCGCTTTAAAAAGTTTAAACAGCCAGCCATATGTGAAACAATTTAAACCACCCTTTATCCCAAACCATTCTTCCATACCACCCAGCCATTCTCAGAGTAATTTTATATTAGATAAATATGGTAAGTAAAAATGCTACAAGTAATAAGTAATACGTTATTTCAAAAGCAGTAATGCAACTCTTTTTCCAGTCGCTGTTTAACACACTTATGAATGTTCAATTATTAAAAAAATACTTAATAATGTGAATATGATATTTCAATATTCTGTTCCCCTCATGTAAAGGGACAGGGCCAAACATTTCAATCACCAATTGTGTCCAAGCCTGTCTGATACAGTCTTTAACAAACTCTGAACAATATGCGCTACAGATACTTGTATTTAGCAGTCGATTGTGTTGATGCAGGCAAACTAAGTGTTTACTCATTTTGTCCACTCGTACGTTATTCGCGTGGAAGTACATTGTCCCTTCGCTCCCTCCGTAGTAGGAACTTGCTTGCTGCAGGCAACCCATGCGTTGTTTACATGCATGCTAATGAAGACTGTCCTCGTTGTCTTTGGTGACAGTTGATTAAAACTTAACCACCTTCATCGACTAACGTCTATCCAAGAGTAGGTACGTTTTCATGACTGTCCTCACTTGTCAAAATGAATAGTAAAGACAGTCGATAGGATAAAACAAGTCAGAGTTAGCTTGTCTCTAGCTAACTTTGGACCACATCGACTCTGCAGTGGAGGACAACAACACTTACAGCACGTAGGTGATGTTATCCTCCACCTTTCACATATGTGCTCTGTTTAAGTTATTTTCCTGCCCAATGGACGACACCTAGACACGGTGTAAACCTTTGTTTTAGGTTTATTTTTATACGTTCAGCTGAATTGTGTTGTTGTCGTTAGCTTGTAACCGTAGTAGCCGTGCAAGCTAGCCATGCAGTTTTTATATAGACCGATCAGCCAGAACATTAAATCTCCTGACGGGTAAATAAAAGTGATCAAATCGTTACAGACAAATGATCTGCTGGTTCTTGCAGTTATGTGGATGACATCCAAACATCGTTGTAGGTGCATTTGTAAGTACACACCCTTATGACAGTTGCTCACCCAGCAGGACAATTTGCCCTGCCACACCACAAAGACGCGAAGAGCTTGACAAAACGTTCATATCATCAATCTGTACCCACCTGTTTTCTCAAGGCTCATGTTCTGATACCATGACGGGCTGTACTTGGTGGGGATGGTGTGTTTGTGGTTGCCAAGCCTCAAGCTGGTTAGACTGGATATTTGTTTTACAGTTATGTTCCATGAAATAACTGCAATTATTCTTATTGGGAAACCAGTTACACTAACACTGCCTCACCTGAACCCTTTCTATAGATCAGTGCCATTTCCCTAGGTTTATCTCCCAGAATCCTTTAGGATGTTTATTTGTGAAAACTCAGGGATGCTGAGCTTTAAAGTTAGGCTGATATTGTCAGATCAGACATTCTTTCTTTCAGCTGTTCACACATGTAGCTCACCACCTACAGAAGCTCAGTCATGGTTTTCCTATACATTTCCGTGAAAGCAGAGCTGCTACCTGTCACTACAGGGATTACATCTGTTGCTACGTGATCAGGGCTTCACTAACATGTTATTTTTGTTTTTGCAGAAAAGATGGCAGACCAGGCCCCTTCTGTTGCCATGGAGGCTGTCCTCAAGCCTAGCTGCGATCTCCCGGAAGATATGCCAAAGATCAGAGGCTACGACTTCAACCAAGGGGTCGATCTCCAGGCAGTGTTGAAATCCTACCTCACCACGGGGTTCCAGGCCAGCAGGTTGGGTTTGGCCATCCAGGAGATCAACCAAATGGTGAGAGGAATGGCTGTGTAGGAGATGTCTTCTTTGCTTAAGTGCAATGGAGGTCAGTGGGATTTTATTGGTGGGACTCACAGCACCAGGGACTATTGTTGTCTAATAACTCCACACCTACAGATAGAGAAGCGTCTTGAGCCAGTTGAGGCAGACGAAGGAAATGAAAATAAAGAGTCTGGTGAAACATCCAGCAAGTCCGGCTGCACCATCTTCCTGGGTTACACCTCCAATCTCATCAGCTCCGGTGTCCGAGAGAGCATCCGATACCTGGCAGAGCACAAAATGGTACATACATTTGTACACTTAACATCCAGAACAATTAACCAATAACAGGGGGACAAGTTTATGAGAATCAGTATTTTTACACCATGTTAGGTGGATGTGATTGTTACCACAGCTGGAGGCATAGAGGAGGATTTCATCAAGTGTCTGGCTCACACATACTTGGGAGACTTCAGCCTGCCAGGCAAGGATCTCCGCCAGAGGGGTATCAACAGGTTGGCAACAACACACATCACATTTACTCCATCAGAATGATGCAGGTCAGGTAGTCTGCCATAAAGGCAGCATTTTACACTGAGTCCTAAAGAATTAGTTTCACTTTTTGTGATATATGCAGTTTATTTCATGTACGTTTTTCCCTTTTACAAGCACCTTGAAATCTAGCTAATTAACATTTTTCAATGTCACATGTTATTGTGAGTAAGTACATCTAAAGTAAGAAAAGTGAAAGATTCACAGTTTCATCTGGGGTTATATACCCAACTATTTCTTGGCTGCTCAATAATCTCCTCTGGCTAAACTAAGCTAAGATAAACCAGCTGCTGGCACATTGACCAGACAGGAGTTTTGTCAATTTACTTACCTTACTCTTGGCAAGAAAGCCAATGAGCATACTTCTGAAAATGTGTAACAATTAATTTAAACATGACAATTTCAGTAATAATAACATTAACAGTGATCAGTCTTGGGTCAGACTACAATATAAAATAGTGTTTGCTTACTCCAGCCTTCTTTATTCTGCTGTATTTTACCATAACATCATAAATAGCCGACGTAATATGTATTCAAAAAGTCAAAGCATGTAATAGAGGGGTTTGGCTTGCAGGTACTCCTAGCTTATGTATCACATTCCCCAAAATGTTTATATACGTCTGGTCCTTGTACATTCCCATCATCTCTCCCTCCTTCTTCTCTGTCCTTTTTCTTATGTAGGATAGGGAATCTGTTGGTGCCCAATGACAACTACTGTAAGTTTGAAGACTGGCTGATGCCCATCCTGGACCAGATGCTGTTGGAGCAGAACACAGAGGTTTGTTTCGCTTAGTGATGTAGAAATTTGTTTTACTTTTGCACCCAGTACAGATGAAACCTATAGTATGAAAGAGCTTCAGTTGTTATTCTGATGTTCTCACATGAAAAACACTACATTGTCCAATTATAATAATACAAGGTTGGTACAAAGTTTTGTAAGTTTGGACAATGCTTAATTTTAACCATTGTTTTAATTTAGGAATAGCCTTGAATTTAATATACTCCACGAAGAGTGTTTGATTGTCAATATAGCCTGGTGTTTCATCCACACAATTAATCATTTAAACCAAAAAATGTTTTAATATTTGAAATGAAACAAACCCAACGTCATATTTGTTTGTTGTCTCTTGGCGTAGAAATTAGGAAGAATTAAACAAGGAGAAAATTGAAGGTAAAATAAACAAATGACGATATACACGGATAAAAGTAATTCTGTAAACGTTCTTTTTTGCCCGATTGCGTTTATGGTAAAAATGTAGATGTGATGATAAAAGGCTTTGAGACTCTGGACATTTTGGGTTTAAATGCCTTGAAAAGTGCTTGTATTTAACTCTTAAAATGCTGAATGAACACTAAAAATATAACATGGTCTCCATCATGTGATTTTTTAATTTTTATTTTCATTAATTTCTTTTTCTTTTTTTTTTATTTCAGGGCACCCGTTGGACCCCCTCCAAAATGATACATCGACTTGGCAAGGAAATCAATAATACTGAC
Organism: Sparus aurata; assembly: GCF_900880675.1. Lineage (NCBI taxonomy): Eukaryota > Metazoa > Chordata > Actinopteri > Spariformes > Sparidae > Sparus > Sparus aurata. Next base: position 14,542,721 of record NC_044209.1, on the reverse strand, counting down.
TCTGTCTATTATTGGGCATACAAGGTAAATTATGTTTAAACTGGTTATCTATTATATCAGACTAAGAACATTGGATTAATGTTACAACATAGAGACAAAATCAAATTGCTTAAAAGACAATACTGATAAGGATTTGTCTTACTCAGTGTGTTTGTATCAAGTCTGATGTCAATTAAGATAAGTTGGAATTCAAGTCCAAAGTTGGTATGTTTACAACCATGGTACATTTGTCATTTCTGTCTCAGTTAAGTTCGTACAGTTAGTACAGTCTATTACTGCCCACATGTTAGTGCGTAAATTTGACGTTTATATTTTGTGTCAGAATAACATTCCAGTGTTCAGTCCTGCCCTGACAGACGGCTCTCTGGGCGACATGATCTACTTCCACTCCTTCAGGAACCCCGGCTTAGTTTTGGACATAGTGGAAGGTAAAAGCAACATTTCTGTCATAAAACAGGATCACCACAGCTGTCTCAGCTTTATCTCTTGTTGTGATAATGACTGTGGGCCTTATTTCAGATATCCGCAAGATTAACAGCCAGGCGGTGTTTGCCAAAAGGACGGGAATGATCATCCTGGGAGGAGGGCTGGTCAAACACCATATAGCCAATGCTAATCTTATGGTAACAAACTTCTGATGATCCTGTTTCTTACTTTCTTACTTTCTATCAGGTTTTGTATAAAATTCTGTTAAGTTTTTAACATTTTGTTGGCCATTAGTGGTAGAAAGTTACAGTACACACTGTGAAACTTGGTAGTTAAGTAATTCCATGTTATGCTACTTCACACTTCTTTTCCACTACAGTAAGGGAAATATTGTAATTTTACTTCACTGTATTTTTTGGACACCTTAAAATACAAGTAGCTTTACAGATTAAAATTGACTTACAAATAATATGAGTTTATCAAGTACGTTT